>NC_143556.1:7697000-8046500 GCF_054136105.1 Typopeltis vanoorti | reverse complement strand
TTTCAGCTATTCCCCCCCCCCCACACACACACCCTGCTTGGAAGGAAGTCATCACACGCCCCAGATACTGGCTACAAACACTATGTGTTTGTAGCCAGTATAAATTGGAGGAATATAATGCTCCCAAGTCAGTGCAACTGTGTCCTGAAAAAATGGATGCGAGAAGGGAACTGTTGGAGTTTCAAATAGGCATTGTAACAGGATACCATGATACCATTTGGCAAACTGTTGACAAATTGGACCATCCCAGGTCAAGAACGAGATGGAAGTGCAAGGAGTCAGCTGCAAGTGCTACTCACCACACTTGCTGTGACTGTAGGGAGCTACAAAGGATAATATGTAAAACTGCTATTCATTGAATGTGGAGTTCCAAGCATTGACTGGAATGTGAATCTGCACAAAAACATTCAGAACCAAGGCTCACAACATGGTAGGACCACAATATGCAAACCAAACATTACCTTAACCAAATGCAGCATCCTCTACAGTGGTGAATGAGTATGTATAGTGGAATGTGGAAGCATGGAGACCTGTGTTATGGAGCAATGAATCACATTACTCCCTCTACCAAGCAGATGGGTGTGGGTGTGCTGGATTCCCAGTGAATTTTTATAGAATGCATAATCCCACCCATGAAATTCGGAGGTGGCAGTGTGATGGTATTGTCCTGGTTTTGCCTTGTACTTCTGTTTGTGGTACCACGATCATCAAATTCCGAGAGATATCTGAACACTCTGGACAATACAGTGCTTCTTTTTGTGACTGGCCTCCACAGAATCCTGATCTGAATCCTATTGAACATCTGTGGGTTGAACTGGAGAGTCAGGTGAGATGAAGGGACATCTGCCTCACGATGGTGCAGCACCTTATTACATGCCTACAGGAAGAATGGCCCAAAATTCCCATTGATTGATATCATACCCTTGTAGACAGCATGACCTGTAGGATTGCTGCACTCATTGCAGTGAAATGAGATACATCTTACAGTCATTTCCTTTATCCAGTTCGAACTGCCACTATATTATAAAATGCATATAATGTAATAAGATGGGTCCTGTGGCTGTTTGTTCCTTGTGCACCACAGTGTCTATTGACTTCTTTCCAAGCAGTGTATATTTCTGTTTTTCTCTAACTTTTGTAATAGTTTTGCATATGGTATTCTGTCAAATGCCTTTGCTAAGTCCAGTAGCATTGTGGTGCAGCCATTTCCTTTATTCAGTTCAGCTGTTACTGTATTATAAAATGCAAATAATGTACTGAGACATGACCTACCCTTTACAAAGCCATGCTACTCCTGTAGAGTATTGTATCCCTATCTAACTACTGTTGGATTTTACCTTTATCAAACTTTTGCAATACTTTAACAACCATTCCTGTTATATTAATTGGTCTGTAGTTTATTGCTTCTTTTTTGGGGCCACATTTATCTAATGGAACTATCTGACTCTCTTTTCACTTCCTTGTAACCTTGCCAGGTCTGTGACTTCGATTTATCAACTTCATCAGAGGCAATGCCAGTTCTCTTGCCCATTCACATAGTACAAGGGTTGACATCTCATCCAGTTCCACTCTGTGTTGACATCTCATCCAGTTCCACTCTGTGTTGACATTCATATTTTTCAATATGCTGAACACCTCCTGTTCATCTACCTCAGTTTTGACATGCATCTCTGTCACATCAGCAACCGCAAAATCTCCACCTGGCTGGTATACCTTTGCAAAATGATCACTCAGTAACTTAAACACTTCTTGTCCTTCTGTCATTTCACTACCACCAGCATTGATTAAAGTCATCCTATTAGACATTTTTTCTCTTGCTACATAATTTCACCTGCTAGCCTCGATTGGTGTCGAGGCTAGTAGGTGAAAAGACGTACTGTCAGAGAGAGCTACTAAAAGATTTGTGATTTTTGTTGATTTATCAAGTGTTTTCTTATATTTAATTGTATATTTTAGTATATTATTTTAGTTTTATTAGTGTAGTTATTGTACTAAAGTGTTTTATAACATAATTTCAGAAAAATTGTTAGCTTTTAATTTTTTTTTAAAAATGGAGCCAAAAACTCGTCGTAACAAGGAAGTGACTAAAGCTAAAGTTGCTACTGAAGAGAGCGTTTGTCCTGAACAACAACACTGCTGCAGTGATGATAATAATTTATCTGAGGATACGCTGACATTAGAAATAGCTCGGTTAAAAGAAATTATTAGGAAATCCACCAGGGAATTGGAAAATGTGAAAAAACATTTGTTTAAACTTTGACAGGATAAGAAAAAGGATGAGAACAAGAACAGACAGGAAAATACTGAACTTGGTAATCAAAATATTAATAACAAGGTAAGTCAGTTAATATCTAAGAAAAAAGAGGTAATATGGCATGGTGAATCAATTTTAAAATTTGCGTTTGCTGAGTGAGTCACCACTTCTTGTTTCCAAGGGAGCGAAAATTAAAAATATGACACACACATAATTGAAAACCAAAAAAGAAATGTAAAAGAAATGGTAGTGCTGGTAGGCACTAATAATTTAAGTGGTGACAAACACAGTATGCGATAAGACATGAAGGGTCTGTTGGAAGAAGCGAGAAAGAAATGTGGGAGAGTAAAAATTGTAGGATTACTACCTAGATATGATAGAACTCAGTTAAGGAGGGTGATGATAGCAAATGATTTCACTCACCGGCTATGTAGAAGATATGGATGTGAGTTTTTAGATGTGTGGGGTGTGTTTGATGGCAGAAAAAATTTGTATAAGAATGATGGCCTGCACTTGAATTCATTTGCATTAGAAGCCTGGAGAAATTACTTCTTGGTATGAGACTTAATGCAGACAGTCAGGGAAACTAGAACATCAAGGGAGTAATGGGAAAAATGTGTGTGAAAGTTCAGCTACGGTATACAAACGTGATAAAGATATAAATGCCTGGCGTAGGAGTGGAAAAATATGCTTTGGGTTCGGACCTTCTAAGTATGTCTGGGGAGGGAAAAGAGAAAATTCTAGAACAAGACCAAATACATTGCATATCTAATTATAAGAATAGGCTAGGTCATAATTTATTATGTCTATACACAAATGTCAGGAGCATTAGAAACAAAGGGGTTGAGTTTGTTGCTTTATTGAATATGATGTGGCCTAAGATTGTTGGCATTAGTGAAACCTGGCTATCAGAATCAGATATGGTAAGTGGGATCGAGCTTAACGGATATACTTTTAGGAATGACAGAAGAGATAGGAGAGGAGGAGTAGTGCTACTAATTATATCAGATGACTTAAGTCCAGTTAGGGTAGAAATACAAGAAAACAATGATGGTAACAATGTCCCATGTAGCGAAGACTTTGAGTCTATTTGGTGTGAAGTGGAGGTTAACAGAATGAAATATATGGTGAGGTGTTGCTACAGACCTGGCTTCTCAGTTGTAGGGGATGAAACTGCAGCATATGGGGAAGGATATAGGGTTGGTGAGATGGATAGGAGGGTGTTTGATGGAGAGATATCAGAGAGTAGTTTATTCAGGAGTAGAGTCCAAAACATGGCCTGTGACTAATGGTGCCGCAGGGTTCTGTTCTTGGATCACTATCATTTAATTTGTTCATTAACGATATAGGAAAGGATTTGAAAGGAACGAACTGTTCATTTGTTTGCACCTGATTGCTCTACCCAACTTTGCATCTGATGATGAAAAGTTGGGTAGAGCAATAGTGAATGCACATGATGTCAAAATTTTGCAGGATGATTTGGATAGATTGGAGGACTGGGCTAAGGAGAATGGATGTCAATTTAATGTGGCAAAGTGTAAGATTATGCATTTTGTGGTGAAAAGATTAGCAGCAGTATACCACATTGGTGGAACTGTACTCCAGGAGATTGACGAGGCCGGGGATTTGAGAGTGTTGGTGGATAGGGAGTTGAAGTTAAGGGGCACATTGCAAAAGTGGCTAAATCAGCTCATCAAATCACTTGGTAACTGAAGAATACTTTGACGAGCAGAGACAAGCAAGTTATTGTTCCTCTGTATCGAGCCTTGATAAGACCCCATCTTGACTACTGTGCCAGATCTGGGCACCAGGGTTTCTTCTTGATGGGGAGGAGGTGGGAGGATCCAGAGGTGAGTTACCAAGATGATAGCAGGTCTATGGAATGAACTTTATGAGAAGAGGTTGAAGATTTGTGGGTTGCAGAAATTGTTTAATAGGCAGAAAAGGAGTGATATGATTGAGACATTCAAATTACTGAAGGGTTTCTAAAAAATTAATTCAGAGGATATTTTTCAGAATAGGACTGGTGGTGGGAGGACTAGGGGGCCATCCATGGAAACTGGGTAAGAGTGTGGTAGCAAGGGTGTTAAAACTAGGTTTTTTACTTGGATAGTGGTGAAGGTGTGGAATAAGCTTCCAGAGTCTGTTGTGGGTGCCATGACTGTGAATGAGTTCAAGGCAAAGTATGATAAATACTGTGTGAATGTTGAATATGTTAAAGATACCAAGCAATTTTAAACCTGGTTTTACTCCATTTTTTCCAAGTCAGCAAACAGACAAAATGTCAAGTTTGCACCTGCAATTTATGCAAGACTAGCTGATCCTACAGGTAGTGCAAGACCAAGGAAACTCGTGGTAAAGGTAGAGCAAGCTCTGATCACTAATCTTAATATTTATTTACCCTTAATGCCAAAACACATCTTCAAGAAGGGGATGTATGGTGTTTTGTATTAAAGGCAAGGGGCCACTACCCAGACTGGTTTCGACCTTTATTGAGGTCTCATCAGTGGGAGCCAGGCTAGAAATATACCAAGATTTAGTAATGCAGAGCTTGTAAGTATTTTACCAAAACAAGTTACCATAAGGTGTTATAACCTTATTAAATAAAAATCTCAGGAGGAGATATAAATGTAGAAAGAATTTTTAACTTGGGTATAGTTATGTTAAAGATACCAAGCAATTTTAAACCTGGTTTTACTCCATTTTTCCCAAGTAAGCAAACAGACAAAATGTCAAGTTTGCGCCTGCAATTTATGCCAGACTAGCTGATCCTACAGGTAATAAATTGCAAGCGCAAACTTGACATTTTGTCTGTTTGCTTACTTGGGAAAAATGGAGTAAAACCAGGTTTAAAATTGCTTGGTATCTTTAACATAACTATACCCAAGTTAAAAATACTTTCTACATTTATATCTCCTCCTGAGATTTTTATTTAATAAGGTTATAACACCATATGGTAACTTGTTTTGGTAAAATACTTACAAGCTCTGCATTACTAAATCTTGGTATATTTCTTGCCTGGCTCCCACTGATGAGACTCCGAGAGAAAGCTCCATGTTCCAGCTCTGCAGTGAAAGTATCCCAGCCTTGGATTCCAGTTTCCAGACCCCGAGAGAGAGCTCCTATTACAGTCCTGCTGCCTTGGTAAGAACCCTTTGTCTTTTTTTTTTTTTTTTCTTCTTTGGTTCTTTGTGTTCCCCCTGTACCTAAGTTTAACAGGTTTTTCTGATCTGCAAACAGGGAAAGCTTGGCCTTTCTACAGGTCTGTCTTTTTGTGGACTTGGATCGTACAAGGGTCTACTGTTCCCCTTTTTTTTTTTGAAGTATGTCTTCGGCTCTACCGAGAGTAAGAACCCTCGGGTTCGAAATCGACGCAAGTGTACACAAGAGGACGTTTGCGAAAGCGCTAATTGAGTGCGTAGGGGCAGATAATATTTCTGGCTTTACCCCCTATGGGGGTGGCAGATATCAAGTAGTTTGTAAAAATATAACAACAAGGGAGAAACTACTCAAAGGGGTTGAGTGTCAAGGGAAACTTTGCCATCCTTTTGTCGTTGGTAGCATCTCCAAAAAGATGAGAATAGAGCGATTCCCTCTGGAATACCTAGAAGGAGGCAACGACATAATTAATCAAGTCTTTTCGAAATGGGGAACCGTACGAGATGTCCAAGTAGGCAAAGACGCTGACCACCCTGAATGGATGTTGGGGGAAGTCACGTTCTCGTTAACGATGAAAACAGAAGTTCCGAATTTTGTAATGATCGGATCGGCCAGGGTAATGGTGAGTTACCCGGGAGTAAAGAGGCAATGTTTTAAATGTGGAGCTCTGACTCATCTTGGGGCCCAGTGCCCGAAGTTGAAGTGTAAGAACTGCCTAACAGCGGGTCATACACTAGCACAGTGCCAATCGGCATGCCTAAAATGTGGCATTAACAGCCATAAAATAGACACCTGTCCGGACAGAAATCTGGCCGAAAAATTGGGAGGCACTATTACGCCCAACACGGAAACAACAGCCCAAAATGTTATTGGCACAGAACCGAATGATTTCCCCACCCTGAAGGCCGCGCATGAGGAAACAACAAAGAATCATGCCGCCACCTCCGAAACACTGCCAAGTACACCAGTGGAGAAGCCTGCAACCAGGAGAGATGAAGGGCAGGAGGAACTGGCCACCGATCAAACCGCCACTACAGACGTAGCAACCGAAAATAACCAGCAGCACCAACAAAACGGAACTATCACTGCAGTCACAATAGACGAGGACACGGAGGCAGTAGATATGGAAATCAACAATGCAGAAACCACACAAAAGAGGCCAGCTAGCCCTGAAGAAGTAAATATTAAAAAATTGAAACAAGGAAGTCCAGCACAAGTTGGAAATATAAAGTCAACTTCACAACCCACAAAGTTCCCTCACGCAAAGGCCAATGCACCTATATTGCATCTCTTAAAAGATTTCCCTGAGGAGGAGGCGAGACTATGAAAAGCAATAGAAACATTCGGAGACATTCAACTGATACTCACAGGACAAAACGGGCCAAGAGTCGTCAGTGCAGAATGGAACGACGTGTTTGTCGATAATATAGATGAAATCACTCCTGAAAAGATCATTGGTCTTATCGATGCAGAGGACGACGTGGGACTAGCACTGCACAGAAGCCTTTACATGCTAAACCACGTCCGTGGAGACAAATTAGCAGATCTCATCATTAAAACCCACAACAATATACAGCAGGCGGATTTAAACCTCGCCTAACAAGTCAGTCGACTCCTAGTATCGATCTGCCAGAGGGGTGGAATTCTGGTTTGTTTTTTCTTCTTTTTGTCCTCTTTCAGATTAGAATTTTTGTTATAAAAAGGGTCTATGTCTATTCCACACAGGAGGGGGTATCCTGAGAACCTGGGCTGCGAAGGCTTACACCGAGGCAGTGCAGCTCCTTGTGGGCTGCATCACCCAGGCCAGGCTCTGCCCCCGCTCTTCTCAGTATTAAACTGGTCATTCAGGTTGAAATTTCAGAATTTACCTAGTTTCTTACAAATTGTTATATGTAATTTTTAATGTTATTTACTAGTTCCTCTTTTTCATGTGGTGCTTCTTTCATTTGTTTTACCTCACTTTCCTCGGGCAGACACCTAAAGAGGTGACTGACCGTGGAAAGCCGAAAAGAACGGATGGAGGGAGCTAATGTCGGAGATCTCCTTGGTGCTGACATTTAAGTCAGGCCAAGTAGATCGACTGAGGCCTCTTTTAACTATCTACTACTATCCACTCTATCTTTTCTCTTCCTCTCTCACTATCAAGCTGACTCTCAGCACAACTTTTTTTTTAAATCTAAAGAGGCCAGTGATGAAAGGCATGAACTCCCATTCGACCTCAATAAAGGTCGAAACCGGTCTGGGTAGTGGCCCCTTGCCTTTAATACAAAACATCACACATCCCCTTGTTGGAGATGTGTTTTGGCATTAAGGGTAAATATTAAGATTAGTGATCAGAGCTTGCTCCACCTTTACCACGAGCTGCCTTGGTCTGCACTACCTGTAGGATCAGCTAGTCTTGCATATAAATTGCAGGCGCAAACTTGACATTTTGTCTGTTTGCTTACTTGGGAAAAATGGAGTAAAGCCAGGTTTAAAATTGCTTGGTATCTTTAACATAACTATACCCAAGTTAAAAATACTTTCTACATTTATATCTCCTCCTGAGATTTTTATTTAATAAGGTTATAACACCTTATGGTAACTTGTTTTTGTAAAATACTTACAAGCTCTGCATTACTAAATCTTGGTATATTTCTAGCCTGGCTCCCACTGATGAGACCTCAATAAAGGTCGAAACCGGTCTGGCCCCTTGCCTTTAATACAAAACATCATACATCCCCTTCTTGGAGATGTGTTTTGGCATTAAGGGTAAATAAATATTAAGATTAGTGATCAGAGCTTGCTCCACCTTTACCACGAGTTTCCTTGGTCTTGCACTACCTGTAGGATCAGCTAGTCTTGCATAAATTGCAGGCGCAAACTTGACATTTTGTCTGTTTGCTTACTTGGGAAAAATGGAGTAAAACCAGGTTTAAAATTGCTTGGTATCTTTAACATTACTATACCCAAGTTAAAAATACTTTCTACATGAATGTTGAATAGTTGTTCTTGACATGATGTTTAGAGCCTCCCTTGATGAGTCCAAGTACTCCTTGGAGTTACCTGTAATAATAATAATATATAAACTGCACATCATTCCTCTTGCACAATCTCTTGTCACTGTCTCATTAGCAATTCCAATTTAATTACCACATGTGGCAATCTCTCGAAGGCCTTTGCAAAATTTAAACATACTATTGTGTATGCATCCCCCTTGTCCACTGCATTTGTAACCTGGTTTTAAGGTTATAAGCAGATTGCTGATTGCTACAACAGATTTCTACAGCAGATTACTATTGTAATCTTGCAGATGACGATCAACAGGTGACCTGCTCTCATACATCACCATCTCTGGACATATGCCATGGAAAAATTTGGCAAATCCCAAGTAGTTGCACTTGATATCTCTAAAGCCTTTGACCAGGCCTGACACAAAGGCTAACTTTTGTGCCATGATTTGGACTGTCTCAGGACTTCTGCAGATGAATTGCCAGCTTTCTTTCTGGATGCACATTATGTGTGATGGTAGATGGCTCCCTATCCTCTTGCCATCCAACTAATGCTGGGGTCCTACAAGGTTCAATTCTCTCACCGATCCTTTTCCTTCTGTATATCAATGACCTACTTCAGTTGACCTCCAACCCAATACACAGTTTTGCACATGACAGCACATTGCACTCCACCCTTTCATTTGATAAACCTTACCCTACACAACTCACTTGAACCCACAGAACACCAACCACAACTTCCCTTAATTTGGACCTCCAAGCCATCCTCCAATGGGGCTCAGATAACCTTGTCAATTTTAACGCTAGTAAAACTCGGTTCTGCCTTATTTCTCACAAAAAAAGAACCATTTTCCCCCAGTATTATTTTTGATAACACTCAAATTCCCAGACAAGATGAAATTTCTCTTCTCAGAATTACCTTGACATCAGTCCTCTCCTAGCATAAACACATCACAACCATTGCATCCTCAGCTTCCAAAAAACTTGGCTTTCTCTTTTGCTCAAGATGTTACTTCACCTCAAAACAGCTGTTAACCTTATACAAATCACAAATCCACCCAGCTGTCAAATACTTTTCTCACATTTGGAGTGGGGCTCCTAAAAGCTCCCTCAAAATGCTTGAGTCAATACAAAGGAGAACAGTTAGACTGATAAATGATCCATCTCTTACAAACTCATTCCCCCTGCTTTCACACAGACATTTAGTCTCTGCAGTTTGTATATTCTGTAAATATTTCCATGGAAAATGTTCATCTGAAACAGCATCAATAATTCCCCCACTCTATACTAAGCACATTGGAACATGTACAGCTGCCGCCCAACATCCTTTCACAGTACACCTTGAAACCCAAAGAACAAGTTTCTGTTCCTCCTCCTTCATCCCTGCTACTGCTGTACTGTGGAACAGTCTTCCTCCTGATGTATTTCCCAAGGGATACAATATACAGGCTTTTAAATCAAATGTCAACAGGTTTCTCCTTTCCCCTCCCACTACCAATATACAGTAGTAAAGTACTATAGGTTGACCAGCCAACCTCTCGTATATGGACTCAACATAAAAAAAAAGCAGATTGCTAAAAAACTATCTTCATTTAGTAAATCTGTGCTATTCAGAAATTTCTGTTATCAACCCAGTTCTGAATCATGGTCCTCACTAGCCTCTCTAACAACTTGACAACAATTCTAGATAAACGTGTGAGTTTATAGAGATAAGTTAAACCAGTTGTTAACTCCCAAAAATATTCTATTAAGACACATGGTGATATATCATCCAGCCCTCCACCGTTATTAACATAGAGTTTATTCAGTTCCACATATATCCCGCTCACTTACCATCAGGGCTCACCATGGGAAAGGGTGAAACTCCCCACCTCTTCTCACTGCTCTTAAGTTTTGTGTTATGTTACATTAGCAAGAATGGAATAAGAGGTTGGTCTGAAAAGTTCTCGGCCTTGACCATAGATGGCAAAACTATTGGCAAGATTTTTTTTTCCAAGTTGGTACATCTGTCATAAGCATCCATGTGAAATTGCAAGTTATTCTATCAAGTAGTTTATTTTATACAGCTGTCTGAAGCAAAAGTGTTGTCTCTATCCCTTGAAATGGATAAAATTGAGTATCATGCAGTTATAAAATTCTTTCTAAAAGAAGGTTTAATGCCAAAAGAAATTTGTTCAAAGTTCATAAAACTTTATGGGCACTCTTCTCCTTCGTTTTCGATAATTAAGAAATGGACTGCCGATTTTAAATATGGCCATACCAGCCTTGAAGATGATCCACGTGAAGGATGTCCAAAAAGAGTAACAACACTAGAAATCATTGATCAAGTGCATGATATGGCACTGGATGACCAGCAAGTCAAAGTGTGTGAAATATGCACAAGATGGGTGCCCAGTTGCTTACAGCAGATCAAAAACGCACTCGCATGAAAATCTCTGAACAGTGCTTGGAGAGTTTTAACAAGAACAAAACTGATTTTGTGCATCAATTTATTACTATGGATGAGACTTGGATTCACCATTACCCACCAGAATCCAAATAGCAGTCAAAACAGTGGACAGAAGTCCGTTGTTCAGTGTCAAAGAAGACAAAGTCGGTTCCATCAGCAGGAAAGGTCATGGCATTAGTGTTTTGGGACGCTGCATTTTGTTTATTAATTATCTTGAAAAGGGTAAAACAATAACCGGGTAATATTATTTCGATCTTTTAATCAGACTAGATGAAAAAATTTGTGAGAAAAGACCAGTTTGCAGAAGAAAAAAATCATCTTTCATCAGGACAATGCACCTGCCCACAAAGATGTTCCAACAATTCATAGATGAGAATTTTAATATTCTTAACATTAAATAACATTTTTAAATATAATGACATTTCGAGACAAATATTTTATATTAATCTTGAAATGTCAGTTATATTTAAAAATGATTTTTTATTTTACTAACTATTATAATAATGGAAGTAACTCATGTCAGAAGAACTACAACTGTTTCTCTCAAAAATTAATGCACTTCATCCAAGGATCCAGTTCACCCTAGAAGTAGAAGTAAATAAGCAGTTAGCATTTTTAGACCTCTTGATTCTTCGCCAACCAGATGGTTATCTACAATTCACAGTCTATAGGAAAGAGACTCATACAGGCCAGTACATCCATGCTGAATCACATCACCATCCCAGCCAAAAGGCAGGTACTATAAAAACACTAGTTCATAGAGCCCACTCCTTTTGTTCTTCAGAAGAACTTTTACAAAAAGAATTACAGTATACTCCTTCATATCCAATCGCTATAAGAAGTCCTTCATAAAAAGAGCTTTAAGTAGTCATGCTCCAGCATCCTCTTCAAGTACAGAAGAAGCTACATATATACCTATCCCCTATATACAAGGGGTTAGTGAATGCATAGCTAAGGTGCTAAAACCACTAAATATCTGTGTGGCTTTTCGACCCATCAGAAAAATCTCCACTTTCCTAATGTCTCCAAAGGACAAGCTCCCACATTTCAGCTATCCAAGTGTCTACCAGATTCCCTGCTCGTGTGGATTATCATATTTTGGACAAACAGGAAGATCTGCTCAGGTCCGGTTAGAAGAACACCAGTCGTACATCCAGTACCTTGAACCTGAACAGGTCTGGAATTGCAGAACATGCCATCAATACAGACATAGAGTTAAGTGGAACAAGACAAAAGTCATTCACAAAAGTTGGTTCCTAATGGAACGGCTATACAAAGAAACATGTGAAACATTACTTCATTCCCCTAACCTAAACAGATTCAATGGTTTACATCTTTCCCCCTGTGAGAGATAGTACTTTATAAAGCAGCAAATCTTTCCTAACATATAATTGTATACACACATATATATATTAAAAAAAAAAAGAAAGAAATTAATTATGATAATTGAATAATTAAATAATTAAATTTAAATAATTAAAATGATAAATAAATAAATAATAATAATTTAAATAAATTTAGGAAATTTAACCTTAGCTACTTAGGTGGCGCTTTGTGAATATAACAGTTATTGTTTAATTAGCCTTGTACCTGTACTGATGATGCCTGTGATACTCAGGTGAAAATTCTACGAATAAAGAATAATTCACGTGAGTTAATTCTGTTACTATAATAGTTAGTAATATGTCTACTCACGGTATTTCCTTACTGAAACTTATAGATTTTTTATTTCATGTAACTGCCTAGCATCCTGTCCAGTATGTGAAGCAACTTTATGAGGATTTAGTCAGAACTAAGTACTCCATCTTTGATAGAAGTAGTAGCGATTTTCCTTCTGGAAGCTTAGGAATTTTTAAGCTTAGGAAAACCTTAAAACAAACAAACCAGCCAAAGAAATGTACAGTGACATAACAAACTGTGGAGAAAAGGTGATAACTGCTCTATCCATGCAACTAGTGGGTTTATGAAAGCCAAATCACTTGGATATTGCACATTGTTGGATCTAATGGGTTAACTGATAACAATCATTTGACGGTCATATTTTTTTATGTTGCATAGTTGGTTCCATCATTTCATTGGGAAGATGATTTTTTGTACAATATAGTCATTCTGCCACTACCAAACATACAAGGTCCAAAAGAATAATTTATAAAAGGTTTGCTGTCATGATTGTCCTTTAAAATACTATTAATGCTTATATTTCAGGTAGTTTTTTAAGTGTGCTCTTAAAGTGTTCTGTATACTTAGAGTTAATTGTAGGTTTCTTAGGTAGAAAAAAATAATCCAGAAATTTGCAAATTTTAACTGATAAAACATGTTTAATTTTTTAGTGCATGGGATGGTCATGGTATTTAGCAAATGATATGCAGTTCTTTGTTATTAGTCCAATATTCCTTTATGCTCTCTGGAGGTAAGCTGAATTGAAAAGTAATGTAAATGTTATTTAGTCACTTGTTATTGGTAGTTTTACAATTTCTTCAGTAATTTTTAATTATATTCCTTATACCATTATTATTATCATTATTATTATACAGGCACCTCCTTGGAGTCTGAAAATTCATTGTGGGAGATGCCCAAACTATCCACACAATCTATCATACCTCTCCTTGAACCCGTTGACAGACAAAGCACTCAAAACTGACTCTGGCAACCCATTCCAATCATTCACAACTCTCAAAGCAAATAATCTAGTCCTCACACCCTTACTAACCACACCTTTATTTAACTTCCAAAGACCCCTTGTTCTGGTCCCTCTAGCAAAGTGCTGAAACATTTCCCCTGCATCAATCCTATAAAACTCTGCAATTTAAATATTTCTGTCATATCCCCTCTTTTCCTCTGAGCAACCAACTTTTGCAATCCACATACCCTCAGTGGTGAGCAGCCTGTGGAATGTTCCTCATAGGGAACATTCCACTGGCTGCTCACCATCTTGGTCACTCACCTCTGAATCCTGTCTACCACTTCATTCTACATTTAATGTGTTCTTCTGATAGCCAAGGATGCTAGTATTCATTGGCAACCTTAGCAACCTCAGTAGTATGTCCTCTAAACGTTAACTCTCTGTCTATCACCACCCCTAAATCTCTAGCTTCATCTATTTCCTGTACAGCGCCATCAATATGATACATGGTTTGTAATCTATTTTTCCCAAAATGCATAACTTTACATTTCTCCACATTGAACTGACACCCATTAACCTTTGCCCACTGACAGCCTATTTAAATCATACTGCAATCTCTCCCCACCTAATTTCCAATCATCAGCAAACAATTGAATATTTTCTTTCAAGTTATTTCCTGTGTTATGTACAAATTAAACAGCAATGGTCCCAGCACTAGTTACCTGTTGATTTTGCCCCTCCATATGCCACTTTTTGAAAATGTGTCCATCATCAACCCTCTTATCCACTTACTCAGTGTGATATCCATCCCCATTTCTTCTAATTTGTGTAACAGAGCAACATGTGTGCTTAAGGGTCAAAGCTGTATAACAGAGAAGAGATCTCCACACAGCCTTTCAAGTAAAGTAGAGAACCGACCAGGGCTTCTAACCTAATGTCCAATCTACACCTTCTCGTGGTACACCCTGTTAGGTATCCTGAGAGGGTGCACCTGGATAATGAATGAATGAGGATGGGCTGGCAATTTGGGATTTAGCCGACCAAATTGTATTCTTATTGGCTTAAACCACAATATTAAATGACAGTAAAACATGACAGAATTTCATGCTGGTTCAGGTGTCACCTGGTTAAACAAAGCCCATTGGCAAATGGCTTTGTTTAACCAGGTGTTTAACCAAACCCCATTGTTTTCACCAGGGAACCAGGGCAAACAGCAAAAAGTCAGCTACTGGAACAAATCCTAAAACAGACCCCAACACAATATCACCAGAGTTGAAGATCGGTACTATCAACATAAGAAGCCTGAATATCAAAGAAATGGAGCTAGCAGAGGAATTGGATAAGTACCAGATCGACATAATAGGGGTGACTGCAACAAGAAAGACAAAAACTGGTAAGATCTTTCTGAGCAATAAATACAAAATGTTATATTCAGGCAATGACAATCAAGGAAAAGAAGGTGTAGTTATAGTATTCAACACTAAATATGAGGCTAATCTTCTTGAATGGCCGGCAGTCTCAAGTAGAGTGATGTCGGCAAATATCAGAATGGGAAACTGGACAACGAGACTTATTTGTGCCTATGGTCCCACAGAAGTTCTACTAAGGTAGAAGTGGAGGAATTTTTTGAGACTTTAGAGAAAGCAACTGACACAATGAAAAATGAAAAGTTGGTCCTTGTTGTAGATCTAACTAGTAGAGTAGGAAATGATGGTCAGACATACAAAAATAAATATTTTGGGAAAATTTGGAGAAAAGAGCAAAGCTAATAATAATGGCAAATACTTGTTAAATTTCTACTCAGGACATGGACTAGTTATTACTAACACCATGTTTCAACGTAAACATGTGCACAAATTCACATGGAGAGAAGACCCAAGGAATAAGTAAGTCTCATTGACTATGTTATTGTTGATAGTGATGTTTTCTCCCTGGTGCAGGACACCAGAGTGTACAGAGGATTTGAAATTGGAAGTGATCACTATTTAGTCTTGAGCAGGATAAAATTGAATTTCATATTGAAAATAATAACACGTAAGAAAGATTTAAAGTGAATAAAAGTTGAGCAGCTCTCAGATGTAAACTGTAGACTAAAATATACAAACATTATTCAAATAAAAATGAAAGAGTTTGCGAAATGAAATCAAACCTTGGAGATTCAGTGGCAACCTCAGAAGAAAATATTGATTGATTCAGCCAGAGAGGCATGTGGTGAGGTTGGCTGCAAGGATAGAAAAATCAGAACTGTATGGTGGACACAGGAAGTTAAAGAGGCAGTGAAGGAAAAAAAGAAAGCATATCAAAAGTTCCTGACAAATAAGTTAGCTTGTGCTCTTAGAGAATACAGAGACAAATGTGCGAAAGCTAAACACTATGTAAAACTAGCTAAACAAACGTCATGGGAAGAATTTGGTTAACATAATAGAAAATAAATATCAAGAAAGTGGCAAGATATTCTGGAGGTTGTTGAGGAAACTCAGAAATGGAGGAAAAAGTGCTGTAAAAGGAATCAGAGATGATAATGGTGATATGAAAACTGGAGAAAAAGATATCCTTGACGTATGGAGTAATTACTTCGAAAAATTGCTAAATGAAACTAGCAGTGATAAAAAAAACACTGCCCAGTCATGCAATCAAGAATATATATCCATACTTGAAGTAGAAAAAGCCATCAAAGGCATGAAATGTAGAAAGGCAGCAGAAGTAGATGATATTTGAACAGAAATGCTCAAGTATGGAGGTATAAAAAGTCTTGCAGGGGCTGCACTGCATAGTTCAGAAGGCCTGGGCAGAGGTGCAAATTCCAGATGATTGGTGTAGAGCTCTCATAGTACTCATATATAAAAAGGGAAATAAAACTGAATGGGAGAATTACAGAGGTATTTCCCTACTGAGTGTTCCTGGCAAGATCTATGCAAGTATACTTGAGAAACGGTTGAGAAGAATTGTGGAAGAAAAGCTTGGTGAAGAACAAGCTGGATTCAGGCCAAATGGAGACTGTCAGGATCAGAGTTTTAAATAATTGAAAAGTCATGGGAATATAACAAAGATCTGTATTTAAGTTTTGTAGATCTGGAAAAAGCATATGACAAGATGCCAAGAGAGAAGTATTCAAATGCTACATTTGTATGCTGTCAGTGAGGCATTATCTTGATATAATATATTATATTATATATTATATCAAGCAATACTTAGTCTTTATTTGAGTTGTAAGTTAGAAGTTAGAATTGAAGGAAGTACAGGAAGATGGTTTAAAACTAGCAGTTTTAAAAAAACTACCACCCCCGACATCACGAAAAAACTTAAACCTTTCTGCTCCTTTCCCCCCCGAATTTACGCCTTTCCAAAAATCCACAAACCCAATTCCCCACTCAGACCTATAGTAGATGCCACCAATGCACCTTGCTACAGACTGTCTAAACAGCTGGCCAACTCTCTGACCCCCCTCACTGGAAGGTCCACTTCCTATATAAAAAACTCGACCCACTTTAAAGCCCTCATAGAAAATTTAACCTTGAATAAAGCAGACGTATTGGTAAGCTTTGATATCTCCTCTTTGTTTACTAATATTCCCTTAACTGACACCTTATCTCTCTTACAAAAAGTTTTCCCTTCTGACATCTTAGATCTCTTTTCCTTTGCCATTAACTCTGGGTATTTTTCTTGGAAGAACAAAATCTACAAGCAGATAGAGGGAACCACCATGGGTTCCCCCCTCTCTCCCCCCCTTGCCAATTTCTATATGGAAGATTTTGAAAAACTAGCCATAGCCTCAGCCCCACTCAAACCTTCTATCTGACTAAGATATGTAGATGATGTGTTCTCTATTTGGCCTCATGGCCCAGACACATTAGACTCCTTCCTCAGTCATCTCAATAGCCTACATCCAAGAATCCAATTTACTATGGAAAAGGAAAAGAACAATTGTTTACCCTTCCTAGACACCTTAGTCACACGCCTGCCTAATGATACACTTGCCTTCACTGTATACAGAAAACCCACACACACACAGGCAGATACATTCACAAACTCTCACACTACTACCCCTCTCAACAATATGGCATTATTAAAACTCTTACCAAGAGAGCCCACAATCTTTGTTCCAGTGGAACCGCCCTTACAACTGAGCTTGACCACATATGCAACACTTTCCTCTCCAATGGCTACAGCGATCACAGCATCAAAAAAATAATCAGTTCCTCTCCCATGCCCAGTCCTTCTCGTCAACAAGAATTTAAAAATGCCATCACCATACCCTACATCCATGGCACATCTGAAAAAACAGCCAAGATTCTAAAAAAGTACAACCTACACACAGCATATAAGCCCCACCGCAAACTTGCTACCCTTATCATACCATTCTACGAAAGATCAACTCCCTCCTCTCTCTCTGCCTGGAGTTTACAAAGTACCGAGTTCCTGTAAGTTGGCATACTTTGGACAGAAAGGCAGATCAGCATCCATCTGCCTAGAGGAACACAAGTCTTACATCTGTAAACACAACTATGGTCATTTAGGCTTGGCTGACCATGTCTTGGACACCACCCACAGAGTATCATGGAAGAAAACCACCATGCTCCATCACAGCAAATTCAAGAAAGAGGGACTATTCTTAGAAGCAGCAGCAGCTCTTAGAAATCAACCAAATCTTAATAAATACGGTTGCATTAAGCTTCCGAAAATTTGGGAAACACTCATCACCAGAGATCCTACTTTATATTCCAGGCCACCTACAACTGCCCTTAGAGGGCGCTCCACCTAGATAGGACTTTAGTGTCACCCATGTGGTTGGGCTTAGTATTGTATGATATTTGTGTTTTGTTACATTAGTTATTTTTGTAATCCCCG
Source organism: Typopeltis vanoorti (assembly GCF_054136105.1). Classification (NCBI taxonomy): domain Eukaryota; kingdom Metazoa; phylum Arthropoda; class Arachnida; order Uropygi; family Thelyphonidae; genus Typopeltis; species Typopeltis vanoorti. Next base: position 8,028,177 of record NC_143556.1, on the reverse strand, counting down.
TAGATGTCCTAGTGACTAGGACGAAATATAGGAAGTATTAAATTCTTTTTAATCCTTTCTGAGTGTTGTAAAAAATCCATTAAACCTCCAACATCAGAATGTGCAATTGGACAATGAGACTTATTTGTGCCTATGGTAGAAGTGGAGGAATTTTTTGATGCTTTAGAGAAAGCAACTGACACAATGAAAAATGAAAAGTAGGTCCTTGTTGGGGATCAAAATAGCAGAGTAGGAAATGATTGTCCGACATACAAAAATAAATATTTTGGGAAAATTTGGAGAAAAGATCAAAGCTAATAATAATGGCAAATACCTGTTGGATTTCTGCTCAGGACATGGACTGGTTATTACTAACACCATGTTCCAACATAAAAATGTGAACAAATTCACATGGAGAGAAGAGGCAAAGAATAAGAAAAGTCTCATTGACTATGTTATTGTTAATAGTGATGTTTTCTCCCTGGTGCAGGACACCAGAGTGTACAGAAAATTTGAAATTGGAAGTGATCACTATTTAGTCTTGAGAAGGATAAAATTGAATTTCATATTGAAAATAATAACACGTAAGAAAGTGTTAAAGTGAATAACAGTTGAGCAGCTCTCAGATGTGAACTGTAGACTAAAATACACAAAGTTTATTGAAGAAAAAATGAAAGAGTTTGAGAATAGGAACCAAACCTTGAAGATTCAGTGGCAAGCCTTGAAGAAAACCCTGATTCATTCAGCCAGAGAGGCGTGTGTTGAGGTTGTGTGCAAGGATAGAAAAATCAGAACTCCATGGTGGACACAGGAAGTTAAAGAGGCAGTGAAGAATAAGAAGAAAGCATATCAAAAGTTCCTGGCAAATAAGTCAGCTTGTGCTCTTAGACAAATGTAAGAAAGCTAAACACTGTGTAAAACTAGCTAAACAAAAGTTGTGGAAAGAATTTGGTATCAACATAGAAAATAAATATCAAGAAAGTGGGAAGGTATTCTGGAGGTTGTTGAAAAACTCAGAAATGGAGAAAAAAGTGCTGTAAAAGGAATCAGAGATGATAATGGTGAAATGAAAACTGGAGACAAAGATATCCTTGAAGTGTGGAGTAATTACTTTGAAAAATTGCTAAATGAAACAAACAGTGATAGCACAGTGATAAAAAACACTCAACAGGCATCCAATCAGGAATACATATCCATACTGGAAGTAAAAAAAGCCATCAAAGGCTTGAAATGTGGAAAAGCAGCAGGACTAGATGATATTTGACCAGAAATGTTTAAATATGGTGGTATAAAAGTCTTACAGTGGCTGCACCGCATAGTTCAGAAGGCCTGGACAGAGGGATGAATTGCTGATGATTGGAGTAGAACTCTAATAGTACCCATATATAAAAAGTGAAATAAAACTGAATGTGAGAATTAAGAGGTATTTCGCTACTGCATGTTCCTGGCAAGATTTATGCCAGTATACTTGAGAAACGGTTGAGAAGAATTGTGGAAGAAAAGCTTGGTGAAGAACAAGCTGGATTCAGGCCAAATAGAGGCTGTCAGGATCAGATCTTCACTTTACGACAAATAGTCGAGAAAGCATGGGAATATAACAAAGATCTGTATTTAAGTTTTGTCGATTTGGAAAAGGCATATGACAAGGTGCCAAGAGAGAAGCTATTCAATACGCTGCAGTTATATGGTGTCAATGGGGCATTATATCAAGCAATACTTAGTCTTTATTTGAGTTGTGAGTCAGCAGTTAGAATTGAAGGAAGTACAGGAAGATGGTTTAATGTTAAATCTGGTGTGAGACAAGGGTGTACATTATCCCCTCTGTTATTCATTATCTATATGGATCACATTATGAAGGAATGTGGTATTAAACCTGATATCAAAATTGGAGATGTTAATGTCAGTTCTTTGCTTTATGCAGATGATGTTATACTTCTAAATAAATCTGCTACAAGTTTGCAAGATTCCCTGACTAAATTGAATAACTGTTGTAATAGATATGGAATGAAGGTCAGCAATAAAAAGACAAAGACAATGAAAATAGGTAGAATCTTTGATAATGTCAACTGCGTTGTGAACGGAGAACCTGTGGAATAAGTAAAACATTTCAGCTACTTAGGCACGATTTTTAGTTTAGATGGTAAATTAAATATGGAAATAGACAACAGAATCAACAAAGTTGGTATGGTAGGAAGTCAATTGAAAAAATTCATATGGAATTAGGGAGAAATTAGTCAGAACACTAAATTAGCTGTATACAAGTTGGTGTTCAAACCAGTTTTAACTTATGGATCTGAGAGCTAGGTCAGAAGTAAAACACTTGACCAAAGAGTAGAGACCACAGATATGAGATTCCTGAGAAAGATTAGAGGTGTGAACAGATGGCATCAATAAAAAAATAAATTTCGTGTGATGATACTGCGTTCCCCATTTTTACGGGAGTTCACGGTACCATCTAGTCCCCCCAAATTTTATCCTGGCTCCGGAACCGGCATAGGCTGACGAATCAGACCTATGGCTTGGTCAGTATTCCTGACTGTAATCTGTGTGTCCTCAGACCAGTTTGCCTGCTTGCAGGATGAAAAACGCCAGATAAACTGGCAGAAAAAACCCTGCTGTCCACGCCCAAGACCGGCTAACTTGGCTATGTGGGGTGGGGGGGGGGGGGGGTGGGGGGGGGGGGGGGTGGGGGGGGGGGGGGGTGGGGGGGGGGGGGGGTGGGGGGGGGGGGGGGTGGGGGGGGGGGGGGGTGGGGGGGGGGGGGGGTGGGGGGGGGGGGGGGTGGGGGGGGGGGGGGGTGGGGGGGGGGGGGGGTGGGGGGGGGGGGGGGTGGGGGGGGGGGGGGGTGGGGGGGGGGGGGGGTGGGGGGGGGGGGGGGTGGGGGGGGGGGGGGGTGGGGGGGGGGGGGGGTGGGGGGGGGGGGGGGTGGGGGGGGGGGGGGGTGGGGGGGGGGGGGGGTGGGGGGGGGGGGGGGTGGGGGGGGGGGGGGGTGGGGGGGGGGGGGGGTGGGGGGGGGGGGGGGTGGGGGGGGGGGGGGGTGGGGGGGGGGGGGGGTGGGGGGGGGGGGGGGTGGGGGGGGGGGGGGGTGGGGGGGGGGGGGGGTGGGGGGGGGGGGGGGTGGGGGGGGGGGGGGGTGGGGGGGGGGGGGGGAAACCAAGAATATAACTTTTTTAGCATTTTTAATTTAAAGAACTTGGAGTACTATAGTCCTAATTATAATTTATATTCATGTCTTAGAATGAAAGGTTATGTGGATAGGATATGTACCATCTATATACTTCAGATTTTTAAACCATTAATATTATTGTTGAGATTAGGGTCGTTCATAAGAATTTCACAAGCCTTTCTAAATTTGTGCTCATATTTTGGTGTGATGTAATGGACAAATACTTTTCTGTCAATTTTGTGCAGAGCATCCAGGACATGATCAGAAAGGCCAGATTTACCATAATTATCAAATTTAATGTACCAGTTATGTTCCTTTTTTCAGATAGAAATTGTGTGTCCAGTTTAATCTATATCAGGCAGATTACAGTTACACTGAATACAGTATACTCCTTTGGATCGCTCATATTATACTCCAGGGTGGACCAGGTGAGAAAGAAAATCCTTCAGGAGTTCAATAAGTTCTTTAATTTAGCAGGAAGTTAGAGTTGGCATTCAGGTTGTATTTTATTATTATTATTATTATTCAGGCCTCCATGGAGTCAAAAGACTCATCGCAGGAGGCCCTTTCTAAGAAACACAAAGTCTCTCAAGACTCATCGTGGGAGTTCCCTCCTATGAAACACAAAGTCTATTACCGCTCCTTAAACTCATTCACCATTCTCGCTCTCACCACTCTATCAGGCAATTCATTCCATGGTTCAACCACCCTACATGCAAAGAAACCACTCCTCACCCTCTTGCTCACAGTTTCCTTTCGTAACTTCCAGGGATAGCCCCTTGTCACCACTCCTTCCCGCTGTTCAACCAAGCTAAAGAACTCCCCAGTGTCAATCTTGTAACCACCTCTCAATAATTTAAAATTCTCAATCATATCACCTCTCCTTCTTCTAACCACCAAACTCTGCAGTCCACATTCCCTCAGCTGATCCTCATAACTAACATTGTACAGTCCTGAAACCATCTTTGTTATCTGCCTTTATACCCTTCTCACAGTTAATTTATCCCCTTCAAATCCTGGGGACCAAATCTGAGAATAATAGTCTAAGTGTGGTCTGATCAGAGTCTTATACAATGGAACGATAACGCTTTTATCAATGCAGGTCAGTGTCCTTCTCATTATTGCAGCAATCCTCTGTGTTCCCTCACCACTTTTGCAATATATCCCATAAATTTCAGGTTTCTATCAATCATCAATCCCAGATTTCTTGTCTCCACTACTTCCTCTAGTATAGCTCCTTCCATAGAGTATGCAGCATCCCATTGATGTGTCCCAAACCTCAAGACCTCAAATTTTGCTGCATTAAACCGACATTTCTTCATTTGCCCATCTGTCTAGCTTATTCAAATCCTCTTGTATGACTACCACATCTGCACTATTACTAATAACCCTTCCTGGCTTCACATCATCTGCAATCAACTGAATATCCCCCTGCAACCCACAGACAATGTCATTGATATAAAGGTTAAAGAGTATAGGTCCCAGTACTCAGCCCTGTGGGGAACCCACTTGTAACGCTCTGCCTCCTTGAAACTGCCCCACCATACACAACTCTCTGATACCTCTTGGACAGCCAATCCTGAATCCAGACCCATGTGCTGCAACTTAAATATTAGCTTATCATGTGGCAACCTGTCAGATGCCTTCGCTAAGTCCAAGAAAATGACAGTATATGCCTTTCCATCATCTACTGCTCTTGTAACTTTATCATAAAAGGCTAGCATATTACTAAAACAACAAATCCATGATGACTCTCAGAGATAACATTACCCTTATCTGCCCAATGCTGTATATGACCCATCACTAATTTCTCCAAGATCTTAACAACTACTGATGACACACAAACTGGCCTATAATTAGACACTTCCAGTCTGCTACCGCTGTTATGCAATGGTACTATCTTACCTTCCTTCCATTCCCTGGGCACCTTTCCGGCAGCCAGACTTTCATTGAAAAGCCTGGTCAAAGGCACTGTCAGTTCTTCAACACATTCTATCAAAACTTGTGGTGAAATACCATCCAGTCTCACAGCTTTACTGACATCCAGAATACTCAGTATTTGGAACACATCCTCCTCCTGCACCTCTAAACCTCGAACCTGCACTATCCCTGCAGTATTAAAATTTACTCCTCCAGGATGAAATACGCCAATAAAGTGTTAATTGAACAATTCCACTATGTCCTTACATCAGTCACTCTATTCCCATTTTTATTCCACAGTGTCATTCTTCCACAGTCATTTCTCCTCCTACTGGTCACATAGCTAAAAAATTCCCTAGGATTTTCTTTGGATTTTAGGGCCAATCTCTTCTCATATTCCAGTTTTGCCTTCCTTACCATACTAGTCACTCTCCTGGCCTGTGTCTTAAATACTTCATGCATCTTCTCTTCACTTGTCTCCTTGTATCTCTTCCATAGCCTCTTTTTTTGCATGCAGTTCCTGTTTAATATTCTCTTTCATCCACTTTACTGAAACTTGTGTCCTCTTCTTCACTCATGGAATACAGTTTTCTATTGCTGCAAACAAATATTCCTTCAAAATTTCCCAAGCATTAATGATATTCCAGCCTTCCAAATTCTCCCTCCATGAAACTTCCATAAGTTGACATCCAAGACTATTATAATCACCTGCCTTATAATTCGACGTACGTTCCCATCTCTTTGATAGTCCTACATGTCTATTCATCTTCCAAGTCAAAAACGCATGGTCACTCTCTCCAACTGGTAGGAGAGATATCATCTCAGCTATTATCAACTCTTCTGATGCTATGACCAAATCCAAAACTCTTGAACCTCTTGTTCCCTACATGTTGCCTAAGACAGTTGTTCATCAATAATTCTAGAAAGTCCATTCCCTTATTGCTACATGCATCTTCCTCTCCCCAATTTATAATGCTGTAGTTAAAATCTCCCATAACAATCATTCTTCTTGCACCTGCCAAACTCAACTGTCTAAACATCTACTGATTCACACCCTCTGTTCTCCTTGGTCTGTAGCAACACCCCACTAAAAATCCAGTCGTGCCCACCTCTACCTTACACCATATGTTTTCAAAATCAATACTGTCACTGCCTTCTAAAACCTCCAATCTTAGAGGACATAAGTCATCACTTATCATAAGCAGTACTCCACCACCACACTTTCTCTTCCTATCCTGCTGAAAAATGCTGCACCTAGCTGTTCTATTCCTGTTATTACATGCTCTTCTGTCAAAAACGTCTCAGTGATCTGAATAATCTTTGGCCACACTGATGCTATCAGCACCAGCAATTCCTGTCCTTTATTTCAGATACTCCTGGCATTTGTATAAAGCATATAAATGCCATTGTTTCTATACCCAGCATTATCCCCTCTAGACTCCACTGGGCTCAGCATTACCTGATGTCATCCCTCCCCCCCCCTTCTCCCAAGTACCCATTCCCACAAGAGGCCACTCCTGCTACCATCCACTCTGGGACACACCAACTCGTTCAGAACAGCAATATCTCCAGATGCCTACGTCCTTCCTCATTCAAATGCAAGCGGTCTCTCACATACAATTCCTCTCTGTCTTCAAACGTCCTCCAAGCATCCACATATTCCAATTCTCTCTTCTGAAACATTCTTGCTATTATGTTATTCAATATTACTGCTCTTCTGCTCAGCTCATCACTATCATACCTAGGCAACACGCACACTATCTTTCCTCTCTGTGTCTTCTTTCGTACAACCTCAAGCAAGAATCTCATATCTCTCACTGCCCAATTTACATTACCACTCAAGTCATTTGTTCCTACCATCACAATCATCTCATCCACCCTTTCACCCCTCTTAATTGCCATAGCTACATTTTCGATTGTTCCTCCAAGCAAACACTCCTCACGCATCCTATCTTGAACACCACTTATCATTGAGTCCCCATACATTGCACCTCTTACCACCCTATTCCTCGATTGCTCACATGCATCTCTCATTCTCTCTCCTTTAACACTTTCTCTCTGTGCTCCCTTATCTGTGTTATATCGACTAGTCATGCTGTGCCATTGTTATTTCTTCTGCTTACTCTATTATTGTTATTATTATTTATGTTATTTCACTATTTTAATTATTCTCAGCTATTCCGTTGCTGACAAATTTATATTCTTTTAGGTCGACTGTGCCAGCCGGCAATAGAATTCTGACAGACAATTTAAAACTACTGAAAAACAATGTAGGGATCAAGTGGTTTGCAGTCGTGGTCCCCCCCCCTGATGGATTCCCCTATTACTTCTGCAAGTCGTGTATAGAGGCTTAAGTGCTGTGAAGACATAATGTTGGAGGTTTAATGGATTTTTTACAACACTCAGAAAGGATTACAAAGAATTTAATTCTTCCTATATTTCGTCTTCCTATATTTGTGTTTATATTTCCTATAAACACAAATATCATACAATACTAAGCCCCAACCATGTGGGTGACACTAAAGTCCTATCTAGGTGGAGTGCCCTCTAAGGGCGGTTGCAGGTGGCCTGGAATATAAAATAGGATCTCTGGTAATGAGTGTTTCCCAAATTTTCGTAAGCTTAATGCAACCATATTTATTAAGATTTGGTTGATTTCTAAGAGCTGCTGCTGCTTCTAAGAATAGTCTCTCTTTCTTGAATTTGCTGTGATGGAGCATGGTGGTTTCCTTCCATGATACTCTGTGGGTGGTTTCCAAGACATGGTCAGCCAAGCCTGAATGACCATAGTTGTGTTTACAGATGTAAGACTTGTGTTCCTCTAGGCGGATGGATGCTGATCTGCCTGTCTGTCCAAAGTATGCCAACTTACAGGAACTCGGTACTTTGTAAACTCCAGGCAGAGAGAGAGGAGGGAGCTGATCTTTCGTAGAACGGATAAGGGTAACAAGTTTGCGGTGGGGCTTATATGCTGTGTGTAGGTTGTACTTTTTTAGAATCTTGGCTATTTTTTCAGATGTGCCACGGATGTAGGGTATGGTGATGGCATTTTTAAATTCTTGTTGAAGAGAAGGACCGGGAATGGGAGAGGAACATATTATTTTTTTGATACTGTGATCGTTGTAGCCATTGGAGAGGAAAGTGTTGTGTATGTAGTTAAGCTCAGTAGTGAGGGCGGTTCCACTGGAACAAAGATTGTGGGCTCTCTTGGTAAGAGTTTTAATAATGCCATATTGTTGAGAGGGGTGGTAGTGTGAGAGTTTGTGAATGTATCTGCCTGTGTGTGTGTGTGGGTTTTCTGTATACAGTGAAGGCAAGTGTATCATTAGACAGGCGTGTGACTAAGGTGTCTAGGAAGGGTAAACAATTGTTCTTTTCCTTTTCCATAGTAAACTGGATTCTTGGATGTAGGCTATTGAGATGATCTCAATAGCCTACATCCAAGAATCCAAGATTATTGTTTTCAGATTTGGTCACCAGGATTTGAAGATGGTAAATTAACTGTGGAAAAGATACAAAGACGGATGAAATATGGGAGGAGTTATACTGGAGGAAGTTGGGGAGACAAGAGATCTGGGGTTGATGATTGATAGAAACCTGAAGTTTAGGGGACATATTGCAAAGGTGGTGAAGGTAACACAGAGGATTGCTGCAATTATGAGAATGACACTGACCTGCAGAGATAAGAGGGATATCATTCCGTTGTATAAGGCTCTGATCAGACCACACTTGGATTATTGTTCTCAGATTTGGTCCCCAGGATTTGAAGGGGATAAATTAACTGTGGAAAAGATACAAAGATGGTCTCAGGACTGTACAAGGATAGTTATGAGAATTGGCTGAGGGAATGTGGACTGCAGAGTTTGGCGGATAGAAGAAGGAGAGGTGATATGACTGAGACTTTTAAACTGTTGAGAGGTGGTTACAGGGTTGACACTGGGGAGTTCTTTCACTTGGTTGAACAGCAGGAAGGAGTGATGACAAGAGGCCATCCCTGGAAGTTACGAAAGGAAACTGTGAGCAAGAGGGTGAGGAGTGGTTTCTTTGCATGGAGGGTGGTTGAGCCATGGAATGCATTGACTGATAGAGTGTTGAGGGCGAGAACGGTCAATGAGTTTAAGGAGTGGTATGATAGACTGTGTGTTTCTTAGGGGGAACCTCCCCTCGATGAGTCTTGACAGACTTTATGTTCTTAGGAATGACCTCCCACAATGAGTCTTTTGACTCCATGGAGGCCTGAATAATAATAATAATAATAATAATAATAATAAAAGAAGAATTGTGTTGTGGATCGGAACATTCGTGAAAAGAACAGATACATCAAAATAACTAATTAATCTTAATTAAATTAAGATTAAATAACTAATTAATTAATTAAATAACAAATTAAACACACTTATCAAGTATGTTTATTTTTAATTTTGCTACAAAGTGTTGTGTGTTTTTTATATAGAATAGGGAATAAACTACCAAATCCATGAGTGTTGATGCTAGTTTCTTGGCTAGGTGATTATCGCGGCTGTCGATACCTTCAACTATCGGCCAAAGTGGATGTTCTCCTTAGGAATCTTAGGTAGACCATAAATTCTCAGGTAGTGAGCATAGTGGAAGTATTTTTTTAACTATATCTGAGGCCAATGAAGAGATAGATTTAATTAATTCTGCTATTTTCTTTTTAATGTGATTAGTTCAGTTATATTTCACAAGATGATAGGTGGTGTTGTCAGAGATTAATTGATTCATTTTTTGATGTTAAGTTGTTTGGTTTAAAACAACAGTAGAATTCTCTTTATTGCTCTAGTAATTATGATATCCTGAGTTTCTTTTAAAGATTTCATGGATGCTAATTCAGTTTAGCAGTCATAAAGGAAAGATTGCTAGTTATCATTTAGTATCATTTAAAATGTGAAAGTTTATAATCATATTTTATTAGCTTCTTCTGGGCTTGACTTGAATGGTTAATCACAATTGCTCAATGAATGCAGTTGGTTGCTCCTGTTATCACTTATTTGTGGTTGGTTGCTACTGTCAATCCTTCTTTGTAGTTGGTTGCTTATGTTATCAATGGCTTGACTGTTTCAAATCATTCAATGATGAGAAATTTAAATTGCTTCAATTTGTCCACTGGCTGTTTAAATCTTGCTGCCATTTCAATCTAAAAAATTTGGCTATAAGTTTTACTATGTTTGTTTTCAGCGCATGTTTAGCTGAGTTGCCAGAAATACTCTCATTGACATCCCAAATATCTGGATTTAAAAAATAATTTAAAAAAATTAAAAAATAACTAATAATTTTAAATGTTAAATTTAGAACCTGGTTTTCAGCAGGTGCTAGTATTTAGCAAGTAGTTTGAATCTGCTTGCTGAACATTATTACCTTTTTTGATGCAGTTAGGAATAAGATTGTGGATCTAGCCAAATATTATTATTATTATTATTCAGGCTTCCATGGAGTCAAAAGACTCATCGTGGGAGGTCATTCCTAAGAAACACAAAGTCTATCATAGGACTCCTTAAACTCATTGACCGTCTCACTCTCACCACTCCATCAGACAATGCATTCCATGGTTCAACCACCCTCCATGCAAAGAAACCACTCCTCACCCTCTTGCTCACAGTTTCCTTTCGTAACTTCCAGGGATGGTCTCTTGTCATCACTCCTTCCCGCTGTTCAACCAAGCTAAAGAACTCCCAAGTGTCAATCCTGTAATCACCTCTCAACAGTTTAAAAGTCTCAATCATATCACCTCTCCTTCTTCTAGCCACCAAACACTGCAGTCCACATTTCCTCAGCCGATCCTCATAACTCTCATTGTACAGTCCTGAAACCATCTTTGTTATCTGCCTTTGTACAGTTAATTTATCCCCTTCAAATCCTGGGGACCAAATGTGACAACAATAGTCCAAGTGTGGTCTGATCAAGGTCTTATACAACGAAATGATGACTGTTTTATCTCTGCAGGTCAGCGTTCTTATCATTATTGCAGCAATTCTCTGTGTTACCTTCACCACCTTTGCAATATGTCCACTGAATTTCAGGTTTCTATCAATCATCAACCCGAGATCTCTTGTTTCCCCTACTTCCTCCAGTATAACTCCTCCCATAGAGTATGCAGTGTCCCATCGATTTTTCCCAAACCTTAAGACCTTACATTTTGCTGCATTAAACCGAGACCCCCATTCATTTGTCCATCTATCTAGCTCATTCAAATCCTCTTGCAGGGCTGCCACATCTGCACTATTACTAATAATCCTTCCTAGCTTCGCATCATCCGCAAACAACTGAATATCCCCTTGCAATCCTGTGAAAATGTCATTGATATAAAGGTTAAACAATATAGGTCCCAGTACTGAGCCCTCTGGGGAACCCACTTGTAACCCTCTGCTTCCTTGAAACTGCCCCACCATACACAACTCTCTGAAACCTATCTGACAGCCAATCCTGAATCGAGTTGACCAATCTGACATCCAGACCCATGTGCTGCAATTTAAATATATGCTTATCATCTGGCACCCTGTCAAATGCCTTCACTAAGTCTAAGAAAATGGCAGTATATGCCTTTCCCTGATTTAATGCTCTTATAACTTTATCATAAAAGGCTAGCATATTGCTAAAACAAGAGCACCCCTTCACAACTCCATGTTGACTCTCACAGATAATATTGCCTCATCTGCCCAATGCTATATACGGTCCTTCACTACTTTCTCCAAGATCTTACTAACTACTGATGACACACAAACTGGCCTATAATTAGACACTTCCAGTCTGCTACCGCCCTTATTTAATGGCACTGTCTTACCTTCCTTCCATTCCATGGGCACCTTTCCCGCAGCCAGACTTTCATTGAAAAGCCAGGTCAAAGGCACTCTCAGTTCCCTAGCACATTCTCTCAAAGTCGTGGTGAAATACCATCCATGGAGTGATATGAATTATGGAATGATAATAACCAAAAAATCAAAAACAATGGCCTTTAAAAGGACAAGATCCAGTAAGTGCTAAAATAATAATAGATAACAAGATTTTAGAATAGGTGAATTCATTTAACTACCTATGATGTATATTACATATGAAAATAAAAAAGATATAAACCTAAAAATTGCAAAATATTTAAAAATAACAGGTATAATTAATTCTATATTTAAACCAAACCTAGTACAAAAAATACCAGACTAAAAGTATACAATACGTTAGCCCTACCAGTCCTATTGTATGGAAGTGAAATCTGGACAATAAAACAAAAAGACAAACAAAGATTGATAACAGCTGAAATGAAGTTTATGAGAAAAACTGCAAAGTATACTCTATTTGATCACAAAAGAAATGAAGAAATTTTGAAATAATTCAACCAGGAATCAGTAATAGAAAAAATTAAAAAATATAAACATAAATGGATGGAACATGTTGAAAGAGTGAAAACAGAAAGATTACCAAAACAAGCCTTAAATTACAAACCATGAGGGAAAAGAAAACCAGGATGTCCTCTTAAGAGGTTGAACGATGACTTCTAAGGCAATGCTAGGCCTAAATCCTTGATATGCATGATGAGGAGGAGGAGGAATAAGAAAATAACATACACTTTCAGCTTACTGTAGTGATTGTAACACTTGTGCATTAAATTTAGATGGAATATGAGAAGCCTTTCTTTTAAAGTTACATGTGATCAGTATTCATTTTGAAAAAATTATGGAAATTACTACCATGCTAAGAATAATTACTTTCATTTTCTGATGTTTCCACCTTCATATTAATCTCATAATCTGAAGTACACACACACACATGCTACATTTACAATTCAGACAGCATGCCAAAATGATACTAATTTGATCGACCATTATTATATTGGCCTGACATCTGGTGGAGGTAAAAGAACTACATCAAAACTATATCCTGTATTTTGTATGGCCAGTGAACAAATTCAAAGAACTTATTATATATGTACACGATATGTATATTATTATGATTACATATAACATCTACGTGTACACGATATGTACACGTAGATATTAGTGAGACCTGGCTATCAGAAGAAGACATAATAACTGGTATTGAGTGTGTGAACAGTATTTTTAGGAAGGATAGATAGGATAGGAGAGGAGGGATGTATTACCAATGATATTGGATGACTCGAATCTGATTAACTTTGTGAACTATTACTTTAAAACTAGTAACAGTTTTTCATGTGCAGTAAGTTTGAAGCCAGTGGTGTGATTTGGAGGTAAACAAGATCAAACACATAGTGGGATGTTGTTACACACAGTGGATTGGTTTCTAGTGATGAAGAAATGCACTGACAAATAAAGTTGATTGGTGTGAGAAGAGTAATAATAAAGGGGAACTTTAATTATCCAAACATTGATTAGTTAGCAGTCAAATCTCATGAGAAGAATGAAACTGAATTATTAAGATAACTCCCTCAATCTGCATGTGACAAAATACACTTGAGGTCAAAGAGTGTTAGATTTCATTATAGTGTCAAAAAAGATTTCAGTTAAAGACGTAACTATTGTGCCTCCAGTTGGTCACAGTGACCATGCAGTACTCACTTGGGAAGTGACTAAGCTTATCAATATTCCATTCAGAAAAGTTATATGCTGAACTATAAAGATGAAATTATGACCAACTGAGGAGTATGCTGGATTCTGCACCATGGTATCATTTAATGGATGAAAAGAATATTGAGAATGCGTGGTCCATGTTTAAAAAATACTTAAATGGTGCAATATCAGAATGTGTCCCTAGAGTTCAAAGAATAAATAGAGTAGGAGTGAAATAGATGTGTAATCTTATCAAGCAAAAGATTTATAAGAAGCATATAATGTGAAAGGAATGCTGTGCACATAAATATGTCTGTTTTGAAACTTATAATCAGCAAGCCAAAAGAGTCACAACTGTTGTATGGAAAGAGCTGTCTGATTATGAAAAGAAACTGGCTCTGCATGCTAAAGACAATCCCAAATAATTCTATCATTATCCTGCAAGTAAAAGAAATAATGAATATGAAAGAATAACTCAATTAAATGCATGTGGTGTGGAAGTGATAAAGAGGTTGAAGCGAAGAGGTTGTTCAACTAATGAGGTCCTATTTTGCAAAAAAGCTATCAGCCTGATGTATGCAATGTTGTGCTCACTGCTACCACTTCACTGGATAAAGAATCTCAATTGTATGAGGAGGAAGAATTAGAGCTGCTGCTGCACAATTTGAATAAGAATTCGGGAATAGGGATTGATGGGATATCATTGCAGATGCTATAAGTATTCAGCTGAACTGGCTATTCCCTTAACTAGGCTATATAATTTGAATCTCAGTACAGGGAAGATTCCACAAGGTTTGAGGATAGCTTGTTTTTTGTCCTTTTATAAGATTTACCAAGATTTTTTGTCCTTTTATAAATTTGTCCAACGAAACACTTGTCCAGTAGGACATTTCGTCCAATCTCAATTCACCCAGTTGGACATTTCGTCCAATCTCAATTCGCCCAGTCGGACATTTCGTCCAATCTCAACTCAACTTGAGGGTACATGTGGCAGGAATTTGATGATGGTGATGACTAGACTCGTCCAGTGAGACATTTCGTCAAATCTCAACTCGTCTGGTCGGACATTTCGTCCAATCTCAATTTGTCCCATCAATGTCAACTGACTATTGTTTTCACCTGTGTCAACTGACTAAGCTCACCTAACTAACCTGCCCAACCAATGTGTCAACTGACTAACCTAACCTAACTCAACCCAACTAACCTGACCAACCAGTGTGTCAACTAACTAACTTAATTAACCTGACCAACCAATGTGTCAACTGACTAACCTAATCAACCTGACCAACCAATGTCAACTGACTAACTCAACCCAATTTGAATCTGACTAATCTGACCAACCAACGTGTCAACTGACTAACCTAACCAACCAATGTGTCAACTGACTAATCCAACCCAACAGACCTGACTAATATGACCAACCATTGTGTCAACTGACTAACCCAAACCAACTGACCTGACCAACCAATGTGTCAACTGACTACCCTACTAGACGAGAAAAGTAATAGAATTGGACGAATAACCTCAAACCTAGGTGCTTTCAGGGCATTTCGTCCAATTATTTTAAATTGGATGGAATGTCCTACAGGATGAATAAAGATTGGACAAAATGTACTACTGGACGAGAAAAGTAATGGATGAAATCGAGGAATGGACGACATTTTGATTGGACGAAAATAATTGGACGAACTGCCCTGAAATCCCTTGGACTAATCTCAAACCCAGGTGCTTTCAGAGTATTTCGTCCAGTTATTTTCAAATCGAAATAGGATTGGACGAATAACCTCAAACCCAGATGCTTTCAGGGCATTTCGTTCAATTATTTTCAATTGGACAAATAGCAGTGAATGAATAAGATTGGATGAAATAGGAAAGATTGAACGAAATGTCCTACTGGACGTGAAAAGTAATGAACAAAATAGGATTGGACGAAATGTCCTACTGGACAAGAAAAGTAATGGACAAAATAGGATTGGATGAAATGTCCTACTGGACGAGAAAATTAATGGACAAAATAGGATTGGACGAAATATCCTACTGGACAAGAAAAGTAATGTAAGAAATGTGGGAATGGATGAGATTTTTATTGGACGAACTGCCCTGAAACCTTCCACAAGAGTAGAAAGAATGTATTGTAATCCCATTGCACAGGTGTGGTGCAAAGACTAATTTATTTAACTTTTGATCTATTAGTAAGACTGTTGACAGAATGCAACATGGAAGACTTTTACATAAATTGGAAAATATGGATTTGGTTTATAAAATGATACATATGCTGGCCTGGTTGACCGAGTGGTTAGCATATCTGCTCTCCAGCCAAAAGATTGCCGGTTCGAATCCTGCCATGGGCATGTATGTTTGTGATTATCTGTGAAAAGTTAGTGGTGAGCAGTAGATGGCACTGGTGTAGATGATGATGGTAGTTGCGGTTCGCTGTAGTTGGTATATTGAGTGGTGGAGATGGAGAGAATTGGAGAGTAGGTGCCCTTCCACAATGAGTCTGTGGACTCCTTGGAGGTGTCATGTAGTAATAATAATAATAATATTTAAAAAGTGGTATATAACTGATGTGATTCTGCAAGATTTAAGGTAACCAGTGGTATACCACAGGGATCAGTTGTTGGTCAACTGTTATTTAATCAGCTAACGCCTTTTTTTTTTATTCCCGTATACGGGAGTAGGCGAGGCCATTTAGCCCTATCTAACTTTTGGAGACTGAGTGGGCAGGTCAATCTCCACTGGTACCCAATCAGAGACAGATGGCCCAAGGCTATCACTAATTAAGCGGTACGCAGTGAAGAGAGACGGCTCAAATGTGCCGCAATCTCGTGGTCCCTAATCCTACCACAATATATTTAATGTCTGAAATAATGTGGGTTCTACGGTCGATTTTCTTGAGTTTACAGGACGAAAAACCCGAGTTTCCGGGAGGAAAAACCTGCTTGCCCGTGCCAGAGATCGACTAACTCGGGAACCGGTCGAAAAAAGGCTTAGAAAAATTTCCTCTAGTCGCCGATTAGACTCGAAACCAAGCCTTCCTTCGTGCGGCTAAGCGCGGTGGTGTGCAAACGCCACATCCACTGAGCTACACAGGCTCACTGTTATTTAATCTCTATGTTAATGATATTGGGAAGGATATGACAGGTGACATTCATTCTGCAAGTACTGCATATGAGCTGCATTCCTGATTACCATGCCTGTTTTTGCATCATTATTAGCAAACAGCTAATGTACAGTACTTGCAGAATGATTTGAATAGGTTGGTACTGTGGGCATTGAAAAATGGTTGTCACTTCAGTGTTAGTAAATATAAATCATGCACTTCAGTCTGATTAGATATCCAATGTCACATTATATTGGTGGGATTATGCTATAAGAAACTGATAAGGCAGTGATCTTGGAGATTGTGTAGGAAGTTGAAGTTCAAGGGCCATATAGCAAAGATCTCAATGCTAAAATGAACATTGATATATAAATATAAGGATGTCATTTTGCCTCTATACAAGACCTCACTTGGACTAGGTCTGTTCACTTTGTGTTTGTGGTGATTCTGTTACAGTGAAGATAATGGAGTTCAAAGAAGAGGGTTAAAAATGATATCAGGATTTTGGGAATACTGATCGTGAAGATAGACTGAGAAATGTAGACTGCAGACACTACCAAACAGGAGAAAGAGGGGCGATAAGATTGAGACATACAAACTTCTGAAAAAGTCATACAAGGATGGTGAGGAAAGAAGGTGTGAATGAATTCTGCTAAGAAAGGGATGATAACCAGATTTTTCTCTCATAGGGTGTTGTGTGATAGGAATATATTGCCATTGGATGTTGTGTGTTCAAGTAATGTGAATGATTTCACAAACAAATACAACACCTGGTGTGTGGTATGTGGCCTTCCTTGATGAGTTCTGACTACCTGGAGGTTTCTCTTAATAATAATAATTTTCTTATTATTATTCCTTCCCTCCTCTTTTACCTTACGGTGTCGAGGATTTTTCTACATTTAACCACTACCATATCGAGGATATGGTTGTTAGCCCTATGCCTCCCGGTGTGTCCTATGTCTGTAGATATGTGTTCACAGGCCAGTTTTCCTGTTCTCTGGGACAAAAAACATGATTTTCCAGGTGAAAAAAACCCTACCTTTGTATGAGACTGGCTAACTCACCTTTAGTCAAAAGAGACCTGATAAAGGTTCCTCATGTGACTGATGAGAATCAAACCCAGGTCTTTC
Source organism: Typopeltis vanoorti (assembly GCF_054136105.1). Taxonomy (NCBI): domain Eukaryota; kingdom Metazoa; phylum Arthropoda; class Arachnida; order Uropygi; family Thelyphonidae; genus Typopeltis; species Typopeltis vanoorti. The sequence goes on along the minus strand of NC_143556.1, from coordinate 8,010,345 downwards.
CGACCAAAGGGATTTGTCCTTAGAAGTCATCATTGAATCGTTTAAGAGGATGTCCTGGTTTTTTTTTTCCCCTAATGGCTTGTACTTTAAGGCTTTGAGGCAATAATAATAATAATATGCTCAATCCATAATCTTGAGATTTTTAAATCTTCATTACTGTTGAGATGAGAAGGTGGTTGTTTAGAATTTTGCAGGGATCCTTAAATCTGCATCCTACCATGTTTTGGTTCTTGTTATTTTCTAAGAGCCGATTCATAAGCTTGGTATATGTATTATTCTTTCGTTTAGTTTACAGACGGTGCTAGTGAAAGCTATTGGTCTGTAATTTTTATAGTCACTAAGGTTTTTGTTAGGTTTAAGTAAGGGCTTAATGACTGATAATTTCCAGATTTTTGGTAGTTTATCTGCATTCCAGGAGGTGTTAAATATCATCAGAAGGCAGTTTTTGACTATTTTCCCATATTTTTAATCATATGTCCAAATATAAGATCAATTCTCGGTAATTTGTTGGGGTCAATTTGACTAATTGCTGTTTCTAATTCTGTCATTGTGAAGTCCTGAGTAAAGATATCTTCAGAAGGATAGGTTCTGGATTGTATTAGCAGATGTTTTGCAATTTTCCTGCACTTTTTGTCTTCTTTGTTGTATTGCAGCTTGCTTGCATTAGAGTCAAATTACATTAGAGGTAAATTTACTAGTCAAATTTACCATCTGTTCAAACATTAGTAATGTTTGAACAGATGATAAATTTGACTAGTAAATTTACCATCTGTTTGTTTGTTGTGCTGTATTGGTTCCTGAGGAGACTGTGTTTGAAGAGTGATCAGTGTCTGGAATTGTTGCGTTGTTTAATAATCTAATGATGTTCCAGTGTTGTGAGTCTTTTCTTGGATCTAGTCTATTGCAGAATTCTTCCCACTTTCTTTGTTTGCAGTTAGAAATTTCATCTTCTATGATTTGAGTTAATTCTATTAACTTCTTTCTGTTGTTTTCTGTATTATTTTAACTGTTCATTGATAATATCTCTTTCAGTGATCATAGCATTGATATTGTGATCTTTCAAAATGGAACCCAATTGTTTTTCCTAAGTCCTCTGGGAATTGAATTTTTGCAGCTTTCTGTATGTTGTTAGTTTTTTATTATTATTATTATTCGTGACACCTCCAAGGAGTCTGAAGACTCATCGCGGGAGGACACCTACAACTGTCTCAACTACTACACCGAACCCCTACTATGAATCATCTCCATCAATGCCATCTACCACCCACCTCTACCACAACTAGTATTTTTTGTCTGTAAATTGCGTGTGTTCTGAAGGGCTGATTTGTCTAGTTCTAGTAGTTAATTCTAGTAGTTGCTGATCAAGTTCTTTACTAGTGGGTGTACCAGTACAATATGTTTCTAATAGTTGTATGTATTGGGAGATATGATAGAGACCTACAAGTTGGTAAGGGGTTGTTATAGGATCAATGGTGGAGAAGTTCTAGAGAAAATAGTGGGAGATCAGGGGAGAACCAGAGGTCATCCCTGGAAACTGTATAAAGAGGGTGTGAGTAGGAGAGTGAGGAACAGGTTTTTTCGTGCAGAGTTGTGAATGATTGGAATGCCTTGCCTGAGAGTGTGGTGTCTGCAAGGAGTTTGAATGTGTTCGAGGCATGGTATGATGAGCTGTGTGTGATAAAAGGACCTCCCAGATGAATCTTTGACTCCATGAGGTCTTGGGGTAATAATAATAATAATAATAATAATAATAATGTATTTAGGCAAATTTGCTTTTCTGAAGTTCAATGATCTCTTTGTCTGTGGTTTTTGGTCTAGCTGCAAATTAATAGTTGTGATAATAGGTCTATGATCACTGATGGCATTCTTTAGTATTTTCCACTAGATAAGACTCATAATTTCATAATCTACAGCTGTGATGTCTAATGCTGATTCTGTGCATGTTGTTCATGACAGATATGTATTTTGCTTGTTGTTTATGATCTCAAGGTTTAGATCATCAGTTATGTCTTCTGTTCGTGCTCCTTTCCGAATTAGTTGTAGGGAGCTCCAAGTTGGGCTTTTGGCATTTAGATCCCCTACAAGGATTTTTGTGTCTGATTTTGTTTGACTTAGTTGTTGAAGTAGTTTTGTATTTATATCTGTGTTGTCTGGGTGATATGCATTGACTATTGTAATAATGTGTTTTGGTAGAAATATCTTGACTGCTTGAGCCTCTTTTTGTAGTTAATACAATTTCTTTATATTTGATTTGTTTGGTTCATTGGAGTATAGCTAGACCTCCACCAAATCGATTCAGTCTGTCTTTCCTTAATGTTGAGTAGCCTTTGATTTGAAGCTGCAGATTTTGATTTAGTTTCGTTTCTTGTAAGCATACAATGTGGATTCATTTTTGCAAATTATGGAGACAACTACCATGTTTGAATAAAAACTTTAGTTTAATATAACTAAAATCTACATTCGACGTTTCACCTTTATGTCAAGGTCATCTTCTGGAGCATACAACTATACACAGGCAACAAGCTATACTACAATCAAACTGGTTTGTTAAAGATACTGACCAACCGCTACAACAATTGTTGGCCTGACCTCTGGTGGGAGAAAAAAAAATTTTTTTTTAAATAATAAATTAAATAAAATAAAAAATAAAAAATTATACATCAACGCTAGAGTCCTATTATTAGTGTTGTCTACTATATACATATATTAACATCATTCCAGCCAGTTGGTATGGAATGGTTTCTAATACTAGCTGAGGATTGGCTAGAGTCCTCACTTATGCTGCATCTTACATATTAGGTGGGCTGAATGTGTGCCATCCAGATCCTTGGAATTTTCATACCGTCTTTGTTGTTGATATTTGGGTGGTTTATCAGGATTTTGCTGGATTCCTTAAATTTCCTTTCGTACCAGGTTTTTGTGCAGTGTACAGAGCAGGTGCTTTTCCAGTTGATTTGGTGTAAGGTGTTGAGTGCGTGGTCTGAGAGGCCTGCTTCACCATAATGGTTATATTTAATGTGTCTAATGTGTTCTTTCTTGCATATAGGGATTGTAAACTGTTTCACCAAAGTACGGTAAGTTACAGGTGCAGCGGATGCAATTGACTCCAGGATGTGCTAATGGGAGGAGAGGATCCTTAGAGGAATTGAATATGGTTTTAAGTTTAGTGGGTTGTTTAAAGGTGGCATTGAGGTTATAATGTTGTAGGATTCTGTTGATTTTTTCTGATAACCCTTTAATTATGGGATGGCTCTGGTTTTACTGTAATCTAGATTCGTTTTTGTTGTAGTTTTATAGAGTATTTTATTAACAGTATTTTTGTTATAGCCATTATTTATGAATGTGTCACCAATGATTTTTTAGTTCATGTTTCAGGGCTTGCTGGTTAGAGCAAATTGTTGTAGCTCTGTTTTTAAGGGTGTTAATGACTCCATATATTTGTGATGGGTGGTGGTATGAATTAGCATGTATGTATTGGCCAGTGTGTGTCGGTTTTCGGTAGACCGTGAAGGATAGACTGCCTGAACGAAGACGTGTGACTAGTGTGTCTAGGAAAGGGAGCGAATTTTGGTTTTCGATTTCGATGGTAAATTGTATGCATTCGTGTTGTTTGTTCAGGTGGCTGAGGAATGTGTTTAGCATTTGTTGCCCGTGCTTCCAGATCACGAACACGTCATCAACGTATCTAAGCCAGACTGTCGGTCTTAGTGTGGCGGAATCAAGAGCCATTTGCTCAAAGGTTTCCATGTAGAAGTTAGCGATTCGGGGGGATGGTGGTGGTGAGCCCATGGCTGTACCTTCTTTTTGTAGGTAGAATTTGTTTTGCCACACACGAAGTAACCGGACTGTAGTACGTGGGCAAAGAGGGCCATAATGTTGGGCGGAAATTTGTACTGTAGTAGGAGAATTGTGTCATTGATGGTGACATTAGGAAAAAGGGCAGAAATGTCAAAACTGACTAATAAGTCGTCTTTGTCGAGTTAGGTTTTCAATTTTGTTGATAAAGTGTTTTTTTTTTTTTCACCAGAGGTCAGGCCAACAATTGTTGTAGCGGTTGGTCAGTGTCTTTAACAAACCAGTTTGATTGTAGTGTAGCTTGTTGCCTGTGTATAGTTGTATGCTCCAGAAGATCACCTTGACATAAAGGTCGAAACGTCGAATGTAGATTTTAGTTATATTAAACTAAAGTTTTTATTCAAACACGGTAGTTGTCTCCATAATTTTCAAAAATGCATTCGGATCACCGTGTAAGAATAAAAGAAAGGATACAATGTGGATATTATTTTTATATAAAATGTTCTTAAGTTAACAAACCTCAACTCAACATCACCAGAGTTAAAGATCGGTACTATCAACATAAGAAGCCTGAATGGCAAAGAAATGGAGCAAGCCGAGGAATTAGATAAGTACCAGATCGACATAAGAGGGGTGACTGAAACAAAAAAGACCAAAACTGGTGAGATCTTTCTGAGCAATAAATACAAAATGTTATATTCAGGCAATGACAATCAAGGAAAAGAAGGAGTAGCCATAGTGTTCAACACAAAATACGAGGCTAATCTTCTTGAATGGCAGTCAGTCTCAAGTAGAGTAATGTGGGCAAATATGAGAATGGGGAACTGGACAATGAGACTTATTTGTGCCTATGGTCCCACAGAAGGTTCTACTAAGGTAGAAGTGGAGGAATTTTTTGACGCTTTAGAAAAAGCAACTGACACAATGAAAAAGGAAAAGTTGGTCCTTGTTGGGGATCTAAATAGCAGAGTAGGAAATGATTGTGAGACATACAAAAATATTTTGGGAAAATTTGGAGAAAAGAGCACAGCTTAATAATAATGGCAAATATCTGTTGGATTTCTGCTCAGGACATGGACTGGTTATTACTAACACCATGTTCCAACATAAAAATGTGCACAAATTCACATGGAGAGAAGAGGCTAGGAATAAGAAAAGTCTCATTGACTATGTTATTGTTGATAGTGATGTTTTCTCCCTGGTGCAGGCGACCAGAGTGTACAGAGGATTTGAAATTGGAAGTGATCACTATTTAGTCTTGAGCAGGATAAAATTGAATTTCATATTGAAAAGAATAACATGTAAGAAAGTTTTAAAGCGAATAAAAGTTGAGCAGCTCTCAGATGTGAACTGTAGACTAAAATACAGAAAGATTATTGAAAAGAAAATGAAAGAGTTTGAGAACAGGAATCAAACCTTGGAGATTCAGTGGCAAACTCTGAAGAAAACATTGATTGATTCTGCCAGAGAGGCATGTGGTGAGGTTGTGTGTAAGGATAAAAAAATCAGAACTACCTGGTGGACACAGGAAGTTAAAGAGGCAGTGAAGGAAAAGAAGAAAGCATATCAAAAGTTCCTGGCAAATAAGTCAGCTTTTACTCTTACAGAATACAGAGACAAATGTAAGAAAGCTAAACAGTGTGTAAAACTAGCTAAACGACAGTCATGGGAGGACTTTGGCAAGAATATAGAAAATAAATATCAAGAAGGTGGGAAAATATTCTGGAGGTTGTTGAAGAAGCTTAGAAATGGAGGAAAGAGTGCTGTAAAAGGAGTTAGAGATGATAAAGGTGACATGAAAATGGGAGAAAAAGATATCCTTGAAGTATGGAGTAAATACTTTGAAAAACTGCTAAATGAAACAAGCAGTAATGACAGCACAGTGATAAAAAACACTGACCAGGCATGCAGTCAGGAATTAGAAATATAGCCATACTCGAAGTAGAAAAAGCCATCAAAGGCTTGAAATGTGGAAAGGCAGCAGGAGTAGATGATATTCGACCAGAAATGCTGAAGTATGGTGGTATGAAAGTCTTACAGTGGCTGCACTGCATAGTTCAGAAAGCCTGGACAGAGGGACGAATTCCCGATGATTAAAGTAGAGCTCTCGTAGTACCCATATATAAAAAGGGAAATAAAACTGAATGTGAGAATTACAGAGGTATTTCCCTACTAGGTGTTCCTGGCAAGATCTATGCAAGTATACTTGAGAAACGGTTGAGAAGAATTGTGGAAGAAAAGCTTGGTGAAGAACAAGCTGGATTCAGGCCAAATAGAGGCTGTCAGGATCAGATCTTCACTTTACGACAAATAGTTCGAGAAAGCATGGGAATATAACAAAGATCTGTATTTAAGTTTTGTCGATTTGGAAAAGGCATATGACAAGGTGCCAAGAGAGAAGCTATTCAATACGCTGCAGTTATATGGTGTCAATGGGGCATTATATCAAGCAATACTTAGTCTTTATTTGAGTTGTAAGTCAGCAGTTAGAATTGAAGGAAGTACAGGAAGATGGTTTAATGTTAAATCTGGTGTGAGACAAGGATGTACATTATCCCCTCTGTTATTCATTATCTATATGGATCACATTATGAAGGAAAGTGGTATTAAACCTGATATCAAAATTGGAGATGTTAATGTCAGCTCTTTGCTTTATGCGGATGATGTTATACTTCTAAATAAATCTGCTACAAGTCTGCAAGATTCTCTGACTAAATTGAATAGCTGTTGTAATAGATATGGTATGAAGGTCAGCAATAAAAAGACAAAGACAATGAAAATAGGCAGAATCATTGAAAATGTCAACTGTGTTGTGAATGGAGAACCTGTGGAACAAGTAAAACATTTCAGCTACTTAGGCATGATTTTTACTGAAGATGGTAAATTAAATATAGAAATAGACAACAGAATCAGCAAAGCTGGTATGGTGGGAAGTCAATTGAATAAATTCATATGGAATAAGAGAGAAATTAGTCGGAACGCTAAATTAGCTGTATACAAGACAGTGTCCAAACCAGTTTTAACTTATGGATCTGAGAGCTGGGTCAGAAGTAAAACACTTGACCAAAGACTGGAGACCGCAGATATGAGAGTCCTGAGAAAGATTAGAGGTGTGAACAGATGGCATCAATGGCAATATCATATTAAAAATGAGGATATTAGAAAAGAACTTGACATTGTCAGCATCCAGGAATGCGTTAGCAGAGCTAATCTCAGGTGGTATGGTCATTTAAATAGAATGGGAGAGGAAAGATTAGCAAAACAAGTGTTCTCTGCCAGGTTGGCAGGAAAAAGACCCAGAGGAAGACCAAGATATAGGTGGATTGATACGGTACAAAGTGCCTTAGAGGATAGAAATATAAGATCTGATAATGTTGGAGTCTTGACAAGTAACAGACTGATTTGGAGGAAAATTGTAGATAGGAAGTTAGTAATGATGTAATTTTTTCATGTAGTACTGTCATATCCTGTATACCCCTTGAGGGTACATGGCAGGAATATGATGATGATGATGATGATGATGATGTTCTTAAGTTCTTCCATATTTTTTGAGTGCCATTAATGTTTACTGAAGTATATTGTGATATAGCTAGACCTCCACCAAATCGATCCGGTCTGTCTTTCCTTAATGTTGAGTAGCCTTTGATTTGAAGCTGCAGATTTTGATTTAGTTTCATTTCTTGTAAGCATGCAATGTGGATATTATTTTTATATAGAATGTTCTTAAGTTCTTACATATTTCTTAATTGCTATTGAGATATTAACTGCAGTTCTCGATGCATTGGCTACCCCGTACGTGGTAGTAAGTTTGTCAGAACAGACACTCTTCATGGAATTGGGTTTGCCAGAGCCCTGTTAGCCAGCAATTTTCAGGGTTTGATGTAACAATCCAAGTGGAAGGGGGAAAAAAAGTGGTAGCTGGGTTAGACTATATGAAATGTATCTGTATCGTTAAAGACTAAATTAATTTACGGAATTTACACCAAAATCACACAGACACAACAAGCTACCAAATTTAAACAATATTCGTTATGATTTTTAACATATATTCTAATTTCCATCCAAAATTGTACTTAGCTATCGGGAGCTCCCTGAAAACACGACAGTTCCCCTGGCCCTCTAGCGACGAAAAAAAAAAAAAAAAAAATGAAAAAATGAAAAAAAAAAACTTGACAGAGTACAATCAAGAGCAGCAAAAATTATCATAGGTTCAGTCTCATCCACAAATTATTTAAAAGCTCAACAAGACTGTGGGCTTCACATACTAGAAGACAGAAGAAAACTCTCCACAGTTAAATTCACTAACAGAATCAGGAGCCACCAACAGGATCACATCTTACTCAGGACTTTTGATGCCTGGACAAGAAAATCTAGACTAAAGAGATCATCAACGTTACAATATGATCATGAAATTAGAAAACAGATTGACTTAGAGCACCTAGCCATTGAAATAAGCAAAGAGCCATTCTTTTCCACTATTCTACCAAAAAACAATGATAAACTTAAATTTCTTCGAACCTTGTTCAAAAAAGGATTCACAGCAAGAAAATGAAAGAAAAGTACTTGACACTATACATCACTTAAATAATCCAAACCATGCCATTGCCTACACTGATGGATCATCTGATGAAGCACTCGACCAAGGAGGTTCAGGGGTTTTTCTAACTCTACCTAGAGGCGAGGAAATGCAAATCAAAACCACAGCTGGCAAAATAGCTTCAAACTTCACTTGTGAATTAACAGCCATACAAACAGCTCTCAATTCTATCTCTCAAATCCAGTAATAAACATTACCGAAGGAATAACCATCTACAGTGACTCAAAATCTGCATTTGAGGCATTAAAAAATGGAAATACAAAACTCACACAAGAAATTCATGAACTACTAACAACCTTAAATTTGAAAAATAAGAACTGCACACTGCAATGGAATACCAGCCCATGTAAATATTGAAGGCAATGAAAGAGCAGACAGACTAGCCAAAGAAGCAAGATACTTACCTCAAAAATTACACCCACTATCACTAACTGATACTAACTCTGTTGCCAAAATAAAATTGGTAAAACAAACTATCAAGGAGAAGAATGAGATCAGTGAAGTTAATGAAAATAGAGAAATGACCACAATTATCACCAGACTAAGGATGGAACATTTTAAAGGCATGAAAATTCATCCAGACGGTAGTAGGAGCTATGAAACATTCAAAAACTGCCCAGGAGTTGAACTAACACCTGTCCATATTTATTCTTCTCCAGCAGCTGCTGCTCTACAGCAAATTGACAATAACCCTAGAGAAAAGCTCTACTCCATCAAAGTTCAACAGATTGCCAAAGCAGTTCTACAGATCCACGGTCATATCTAGAAGCTCTTCATTGGACTCGACAACAACAACCAAGTTTTAGTTGTGATGTAAAGAACAAGTGCCTTTCCAGTCAGTTCTGTGTAGAGTACCAAGGCACAATCAGAAAGTCAAGATTTATCAAAGTTTTTAAATTTAATGTGGCATTTATTAATTTTTTCGGGATAGATTAAACTGGATGCACAATACCTCTCTGGAAAAAGGAACATAAAAGACACGTTAAATTGTTGAAAAGCAATAAACATAATCAGAAACACCTAACTTTTAAGTACATGACGACATATGCTAACAACTGAAGGATAGCTCTATCAACTATTATCAACTCAAAGAAATAAATTTTAATTATTTCAATATTATGAAACACAGTAATGAGAAGTGTTAGGATGACGTCCCAAAATTGGGAGGGAGGCTTTTTCTTCAGGTTCGGACTGTGAATGTGAACTTCACAACTTTAGTTATCTAAGAATTCCAAAGAGTTATTTTCAAGAAGAAAATAACTCTTGTGCAAAACTTTAGTTTTGTTCTGATGAATTCTATGCTCATTAGATAAGGCATGGCTAGCTAAACCAGACTTATCAGACTCTTGAAGTAAATATACTCTGGATATTCCTCTAGATGAATCTGAGCAGAATGACCCATGTTTTTATAATAACAAAGGCTGCATGAACAAGGGTTCCTGTAAACTCCAGAATAAGAGAGAAGAAGATATTTGTCTTTTGAAGAGGCCAGGGAGGAATTTAGTTTATGAACTGGACAGAAAGAAACTTGTAGGTCAGTTTGGCAATGAACCCTTGCAGTTTTCTCTGATAATCCATTAACATATGAATTGAAATTCTGTTAACTTCTTTTCAATGAGAAGTAGAATGAGGGCTATAATTATTAATTATTCTTTGATTATATTTGTATTATAACCATTAGAGATTAAAGTAGTTCGTATAAATGACAGTTTATTATTTAAAAGAATATCAGTAGAACAAAGCTTATGTGTACAGTGAACTAAATTTTTAATCACCCCATATTTTTGAAATGGTGACGATGAGAAGCAGCATTAATATATAGTATGAGTTGGTTTTCTGTATATTGAGAACTGTAGACTGTCATTTGGTTGACATAGAAAGAGAATATCCAGAAAGGGGAGATCTTCTACTTTGTGTTTAAATTCTTGGGTTTACTAAATTAGTTTGATTTAATTCTTGAGTTTACTGAATTAATTTTACCAATAAATTCATGAAGTTCAGACAAGGAAGAGTTCCACACACCAAAATCATGTTAATATATTTGTAACAAATAGATGTCGTAGGAGAAAAGACATTCAGAATATGATGTTCAAAACATTTCATAAGATAAATGTTAAAAATACCAAGCAATTTTAAACCTGGTTTTACTCCATTTCCCAAGTGAGCAAACAGATAAATATGTATGTCAAGTTTGCGCCTGCAAGTGATGCAAGTCTAGCTGATCCTACAGGTAGTGCAAGACCAAGGCAACTCGTGGTAAAGGTGGCATAAGCTCTGATCACTAATCTTAATATTTACCCTTAATGCCAAAACACATCTCCAAGAAGGGGATGCATGATGTTTTTGTATTAAAGGCAAGGGGCCACTACCCAGACCGGTTTCGACCTTTATTGAGGTCTCGTCAGTGGGAGCTAGGCAGAAATACCAAGATTTAGTAATACAGAGCTTATATAAGAATTTTACCAGAACAAGTTGCCATAAGGTTTATAACCTTATTAAATAAAAATCTCTGGAGGAGATATAGATGTAGAAGGTATTTTACCTTGGGTAGAATAAATGTTAAAAATACCAAGCAATTTTAAACCTGGTTTTACTCCATTTCCCAAGTGAGCAAACAGACAAATATGGATCAGCTAGACTTGCATCACTTGCAGGTGCAAACTTGACATACATATTTGTCTGTTTGCTCACTTGGGAAATGGAGTAAAACCAGGTTTAAAATTGCTTGGTATTTTTAACATTTATTCTACCCAAGGTAAAATACCTTCTACATTTCATAAGATAATTAGCTAGAGTAGAGGAAATAGGAGAGTTCATCGTAGTTTCTTTTATCTGCTTGTATAGTTTGTTTTGTCAACTAAAGTAACCTGAATTTATGACAAATATGAATAATTTTACAATATCAGGAGGAAAATCATCATCAATTTCGTGATAATATACCTCCATGTGTACTGCTCAGGTTACTGTAAGAGCACTACGTTATTAAGTTTACATTGTTATTAATCACTTATCAACAATTTTTTTCCAAACTAGTCTGTTAATTGTCAGCAATCCAATATCTAGTCATATCTGACATTTCATTTTTCTGAGGCACTTCTGGCTGAAATCAATCCAACTAGATCTTGGTCTTCCTCTGGGTCTGTTTCCTGCTATTTTGGCATCAAACACCTGTTGTGATAACCTTTTCTCTTCCATTCTGTTTAAGTGACCATACTACCTTACGAAGGTGGTGTGAAAGGTTCTCAGCCTAACAATGAAAAAACAAATTTATAATTTCAAAATTATTTTTATTTTTAAACATAATCTCCCTTAAGACTAATACATTTATTCCAGATGCTCTAGCATCATTATCCCATCCCTGTAGTGGTTCTCAGTAAGATCTGCAAAATACCCCTCTACAGCTGCAATCACCTCTTGATTCGAAGAAAAACACTAATCAGTGAGGAAGAGTTTTAGTTTTGAGAACAGATAGAAGTCAGAGGGAGCCAAATTTGGGGAATAGGGCGAATGTTCCAAAAATTCATAGTGCAGATCCCTTAATTTCCCATTGCCAAAACGCTTTTGTTTGTTTTTTCTGCAAACCAGGTCTTTTCTCATGAATTTTTTCATCTAGTCTGGTTAAAAGATCGGAATAATATTACTCGGTTATTGTTTTACCCTTTTCAAGATAATTATTAAACAAAATGCTTTAGCATCCCAAAACACCGATGCCATGACCTTTCCTGCTGATGGAATCGCCTTTGTCTTCTTTGGCACTAAACAACCAGCTTCTGTCCACTGTTTTGACTGCTGTTTGGATTCTGGTGTGTTATGGTGAATCCAAGTCTCATCCCGAGTAATAAATCAACACACAAAATCAGTTTTATTCTTGTTAAAACGCTCCAAGACTGTTCAGAGATTTTCATGGGAGTGCGTTTTTGATCTGCTATGAGCAAGCGCAGCACCCATCTTGCGCAAAGATTTTTCATTTTCAATTCTTCATGCAAAATATATCCTACACTTTCTTTTAGAATGCCTATAGTCTCAGCAATTTCATGCACTTTTACTCGCCGGTCATCCAATACCATATCGTGCAGTTGATCAATGATTTCTGGTGTTGTTACACTTTTTGGATGTTCTTCCCATGGATCATCTTCAAGGCTGGTACAGCCATGTTTAAACTTGGCAGCCCATTTCTTAATTGTCAAAAACTAAGGAGAAGAGTGCCCATAAACTTTTATGAACTTCAAATGAATTTCCCATTAAACTTTCTTTTAGAAAGAATTTTATAACTGCACGATAATCAATTTTATCCATTTTATGGGATACAGAAAACACTTTTGTTTCTGACAGTGGAATAAAACAAACTACCTGATAGAACAACTTGCAATTTCACATGGATGCTTATGACAGATGTACCAACTTAAAAAAAAATCTTGTCGATGGTGTTGCGATCTATGGTCAAGGCCGAGAACCACTTAGCTCTGCTTACCCATGCCTGTATGTTAACAATGTCAAATTTCTTTTCTAATATTTTCATTTTTAATATAATTCTACCAACTACTCCATCTCTTCACTCCCCTAATATTTCTTAGAAGTCTCATACCAGTGGTCTCTGGTCTTTGATAAAGTGTTTTATTTCTAACTGCAGATTCATAACTTAAAACTGGTTTGAACACTGTATAGTATACTGCTAGTTTCATTGTTTGGCTGATTTATCTCTTAATCTATATAAATTTTTTTGGCAGACTTTCTACCATACCAGCATTGCTTATTCTATTGTTTATTTCCAAATTTAATTTGCCATCTTCATTAAAAAGTATGCTTAAATAGCTGAAATATTTTATTTTTTCTATAGTTCTCCATTCAGAATGCAGCTTGCAAGTTTTCTATTCTCCTCCTGCCTATTTTCATAGTTTTAGTCTTCTTATTGATAATTTTCATGCCAAATTTATTACAGCTATTATTCAGTTTAGTTAGAGATTCTTGAAGACATACACTAGATGTGTTTAGGAGTACAACATCATAAAGCAAAGAGCTAAGTTTGATATCTTAGGAGAGTGTAGAAACAGTAGAAGAGAGGGAATGAGAGAGAGAGAGGTATGGTAATGATAGAAGAATGGGGACAGGAGAAGAGAGGGAATGAGAGAGAGGTATGGGAATGATAGATGAGGAGAGAATGGGAACAGTAGAAGAGAGGGAATGACAAAGACAATGTGAATGATAGAAGAGGAGAGAATAGGATGAATAGCATAAGTGGAAGAGAAGGAATAAGAGAGAGAGTTATACGAATGATAGAAGAAGAGAGAAAAAAAACACTAGGAAAGAGGGAATGGTAAGAGGTGTAATGTATGGTGACTCAATGATCCATGGTGTGCAAAATAGGATGCGTGAGGAGGGTTTGTCAGGAGGAACAATAGAAAGTGTGGCTATGGCAATTAAGAGGGATGAAAGGGTGGTTGAGATGATTGTGATGGTAGGAACAAATGACTTGAGAGGTAATGTAAATTGGGCAGCAAGAGATATGAGATTCTTGCTTGAGGTAGTACGAAAGAAGACACAGAGATCAAAGATAGTGTGAGTGTTGCCTAGGTATGATTGTGACGAACTGAGCAGAAGAGCGGTAATATTGAATAACATAATAGCTAGAATGTGTCAGAAGAGATGATTGGAATATGTGAATGCTTGGAGAGCATTTGAGGACAGAGAGGAATTGTATGCTAGAGACCACTTGCATTTGAATGAGGAAGGACATAGGTATCTGGCGAGATTGCTGTTCTGAACGAGTCAGTGTGTCAATGCAGGGAAACTAGAATACCCAAGGTGGATGGTAGCAGGGGTGGCCTCTTGTGGGAAAGGGTACATGGGAGAAGGGGGAAAACATCAGGTAGTGCTGAGCCCAGTGGAGTCTAGAGGGGATAATGTTGGGTATAGAAATAGTGGCATTTTTATGCTGTATACTAATGCCAGGGGTATCCAGAATAGGTTTGAGATTTAGAGGTGCAGGAGGATAACATGTTCCAAATACTGAGTACTCTGGATGTCAGTAAAGCTGACTGAATGGTATTTCACCACGAGTTTTGAGAGAATGTGCTAAGGAACTGACAGCTCCTTTGACACTGATAGCATCAGCCTGGCCAAATATTATTGGGATCGCTGAGACGACGTTGACAGAAGAGGATATAATAACAGGAATAGAACAGCAGGGTATAGCATTTTTCGGCAGGATAGAAAAGGAAAGCATGGTGGTGGAGTACTGCTTATGATAAGTGACAACTTATGTCCTCTAAGAGTGGAGGCTTTGGAAGGCAGTGACATTAACGATTTTGAAAGCATATGGTGTGAGGTAGAGATAGGCAAGATGGGATATTTAGTGTGGTGTTGCTACAAACCAAGGAGCACAGAGGGTGGGGACCAGTAAATGTTTAGACAGTTGAGTTTGGCAAGTGCAAGAAGAATGATTGTTATGGGAGATTTTAACTACAGCAGTATAAATTGGGCAAGAGGAAGATGCATGTGGCAATAAGGGAATGGAATATCTAGAATTCTTGAGGGACAACTGTGTTAGGCAACATGTAATAGAGGGATCAAGAGGTTCAAGAGTTTTGGATTTCGTCATAGCATCAGAAGAGTTGATAATAACCGAGATGACATCTCTCCCACCATATGGAGAGAGTGACCATGTGGTTTTGACTTGGAAGATGAATAGACATGCAAGAGTATCAAAGAGACAGGAACATAAGTGGAATTATAAGGCAGGTGATTATAATAGTCTTAGACATCAACTTGGGGAAGTTTCATGGAAGGAGGAATTGGAAGGATGGGATATCAGTAGTGCTTGGGAAATTTTGAAGGAATATTTGTTAGCAGCAATGGTAAGCTGTATTCCACGAGTGAAGAAGAGGACACAATTTAGAGTAAAGTGAATGAAAACAATATTAAACAGGAACCACATGTGAAAAAGAGGCTATGGAAGAGATATAAGGAGACAGGCAAAGAGAATATGGATGAAGAATATAAGACACAGGCCAGGAGAGTGACTAGTATGGTAAGGAAGGCGAAACTGGAATATGAGAAGAGATTGGCCCTAAGATCCAAAGAAAATCCTAGGGAATTTTTTAGCTATGTGGCCAGTAGGAGGAGAAATGACTGTGAAAGAATGATATTGTGGGATAAAAATGGGAATAGAGTGACTGATCCAGAGGACATGGTGGAAATGTTCAATGAACACTTTATTGATGTATTCATCCTGGAGGAGTAAATTTTAATACTAGAGGCTTATGGCAGGTTTTAGGTTTAGAGGTGCAGGTGGAGAACGTGTTCCAAATACTGAGTATTCTGGATGTCAGTAAAGCTATGAGACTGGATAATATTTCACCACGAGTTTTGAGAGAATGTGCTAAGGAACTGACACATTCTCTGTCTTTTCAATTAAAGTCTGGCTACGGGAAAGGTGCCCAGGGACTGGAAGGAAGGTAAGATAGTGCCATTGCATAAGGGCGGTAGCAGACCGGAAGTGTCTAATTATAGGCCAGTTTGTGTGTCATCAGTAGTTGTTAAGATCTTGGAGAAATTAGTGAGGGACTGTATGCAACATTGGGCAGATGAGGGTAATGTTATCTCTGGGAGTCAACATGGATTTGTGAGGAGCACTCTTGTTTTAGTAATATGCTAGCCTTTTATAATACAGTTACAAGAGCAGTTGATGAGGGAAAGGCATATACTACCATTTTCCTGGATTTACCGAAGGCATTTGACAGGATGCTACATGATAAGCTGATATTTAAGATGCAGCACATGAGTTTGGATGTCATTTTGGTCAACTGGATTCAGGATGGGCTGTCCGATAGGTTTCAGAGAGTTCTGCATGGTGGGGGAGTTTCAAGGAGGCAGAGGATTACACGTGGGGTCCCACAGGGCTCAGTACTGGGACCTATATTGTTTATCCTTTATATCAATGACATTTTCAGTGGATTGCAGGGGGACATTCATTTGTTTGTGGATGATGTGAAGCTGGGAAGGGTTATTAGTAATAGGGCAGATGTGGTAGTCATGCAAGAAGATTTGAATAAGCTAGATAGATGGACAGATAATTGGGGTTGTCGGTTTAATTCAGCAAAATGTAAGATCTTCAGGTTTGGTACACATCGATTGGACGCTGCATACTCTATTGGAGGAGATATACAGTAATTGGAGCAAGTAGGGAAGACAAGAGACCTTATCTCTTGATAGATCTTAGATCTTGATAGAAACCTGAAATTCAAGGGACATGTTGCAAAAGTGGTGAAGGTAACACAGAGGATTGCCATAATAATGAGAAGGACAGTGACCTGCAGAGATAAAACAGTTATCATTCTGTTGTATAAGACCCTAATCAGACCACACTTAGACTATTATTCTCAAATTTGGTCCCCAGAATTTGAAAGGGATAAATTAACTGTGGAAAAGGTACAGAGGCAGATAACAAAGACAGTTTTTAGGACAGTACAGTGTTAGTTATAAGGATCATCTGAGGGAATGTGGACTGCAGAGCATGGTGGATAGAAGAAAGAGAGGTGATGTCATTGAGACTTTTTGCTTGGTTGAACACTTGGAAGGAATGATGACAAGGGTTCTTCCCTGGAAGTTACAAAAGTAAACTGTGAGCAATTGAGTGAGGATTGGTTTCTTTGCATGGAGGCTGGTTGAACCATGGAATGCATTGCCTGATAGAGTGGTGAGAGCGAGAACGGTCAATGAGTTTAACGAGTGGTATGATAGACTTTGTGTTTCCTAGGAGGGACCTCCCACGATCAGTCTTGATAGACTAGTGTTTCGTAAGAAGGACCTCCTGTGATGAGTCTTTTGACTCCTTTGTAGGAAAGCATTTAATAAATTTAGTTTAATTCTTTACCAAAGTGTAGGCAAACAAAGTTTGCACCCGAAGTAGTTCAGGACTGAAGCAACTCATAGCAAAAGTGGACCAAGCTCTCGTCACTCTTTGTCTCAGTATCTCCCATAATGCAAAGCACATCTCCTTGCAGACATGTATAATGCTATGCATTAAGGGAAGGGCCACTACCCAGACTGGCTTTGACCTTCATTGAGGTCTAGTCAGTGGGAAGACCCCGAAGTGGTCATACTAAGGCAGAAGGAGTGGAGAGGTTATATTTACTTATAAGAGTTGCCAAAAGGTGTACCACCTTATTATTAATTTACTCTGGATTAGAGAAAGATGTCAGAAGTTAATTTTTCACTTGTTTAGACTATAATAAATTTAGTTTTATCCTTTACCCAAGTGTAGGCAAACAAAGTTTGTGCCTGAGGTAGTTTAGGACTGAGGCAACTCGTAGCAAATTCGATCAAGCTCTCATCACGCTTTGTCTCAGTATCTCCCATAATGCAAAGCACATCTCCTTGCAGACATGTATAATGCTATGCATTAAGGGAAGGAAAAATAAAAGGAAATATATTTATATATTATTTATATATTTATTTTAAATAAAATATAAAAGGAAAACTTCAGGTGCAAACTTTGTTTGGCTACGCTTGGGTAATCTAAATTAATCTAAATTTATTTAGATTAATCCGTTACCCAAGCGTAGCCAAAATTTATTACCCAACATTTATTATTTATTACCCAACATTTATTATTATTATTATTATTAATAATAATAATAATAATAATAATAATAATAATAATTATTACCACCCCAAGACCTCATGGAGTCAAAGACTCATCTGGGAGGTCCTTTTATCACACACATAGCCTCATCATACCATGTTTTAAAAACATTCAAACTCCTTGCAGACACCACATTCTCAGGCAAGGCATTCCATTTATTCACAACTCTGATGAAAAAACCTGCCTCTCATTCCCCCACTCACTCCCTCTTTATATAGTTTCCAGGGATGACCACTGGTTCTCCCTTTATCTCCCAGTATTCTCCATGAAACTTCTCCAAGATTGTTCTTATAACAACCTCTTACCAAATTGTAGGTCTCTATCATATCGACCCCTCTTCCTCCTGTCCACCAGACTCTGCAAATTACATCTTCTCAAGCTTTCCTCATACTCGATATTCCAGAGGTCAGAAACTACCTTAGTCAGTCTCCTTTGGACCCTTTCCAACATCTCTTCATCCTTATACAATTTAAGCCTTATACAATGGAACAAGAATCTCCCTACTTCTACATGTCAGTGTTCTCTGCATCATTCCCAGAAGCCTTTGTGTTGTCTTCACAATTTTGGTGATGTGTCCCCTAAATTTTAGATCCTTATCCACTAACACCCCCAGATCTCTTATTTCCTCTACCTCCAACAATATATTCTCACAAAGCATAAATTCTGCATCCCATCTTTGTTTTCCAAATTTTAAAACCTTACATTTTGCAACATTGAACTCGCATCCCCATTTCCGTGCCCAATCACTCAATTTATTCAAGTCTTCTTGTAAGACCACAACAACTTCTCTACTCTTCATAGTTCGTCCCAACTTTGCATCATCTGCAAACAACTGAATATCTCCATCCAAATCTTCACCTATATCATTAATATACAAGTTAAACAGCGATGGACCTAAAACAGACCCCCTGAGGCACTCCACTAGTGCCTTCCCTTTTCCTGGATATCGCTCCCCCATACACAACTTGTTGATACCTATCAGATAGCCAGTCTCCAATCCAATGCACCAATCTAATATCCAACCCCATCTGCTCTAGTTTGACTGTCAACTTATCATGAGGTACTCTATCAAAAGCCTTTGCGAAATCCAAGTCCTTTTCCTCTGTCCAAGGAAGCAATCGCTTTAATTTAATAAGTAAGTAGACACCCCCTAACCTAACATGACCTCCCTTTAGCAAATCCATGCTGTCCATCAAAGATAATACCATTGTTATCAATCCAACTCTATATCCTAGTTCTCACAAGCTTCTCCAACAACTTAACCACAACACCTGACACACATATAGGCCTATAGTTCGATGCTTGAGTTCGATCACCTTCTTTATGAAGTGGCACAATCTTGCCATCCTTCCACTCCTTAGGAAGGTGACCGCGTGCAACACTCATATTAAAAAAATATGTCAAGGCAGGTGTCAACTCCCTGGCACTTTCTTTCAAAATACGTGGTGATATATTATCAAGTCCCACAGCCTTAATAACATCTAGTTTGCTCAACTCCCCATACACCTCATGCTCACCTACAGTCAGTCTCTTCCCATCATAAACTGCTCTCAATCTCTCGATGAAGTCAGATTCACAAGATTGTAAGATCTTTATGTACTGCTCATTAAGTATCTCCACCACACATTCTGCATCAGCTGTCTTTATGCCATTTTCTCCAATCAGTGTCATCCTTCCATAATTATTCTTTCTTTTGCTGGCTATATATCGAAAGAACTTCTTAGGGTTCTTTTTGGCTTCATTAGTCAACTGCTGTTCATACCTCTCTTTCGCTACACTCACCAACCAAGTCGCACTCCTTGCTTGGTCTTTGTAGACCTCATGGAATTGGTTACTTCCTCTTCTCTTATGCTGCCTCCACAATGCCCTTTTTCTCTGTATTGCATGCTTAATCTCTTTATTCATCCAACTCACACCCACCTTATTTAACCTTCTCACCCTTGGAATACATTTAGACATTGCATCTACTAACCAGTTTTGAAATTCCCCCAAGCTGCATTGATCTCTTTTCCAGCTAACTCCTCGTTCCACGCTACACCCATGAGATATCTCCTGAGCTCTTCATAATCACCTCCCTTGTAGTTCCACATATACCCTTTTCTCACAGAGGTCCTCGCACTGCTGGCAACCACCCAGGTAATCACCTCATGGTCACTCTCACCAATTGGTGGATGATTTGACACCTCATTTATAATTACATCCTCTGATGAGATGACCAAATCCAAGACCCTCAATCCTTGTGTGCCCTCTGTTACATACTGTCTGAGGTAGTTATCCCTTAAAAACTCAAGAAACTCATTTTCTTTACTTCCAGTCGTTATCTCATCATTCCAGTCTATATTACCATAATTAAAATCACCCATAATGATCACCCTTTTCTTATTTACTTAGTTAATTTGATTGTATATTTCATTATCACCACCATCTACATTACCTTGTCTATAACAACATCCCACCAAGTATTTGATTCCATTCACCTCTATCTCACACGATACTGCCTCAAAACCACTGGCGCTATTTCCCTCTTGCAACTCTACTTTATATGGACATAACTTTTTCTCTATCATCAATAGTACTCCCCCTCCCTTTTTACCCCTTCTGTCCTCACAAAACACATCATACCCTTCCATCTCTATTCCTGTCAGGATGTCATCCTCTTCCAACCATGTCTCACTTATTCTGACAATCCTTGGGTAAACAGTTGCAATTAGTGCAACCATTTCATCTGCCTTGTTTCTTATACTTCTAGCATTTGTATACAAACACAACAGCTCATCTGGATCTACAGTCTGATACCACTCACTCAATGTGATATCTCCATGCTCGACTGGGGCCATTTCCCTTTCTTCTTCTTCATTTTAAAACCCTTTTCAATTCCGACTGTTTCCTCTTGATCCCTGGTCATCCCATTCCTTTCCTGCCTACACATGTTCACCTCCTCTTGGAGCATCCACCTTTCTCATGCTGTGTACCCCTGTCCACCCTGAGCCTCCCCATTTCCCTGCTCCTCTTGCACACCCATTCTCTCATTTTCTATGCTCATACCACTCACTTTCCTATTCATAACCAGCTGTACAATCTCTCCTGTCTTACTCTCCCGCTCTTCCACATCACTTCCCACTCGATCGATTCATTCTCTCTATTCACTTCTTCACCTTCCAGCAAATGCAGTCCATCACTCCCATACAGCTCACTTCATCCCTCAAACTCATTCCACACATTAACAAACTGTACTCCCGTCTCCTCACACATTTCAGCCAGCATATCATTCATAATCCTTGCTCTCCTCCTCATTTCACCACAGTCATACCTAGGCAACATGCTAACTACCCTTCCTATCACACTAGTCTCTTTTATCCTTCTAAGCAGCCTCCTGATATCCATTCTGACACACTCTTTGTTTTCTCTCAAATCATTCGTACCTATTAATACTATTAACTCTTTTGCTCACTCCTGCCTCATATCCAATACCTCAATCACTTTAATCATTTTAGCACCTGGAAAACATACCTTGTGCATTCTATCCTCCAGCACACCTTTAATAATGGAGTCGCCATGCAATGCCATTCGCTCATCTTTCATTAACTCTTTCATGCCATCATTATTTATTTTAATAGTTTTTACCCGAATTCTCTTAATTTCATTCTGCATCCATTTCATTTCTTGCCTCATCCAATCCAATTCACCTTCCGAATCTCACGACACATTCTCTCTGACTTTCTAACTCTCAACCCCCTCTTCTCACTTTCACTCTCATTCATCCTTCTTTGTTTCTGTACTTTTGGTCCAACATGCATCCAACTTTCGCTATCATTCTTCCCATTTTCACACTCATTCATCTTTCTTTGTTTCTATACCTTCAGTCCAACATGCGTCGAACTTTCGCTATCATCCATCCTTTTGATTTCTGCGTCACACCATTTCTAGTCTCAATTTCATTTCCTTCCACCACTCTCACCTCACATTCGTCCCTTTTAACATCCATTACGGTTTTCAAATTGCTCTTTTTCTTTTTTACTAATTTGTTAACATTTCTTCCCCTCTCTTCCCCACCATCCTTCTCTTTCAAATGTGCACTCATTTTCCCTACAATCTCGCTACTAACACTTTCTGTCATCACTTTCATATTTGCATTCATCAATTCCTTGTTCAGGTCACACTTCACACACACCCTCCTTCCATCCTCACCAAATATCCACAAATCATTTATGTAATCGAAAGAATACACATAACAGACCTCACACTTAACGAAACGACTGAAATCTAAATTAAAGTCATGTCATGACGATGCTGCCTGCCATTTTTTGCTGGTTACTAAGTCTAATGATAACGATTTCATAATTAAGTTTTGGCAAAAAAAAAATCCCCCACACTAATAAAACCGGTAGCGCACAACGTTTACAGCCTCTCTTACTCAAACAGTTACGCATATATATTTAATTATTCCTAGAAAACTTATCCCAATCAGGAGCTCTTCTTATACATGTCACTACGTTTCTCAAACTTTTATATAAAGTTTGAGAAATTATGCTTTACAACATTGAACTGACAGTTCCACTTACCTGCCCATTCATGCAATCTATCAAGTCCTCTTGTAAGGTCATAACATCTGCTTAACTTTGCATTGATCTTCAGTTTTGCATCATCTGCAAACAGCTGCATATCACTTGTTGTTCCATTTACTCCCATATAAAACTGTAGTGTTTTGAAAAGTTTTTCCCTGGGCACCTTGTCATCCACCTTTTCCAGATCCATACTGATCATAATAGATTTAAGGTCAGTATGGATTTGTAAAGTGTAGGTCCAGTTTTAGCAATTTATTTGCATTTCATGATACAGTAACAGGTGTGTTAGATAGGGGAGAATGATATACAGTGATATTCTTGGACCATTGAATGTGGTAATCATGTGGTAATCAATCAAACACAAAGTGTTTGATTGATTACCACATGATAAGTTGGTGTACAAGCTACAGGGAATGGGAATAGATAGTACATTGGTTAGATGGATTAGAGATTTGCTCTTTGAACAATACCAGTATGTTGTGTATGATGAAGCAGTGTTTCCAAAAAAGAAGGGTAACCAGTGGCATGCCTCAGGGTTCTGTTCTTGAGCCCCCTTCTGTTTAATTTGTCTGTAAACGATATAACATGTGGGCTGACTTGGGATCTTCAGTTGTTTGCCGATAATACAAAGTTGGGAAGAATTATAAGAAGCATTGCTGATGTTAATTCTCTTCAGTAAGATTTGAATAGATTTTTGAGTTGGGCAAAGGAGTGGTGGTGTAGTTTTAATATCAGTAAGTGCAAGGTGTTGCATTTTGGAGTACTGAAATATAAGGCTGTTTATTATATAAATGGTGCTGTACTGCCGGAAGTGAATGAGATTAAAGATTTTGGAGTGATAGTTGACAGTAGAATGAAGTTTAGTGGGCATATTGCGAGTTTTGAAAGGCTGCACATTGTAGTGCTGCTATGATAAGAAGTACTCTAACATGTAGGGAGAAGGAAGTGGTTGTGCCACTATATGAAGCACTGGTCACACCACATTTGGACTATTGCTCAGATCTGGTTATCTGGTTTTCAGTGTGATGTGGAGGCACTGGAGGGGATCCAGAGGTGAGTGACTAAAACAATGTCAGGACTTTGGACTGCTGTCTCTGGAGAGAGGTTGAAAAAATGTGGATTGCAAAGTTTAGTGGGTAGGAGAAAAAGAAGCGATAAGATAGAGAAATTTAAGTTAGTGATAGGATTTTATCAGATTAATCTAGATGAGATCATTAAAAGAGTAGAAGGTAAGAGGGGAAAAACCAGAGGTCATCCCTGGAAGTTATGTAATAGTGTGGTGAAGACGGGTTTGAGGAGCAGAATTTTTACATGGAGAATTGTTGAATGTGTTGTTTATGCAAGGAGTGTTAAAGACTTTAAGGTTCAGTATGATGATATGTTGTCAGTTGAATGAACCTCCCACAATGAGTCTGCCGACTCCATGGACGCTGCAGAAGTGTTAAAAGTTAACCCGTTCCTAAACACACTAAAATTGATCTACAGATCAAAATGAAAATTCTGAAGTAAAAAATAATAATAACTATCTCTTTTCTGTTAATTATTATTTTTTTTTAATTCTGTACTAAGTACACATTTCCTGCTGTATACTTAAATGTTTTCAAAGTTGATTTTTCTGTTGCAGCAGACATTAAAAATGTCTTTACCATGAAATCTCCTTGTTACATGCATATGCAACACTCTTGAATGTAATGCCTGCTTCAATAACTCAACGATTCTGTACCATAATGCTTTTTCAAAAAATTTCTGGTAATGCTACTAGACTTTTTAATGTCAGTATGAAAGTGGACAAGCAATTTGAAGATGGATCTTAATGCCTCCATATTTCAAAAGTCCAAAGGAAACAGATGATGCTTTAGTCTTTAAGTAAGAAGCCACTGTTCAGTCATCTCTTGATAATTTCATTAGAAAACAGCCAAATGAATTTTTTTTCTTTTTTCTCATACAATTTACACTTTGCATTAATAATTACATACCAAAATCTAATTTGTGTGTATATCATAGACATACTGTAAACACATAAGCAATAGGATATGTTTAAATCTTCATTACAGTTGAGATGAGAAGGTGGTTGTTTAGAATTTTGCAGGCATCCTTAGATCTGCATCTGACCAAGTTTTGGTTCTTGTTATTTTCTAAGAGCTAATTCATAAGCTTGGTATGTATTATTCTTTCATTTATTTTACAGAGCTAGTCAAAGCTATTGGTCTGTAGCTTTTATAGTCACTAGGGTTTATGTTATTTTTTAGTAAGGGTATAATGACTGATGTTTTCCAGATTTTTGGTAGTTTACCTGCATTCCAGGAGGGGTGTTAAATATCTTCAGAAAGCAGTTTTTGACTATTTTCCCATGTTTTTAATATATCTTATCATATGTCCAAAGATAAGATCAATTCTCAGTAATTTGTTGGGATCAATTTGACTAATTGCTGTTTCTAATTCTGTCATTGTGAGGTCCTGAGTAAAGATATCTTCAGAAGGATAGGTTCTGGATTGTATTAGCAGATGTTTTGCAATTTTCCTGCACTTTTGTCTTCTTTGTTTGCAGCTTGCTTGCATTAGAGTAATGTTTGAACAGATGGTAAATTTGACTAGTAAATTTACCATCTGTTTGTTTGTTGTGCTGTATTGGTTCCTGAGGAGACTGTGTTTGAAGAGTGATCAGTGTCTGGAAGTGTTGCGTTGTTTAATAATCTAATTATGTTCCAGTGTTGTGAGTCTTTTCTTGGATCTAATCTATTGTAGAATTCTTCCCACTTTCTTTGTTTGCAGTTAGAAATTTCATCTTCTATGATTTGAGTTAATTCTATTAACTTCTTTCTGTTGTCTTCTGTATTATTTTAACTGTTCATTGATGATATCTCTTTCAGTGATCATAGCATTGATGTTGTGATCTTTCAAAATGGAATCCAATTGTTTTTCCTTAGTCCTCTGGGAATTGAATTTTTGCAGCTTTCTGTATATTGTTAGTTAGTTCTAGTAGTTGCTGATCAAGTTCTTTACTAGTGGGTGTGCCAGTACAATATGTTTCTAATAGTTGTATGTATTGGGAGATATGATAGAGACCTACAAGTTGGTAAGGGGTTGTTATAGGATCAATGCTGGGGAGTTCTACAGAAAATAGTGGGAGATCGGGGGAGAACCAGAGGTCATCCCTGGAAACTGTATAAAGAGGGTGTGAGTAGGAGAGTGAGGGACAGGTTTTTTTCATGCAGAGTTGTGAATGATTGGAATGCCTTGCCTGAGAGTGTGGTGTCTGCAAGGAGTTTGAATGTGTTCAAGGCATGGTATGATGAACTGTGTGTGATAAAAGGACCTCCCAGATGAATCTTTGACTCCATGAGGTCTTGGGGTAATAATAATAATATTATTATTAATAATAATTTCAACTGGATTTTTGATCAGCAACTTTACAAATTCCAGTTGTGGTAAATCACACAACACTCAGAATGTAGTAGAAACAATTCAAACTGTAACTGAAAGAACTAATTGGCCAATCAATGTGCACTCTGGATAAAAGCTAATGATTTCAAAGAAGATAGGCTAAATGTAATCTTAGAATGACTATCTCTCAGATATGTGGCAAATTAATGTAGCAAAAGTTTTTGAGGTTAGGTATGTGTTTCATTAGCTGATGCTGATTCTGGAAATAGTCTCTCAGAGCTATAGTGACTTCTATGCTTGATTATTTTTTTAGTCTTGGTGCTCTTCTTGTAGAATCATGGCTTTTTAAGGGATAGTACTTTATAGTGGAATGAGGAATTGAATGTTTCCATATCATTGAGAATAGTTTCAGTGATGCATTCAGTGCACAGGTTTGGATGAGAAGACTGAAAAACAATCTAATGAGAAATAGAATTTGGGAAGATTATTCCACTTGACATTCTATAATTAGGGAGTATGGGCTATATATATATATATATATGAAAGGCAAAGATGCTGAATATCAGTTAGCATGAATGTATTGCATGAGGCAGTGATGGAGAAAGACCTAAAATTTATTGGCATAATGAATTGGAAAATTTGACAATGATGAGAACACTGATATATAGAAGTAGATTAATTCTCCTGTAATAGGTCTTATCAAGCTGCATTGAAGCTGTATATGCAGATTTAACTGCCGGGTTCTTAAGATGAAGGTTAATAATGTTTAGAATATTGGGCAGGAGGACAGATTGAGGGAATTTCATCTACAAAACTAGCTGGATAAGAAAGGAATAAGTTATATAAGTTGGTGAGGAGGTTTATACTAGATTACTGTAGAAGAAATCATTCATATGAGGCCATCCATAAAAGTTGTATAGGGAGCGACAGATTGGCATGTTTTTTTTTTTTTTTTTTAAATGCTTGGAGAATGGTAGGTAAGTGTGAAATGCATTGCAGTGTATGGAAACAAGTGTTTAACATGTACTTTGTGAACATTGTATTGTAAATGCATGCAGCAATGAATAATCTTCCATGATGAGTCTTTTGACTCCATAGTGATTTGATAATAATAACAGAACCATTTTAATGATGGTTTGCAATTATATTGTTCTACCTTTCTGATGCTGCATCCTTTTGATTAGTGAGAACTAAAACAATTAAATCTCAAACTAGTTATTTCAGCTTTCATAGAAGTTTATATTAGTCATTTTTTTAATCCATTTAGTGTCAAACTAACCCCAATTGGTTCCCGAAGAAATATTTGGTAAATTATTATTATTATTATTACTACCCAAGATCCCATGAAATCAAAGACTCATCTAGGAGGTCCTTTTATCAAACACACAGCTCATCATACTGTGCTTTAAACACACTCAAATTCTCTACAGACACCACACTCTCAGGCAAGGCATTCCAATCATTCACAACTCTGCATGAAAAAAAACCTGCTTCTCACACCCTCCTTATCCAGCTTCCAGGGATGACCTCTGATTCTCCCCTGATCTCCCACTATTTTCTGTAGAACCTCTCCAGCATTGATCCTATAATAACCCCTTAATAACTTCTAAATCTCTATGATATCTCCCCCTCCTCCTGTCCACCAGACTCTGCAAGTTGCATCTTCTCAATCTTTCCTCATACTCGACATTCCAGAGGTCAGAAACTACCCTAGTGAGTCACCTCTTAACCCTCTTCAACATCTCTTCATCCTTCTGAAAACCAATTAATCAAATCTGAGCACAATAGTCCATGTGTGGCCTACTTGTTTCTTCATGAAGTGAACTTAACAAAGTGCTAAAACCATTTGAATAACAAATCAAACTATATCTTACAGAAATTAAAAATTAAAAAAAAACCATTGATTGAATCTGACAGGGAAAATGCATTGAAATACAGCAATACAGTGACATTGTACATCTAGTATCACAGTCAAACATGATATTTAGCTTAATATATTGCATATCAATGTCTTATAAAGAGAGGACCATAAGTGGTTTAGAATCAAATAACACCTCTGTTTCTGTCCCATTTTGTTGGCTGTAAAATAAACTTTGAGGTTTCCTTAAGTTTATTAATGTAACCATTAAATGCAATATATGGTATTTTTGTTTGCTGTCAATTTTGTTATTCTTCACTGTGGAAAGTCAGACCTGACTTGTGTGCTCTTTCATTCTGTTCCCATGAAGATCTCCCATTATAGATACCTGATTTCTTTAAAGGTGGCTATTATAAGATTGTGGATACATTGTTCAGGGGTTGCAAAACACCCCTTTTCAAGTTGTGCTACTGATAAAGGCTATTCTATGCATTACATTTGTAATGAATGACAGAGCACCTGATCTTCTTCAATTTTAATTTTCAAAGTTTTCTGTAGGATATTGACTGTCATCACATTATAGCTATTTTTTTTATTTATTTTTATTTAAATGTCCTAGGTATATCAGTTATTATTATTGTTTTTTTTTATTATTGTTCTGGGGAACTCCAAGGAGTCGACAGACTCATCGAGGGAGGCCCTAACATCATGTCTGTAACAACTATTCAACATTCACACATTATCTATCATATCTTGCCTTGAACTTATTCACGGTCATAGCACCCACAACAGACTCTGGAAGCTTATTCCACTCATTCACCACTCTCCAAGTAAAAAACCTAGCTCTAACACCCTTGTCAACCACGCTCTTGCCCAGCTTCCATGCATGACCCCTAGTCCACCCACCACCAGTCATATTTTCAAAAATATCTTCTGGATCAATCTTATAAAAACCCTTCAGTAATTTGAATGTCTCAATCATATCACCCCTCCTTCGCCTATCGTCCAATTTCTGCAACCCACAAATCCTCAACCTATTCTCATAAGATTCATTCCACAGATCTGCTATCATCTTGGTCACTCGTCTCTGGACCCTCTCTCTTCCTCCCCATCACGAAGAAACCCTGGTGCCCATAACTGGGCACAGAAGTCCAGATGGGGTCTTATCAAGGCTCGATATAGAGGAACAACAACTTGTTCGTCTCTGCATGTTGAAGTATTTTTCAGAAGCCAAGTGATTTGGTTAGCTGTTTTAGTCACTTTTGCAATGTGCCCCCTAAATTTCAACTCCCTATCCACCAGCACTCACAAATCCCTGGCTTCATCAATCTCCTGGAGTACGGTTCTACCAATGCGATATACTGCTGCTATTCTTTTCACCCCAAAGTGCATAACCTTACACTTTGCCACATTAAACTGACATCCATTTTTCCTAGCCCAGTCCTCCAAACTATCCAAATCATCCTGTAAAATTTTGACATCCTGTGCACTCACAATTGCTCTACCCAACTTTGCATCATCAGCAAACAAGTGAACACTTACTCTCAAATCCTTTCCAATATCATTGATGAACAAATTGAAAAGCAGTGGTCCAAGAACAGAGCCCTGCAGCACTCCAATAGTCACAAGACGTCTTTTTGACTCCACTCCTGAATAAACCACTCTCTGGTATCTCTCCTTCAACCACCCTCCTATCCATCTTACCAACCCTATATCTATCCCCATCTGCTCCAGTTTACTGATTAGGGTTCTATGTGGTATCCTGTCAAAGGCCTTGGCAAGGTCCAGTAGTATCACTGTAAACCCATTACCCCTATCCAGTTCAGCCGTCACTGTGTTAAAAAACGTGAGCAAGTTACTGAGGCATGATCTACCCTTCACAAAACCATGTTGTCCCCCATACAATATCCCATTTTCATCTATCCAATCCTGTATTCTTTTCTTGACTAATTTCTCTAAGACCTTGACAATGATTCATGATATGCTAATCGGTCGGTAATTTACAACAGCAGTCTTGGAACCACCTTTATGCAGTGGAACTATTTTCCCCTCCTTCCACCCGCTCGGGACTAACCCAGACCCGAGACTCAAATTAAACAAAATAGTCAAGGGTACTGACAATTCTTTAGCTGCTTCTCGTACTACACGAGCTGGTATACCATCCAATCCCACAGATGTATTGACATTGAGGTTATGCAATAGACTACTCACCTCCACTTCATTCACCACAATTCCCGTATAATCTACTGGTTTATTCATTTCTGCAATGTCACCACCTGGATGATATGTTCTTGCGAAGTGCTCACTCAGTAACTCAGTTATCTCAACTGATTCAGTTACCTCCCTACCATCGGCATTCTTTAAAATCATTCTGCCATGTACGTTTTTCCTTTTACTTGCTATATATCTAAAAAACTGTTTAGGATTCTCTTTAGCCTGCATGGCCAATGTTCTTTCGTAATCCTTTTTTGCTTTTCTTACCACACTCGTCACCCTTCTGGCCTGCGCTTTATACCGTTCATGTGCCTGCCGGTCACGTTTCTCCTTAAATTCCCTCCATAGTTGTTTCTTTTTTTGCAGCTCAAGCTTAATGGTGTTATTCATCCATTTAACCTCTACTTGATTTATTATTCGGACTCTAGGTATACAGTCAGCCATTGCTTCATGCAAGCACTTCTTAACTACCTCCCATGCACTATCAACTTCTAGTCCTTGCAGTTGTACATGCCATGGCACTGAGCCAATCAAACTCCTAAGCTTGTCATACTTTCCAGCCCGATAATTCCACATGTACCCTGTCTTAATTGAAAATTCTACACCTTTAGCCACCTCCCAAGTCAAGATCCTATGATCACTCTCACCGATTGGTGGCAATGTGGTCATATTTGTTACAGCCAAATCCTGAGATGTAATTACTAGGTCAAGCACTCTCTGACCCCTAGTATTTTCCATTACATGCTGTCGCAGATAGTTATCCCTTAATAACCGCATATAATCCAATTCCTTCCTCCCGTGTGTCCTCTCCTCACTCCAATCAATGCGACCATAGTTGAAATCTCCCATAATAATCACCCTCCTTCCACTCATTTCTTCTATTTGCTTGTGCATACTGTCACCACCATCTTTTCCATCACCTGGTCTATAGCAGCACCCAATTGTATATTTAGTTCTGCTAGCCACAGTCTCACCCCAAATGGCCTGAAATGTGCTCTTTTCTCTATCTTGCAATTCAACTTCTATTCTCCTTGGCTGTAGCTCATCAGCTATCATCAACAATACTCCTCCCCCCATTTTATTCTCTCTGTCATTCCTGAACACACTATACCCATCACATTCCATCCCACTAGCTATATCATCTACAGTCAGCCATGTTTCACTAATACCAATAACCTGTGGTCTGGAAGTGCCAACCATGGCCAAAAACTCTTCCTTCTTGTTCCTAATACTCCTAGTATTAGTGTACATGAATTTAAGACCCCCATTAGTCCCAACCATGGGGCTAATGGGGGTCTTATTTCTCAGTTCTCATTTCTTTTTCTTTTCTTTCTTTTTTTTTTGTCAACTTGATATGATATGCTTACTATATCTCTCAGTGTTCTGATGGTATCCCATTATTGTGCCATGTGGCAGTGTGATGTTGCATGAAGTTATCTACCCAATTTCAGTTTCTTCCTAGATGTGATGGCATGGATTAATCTGTTAAGGCTCAAAACTGTGATTAATACATTCATGTCAGAAGTGAAAAGTCCCTTGCCACCACCACCACTATCTTGACCCTCTGCTGGGATGATAGAAAACATCTTGCTCTGCCACTATATGGTGTTTGCATATCAGCTGATGTGCCATGTCTCAGCTTTAATTGTAACCAAATTTATCTAGATGAGGGGAACAAATGTGTTTGTTTTAGGATATGTTAGAAAACAATAATTAAAGTAAATGCTATATTTGTTGGTATATTTGAATTACTAAAAGGTGTAAATATATGAGCCATGTGAGAATGACAGATATAAGGGAGGAGAGAGAGAGAGAGAGAGAGAGAGAGAATAAGTGTCAATAGAAATACTTTCATTCTTCCTCTTCTTCTCTCTTCCATCATCTATTTGGATGATGATGAGGCTGAATGAACTCTTTCCACTTCTGTCTGTCCCAGGAGAATCCGAACAATTCTGTCCAGTTTGGTGTCACTTATTGTGCTTTGGTTTTCAGGTCCTCTTTTATATTGTCTATCCATCTAATTCTGGGCCCTTCTTTGGACTTTTACCTTCCATTGTTGTATTCAGGGCTTTAGATGGTAGTCTTTCTGTTCCCATTCCGTCCACATGGCCAAACCATCACAGTCTTCTTTCTTGGATTTTGTCTATTATTGTTATTTCTTGTTTTAGTCATTTCCTTATGTCTTCGTTTCTCGATCCAGCAGAGATACTCCAAGTAATCTTCTTAGCCAACCCATTTCAGTAACTAATAATTTTTTCTCTTCAGCCTTTTTGAGATTCCAGCATTCACTTCCATAGAGGAGTAGTGGGCGGACCATTGTTTCATAGATTCTTACTTTTGTTATTTGTTTGATGTCTCTTTGGCTTCCATATTTTATTAAGTCATCCAAAAGTGTGGGATGCTTGACTGATTCGTCTGTTTCTATCTTTTATAATTTCACCATTGTACTCAATAACTCCTCCAAGGTAGGTGAAGATTTCTACCTGCTCTAGATTCTTACTATCAGTTTCAATGTTCAGATTGGTGCTTCTTTTTCCTATTTGCATAATTTTTGTTTTGTCTATATTTATGTTTAATCCAGATTTTATACACTCCTCTTTTATTTTATCAGACATTCGCTGTAGATTTTCTTCTGTGCTTGCAAGTAATGCAATGTTGTCTGCAAATTTTAAATTTGTCACATTTTTCCCATATATTTTGATTCCGGAGTCTTCATTATTTAAGGCCTTATTGGTTGCTTCTTCCACTGTAAGATTGAACAGGTCTGGTGACAGACTGCATCCCTGTCTTACTCCGCTCGATGTGTGGAACCAGTTGGTTAAGGTGTCCTCCATTCGTACTGCACCTTCAGATTTCTCATACAGATTCTTTATATTATTCTTATGGTTTTGTTGGGAATTCCAAATTCTTCCATAGTTTTCCATAGTTCTCTTCTACGGACTGAATCAAATGCCTGAGGAAAGTCTATGAAATTTATGTGGCAACATTGGTTGTACTCTAGCGTCTTTTCTCTTAGCTGTCTTAAGGCGAATAGTTGATCAATTGTGCTTTGCCCTGGTCTGAAACCAGCTTGTTCTTCTCCTAGTGCAAGTTCTATATGTGACTTAATTTGTTTTTGGAGTACTTTCGTAAAAACTTTACTAGGAATACTGTGGAGGCTAATGCCTCTGTAATTATTGCATTCTGTTTTATCTCCTGTTTTGTATATAGGAGTTATGACTGATTTGGTTCAATCAGTAGACATTGCTTCGTAGATCCTTTCAAATAATGTTTTTAATGGTTCCAAAAGTTGTTCCTTTCCTACTTTTAAGACTTCTGGATGTATTTGATCACTGCCAGGTGCTTTCGTAGTTTGAGTTTTTCTATGCTGTGTGCTATTCTTTCTTTGGTAATGATATTTGTTTCCACTTCCATTTCAGTGGCTGGAATTGTAATATCCTGGGAGCTGTTTTTATTATATAAATCTTTGAAGTATTCTTCCCATCTGGCCATTCTTTTTGTTTTACTTTCAATTAGTTGTCCCTCTTTGTTTTTGATCATTATAATTTTTGTTGTCCATGTCTTACTAATTTGGTCTATTTGTTTATATAATTCATGAAGGTTATTTTCTTTTGATAGCTTTTCTGCCATTTTGCATTTTTCTTCTAACCAGTTATTCTCGTCTCTTTTAACTAGTTTTCTAATGTCCCTGGTTAATCTATTATATTAATTTCTGTTATAATTCTGTTTTAGTTTTATGCTTTTCCTTTGATTGCTTAACCTTTTTACTTCATTCAAGATCCAATCCTTTTTACTTTCTCTTTCTGTGTAACCTATTGTGTTTTCTGCCAAATTTGATATTATTTCCTTTAATTTGCAGCAATGTTCTTTGATGTTTATATTCTGTTTTGGCAGTTCTTCAGGTTTTATCTAGTTCTAGTTGATATTTTCTTAGAATATTGTTGTCTTGTAGTTTTTTTATATTCAGTCTCCTTTTGACTCTAAAAGTGATTCCAGATTTTAACTTTATTCTTAGGTTTGCTAATACCATCTTATGGTCTGATCCACAATCTGCAGAGAAGGATCTACAGTTTAGGATACTTGATTTCCATCTTTGGTTTACAATAATATAGTATATCATATTCTTGGTTTGTCTATCTGGTGATATCCATGTCCATTTTCTTTGGGGTTTTGGATGTTTAAAGAGATTGTTGATTATTATTAGTCTATTATATGAGCAGAAGTTTAGCAGTCTTTCGCCACATTGATTGCTTTCTCCATACCCGAACTTTCCAATTAATCTTGGCCAGGTATCCCAGTCTTTGCCTACTTTTGCATTTAAGTCCCCCATTACAATTAGGAGATCTTGACTTGATGTCTGCTGTACTGCTTTTTGCAAATCTATATAGAACTCCTCAATGTCTTCTTCTGATGATGATGTCGAAGTTGGTGAGTATACTTGAATAATAGTTAGTGATCCGATTGATGTTTTAAATCTTGCTTTAATTATCCTAGGTGAGATAGGATTGTAGGACAATAGAGAGTTTTGAGCCTTTGGTTTTAATATAAGTGCTACTCCTTCTTGGTGTTTGTTGTCCTCCCTGCCTGAAGTTAAGATTTTGTACTGTCCAAGGTGGAATTCTCCTTTTCCAGTCCATCTGGTTTTGCAGAGTCCAATCACTTCCCATCAGTAGTTGTCTAATTCATGCAGTAGTATTTCCAATGCTCCTTCCTGGTGAAGAGTTCTTACATTCCATGTTCCTATGCTTGTTATGTTTTTCCTGTCTATTAAGTGAAGTTTTGTTCCAATAACATATTTTTTGCCTTCACTATCTTGGTTCCCTAATAGTGGGCATGACCCTTGTTTGACCGGGCGACGGGCGAGCCGGCATATATGTTTAGGTTGGTTAGAGTTCATTCAGTTTCAATGGTTAAGTTTTTGTTAAGTGTCAACTACCACTCCTTGACCTGAATTCAGCCGCTTTTTTTAGTAGACAGTGGAAACTACAGTTTGAGAGGAAAGAGTCACCCTCTCACCCTCGAGTTGCTCTAATAGCACTGGGGGGGGAGTAAGAAGTAAGAGAGTAGAGGGAAAGAAGAGTAGAAGACCAGTCTCCAGATATGATATACCAAGTGTATATTGTATGAAGTAAGATCAGGTCTAGCTTGGGTATTTCGGGTTTGCTATGCCCGTACTCATCAATGTGAGCCCCTGAAATTGATATACAACTTCCTGAATACTTTCATTACTCACAAATTAATTATTAATAACTCACATTTGTGACATGTGATGTGTGTGAGTCCTATAAGATGATGGGTGGACCGAATAATAAGTGATCCTATAAACTCTAGACATATATATTCTCATTTATGATGGTCATAATTTAAAAAAAAAAAAACTTATGAAGAGAGGGATATGGATTTGTTTGCAAAATATAAATAATTAACCAATAATAAACAGCAGCTGTATACATTTGGTAGCTCAATAAATAATTATACGGAGAGGCTAAACAAATGAGCTCATATGGATGTCCCCAAGATAAGTTTGTCAGGCAATTCATCTTGGCATGCAGGAATACATGTAAGTTGATGGAGTAGTAAATCATCTTGTACAATTCCTAGTGCTCATTATGTGTATTTATTTCTGTGTTTTAGCTTGGTCATCAGAATTATCTACTCTTTCGTAAATCCTACGTTCATTACTTTTTTCTCTTTTTTTTTCTTTTTTTTTTTTTTTTTTGTCAGTGGCTCTTCTGTCTTTTCAATAATATATTATTATTATTATTTTGACAACCTCCATGAAGTTAACAGACTCATCGTGGGAGCCCACTCAGCCAGCAACATGTCTGTCATAATGAGGTTTAAATTTATTTACACTACCTGCATTCACAATGCTACACTCAGGCAATACATTCCACTAACTAACACCCCTCTACATAAAAAAATCTACTCCTAACACTCTTCTTCACCACATCGTTATACAACTTCCAGGGATGGCCTCTCGTTCTTCCCATCTTAACATCCACTCTTTTTATAATTTCTTCTGTATTAATCTGATAGAATCCTTTAACTAACTTGAAGATCTCTATCATATCTCCTCTTTTCCTCCTATCCACCAATCTCTGTAATCCACATTCTCTCAAAGGCTCCACATAACCAACACTCCAGAGTCCTGCTATCACTATGGTTATTCATCTTTGGACCTTCTCTAGTGTTTTCACAGTGAAAACTAGGTGACCAAATCTGAGCACAATAGTCCATGTGTAGTCTGATCAATGTCTTATATATAGATGTACCACCACCTCCTTATCCCTACATGTTAATGTACTTTTTATCTTAGCAGCAATACTAATACAGTGTGCAGTCTTTGCTAAAAGCCCATTCAAATCTTCCTGTAGAGAATTAACATCATCACTACTCCTGATAATTCTACCAATTTTGTATCATTGGCAAACATTTGAAGACCAGTCAATCCACAAGAAATATTTCTAACAAACAAGTTAAACAGTAGTGACCCAAGAACAGAACCTGAGGCATGCCACTGGTCACTTGCTGATATCATTCAGAGAGCCTATCTCTGATCCATTTAACCAATATACTATCCATTCCTATCCTCTGCAGTTTGTACACCAACTTATTATGTGATGATCTATTGAATGTTTTTCAAAGTCCAAGAATATTCCTGTATATGATTCTCCCTTATCCAATACATTCGTCACCTTATCATAAAACATAAACAGATTGCTAAAACAAGACCTGCCTTTCATAAACTTATGCTGACCATCATAGAGAATTTATGTTCATCAGCCCAATCCTGTATTCTATTTCTAATCAATTTTTCCAACACTTTGATCACAACTGCAGATATACAGACTGGTCTATAACTGGAAACTTCTGTTCTCAAACCATACTTGTGGAGAGGTATTATTTTGCCCTCTTTCCACTTCTTAGAAACATTCTCCACTACAAGACTTTCATTAAATAACCAGGATAAGGGCATGGCTAACTCTTTTGCACAATTTTTAAAAATGCATGGCAATATGTCATCCATTCCCACAGGCTTATTAACATCTAACCCAAGCAACACTTGATACACCTCTGATTCTTTCACCTTTAATTATCCTAATTCCTGCCTCTGTTCTACATGTTGCACAGCATCATTCACACCACTGTGATATACACTAATAAAGTGTTCATTAAATAATTCCACTATATAATTTGCTATGGTTACTCTGCTACCATAACTGCCCACCAGTATATACCTCACATATGCTAATATTTTGTTGGAGATCCATGGATGCAGTCCACTTCTTGTAATACATAGAAGGGTTTGTTTTTATTAATCAGCAATAGGTAAATCTTTATTCACTACATCTGTACCTAAAGACCGAAATAAAAATATTCCTATGAAAAACATTCCATCCCCAACAAATACTGCACTACAGAAGCAAGTAAAAGAAGTAGTTCAAATCTTGTTTCAAAGTATGACTAAATACATTACAGAGAAATTTACATCTGTGCACTATATGTAGCAACGATTAGTGAAATTAGACACAACTGTTATTATTATTGTTAATAGACCTCCAGGGAGTTGACAGCTCATTGAAGAAGGCCATACATAATCCACACCAGCTGTCAAACCTTCTCATAAACTCATTCATACTAGATGCACTCACTACTGTTGTTTTCTACAGGCAAACTGTTCCACTCACTCACTCACTCATGGTTCTATGAGAGAAAAATCTAGCTCTTACCCTTCTCTTAACTGCACACCAACTTAATTTATTATTATTATTATGACAACTCCAAGGAGGCCTTAGACTCATTGAGACAGGCCCTAAACATCATGTCAAGAACTATTCAACATTTGCACAATATTTATCATACTTTGCTTTGAAGTCTTCACAGTCATGGCACCCACTACATCTGTTCCTAAAGACTGGAATAAAAATATTCCTATGTCATGAAAAACATTCCATCCCCAAAAAATACTGTACTACAGAAGCAAGAAGTAGTTTCCAAGTATGACTAAATACAGTACAGACTCTGGCAGCTTATTCCACTCATTCACCACTCTCCAAGTAAAAAACCTAGTTCTAACACCCTTGCTAACTACGCTTTTGATCAGTTTCCATGAATTGCCCTAGTTCTCCCAGCACCGGACCTATTCTGAAAAATTTCCTCTGAATTAATCTTGTAAAACCCCTCAGTAATCTGAATGTCTCAATCACATCTCCTCTTTTCCACCTATCAACCAATTTCTGTGACCACAAATTTTCATCCTATTCTCGTAAGGTTCATTCCATAGACCAGCTTCCATCTTGGTCACTCGCCTCTGGATCCTTTCTACCTTCTCTCCATCAAGAAGACACCGTGTCACCCAGATCTGGGCACAGCAGTCAAGATGGGGTCTTATTAAGGCTCGATAAAGAGGAACAATAACGTGCTTGCCTCTGCTTGTCAAAGTATTCTTCAGTAACTAAGTGATCTGATGAGCTGATTTAGCCACTTTTGCTATGTGCCCCCTAAACTTCAACTCCCTGTCACTACCAAATCTCTGGCTTCGTCAATTTCTTGGAGTACTGTTCCACCAATGTGGTATACTGCTGCTAATCTTTTCACCCCAAAATGCATAACCTTACACTTTGTCATTAAACTGACATTTATTCTCCTCAGCCCAGTCTCCCATCTATCCAAATCATCCTGCAAAATTTTGATATCATGTGTATTCACTATTGCTCTACCCAACTTTGCATCATCAACAAATGAACAGTTCCTCTCAGATCCTTTCCTATATTATTAATGAACAAATTAAATAGGGGTCCAAGAATAGAACTCTGCAGCACACCACTAGTCACAGGCCTTCTTTTGGACTCTACTCCTGAATAAACTACTCTCTGATATCTCTCCATCAACCATCCTCCTATCCATCTCACTAACCCTATATTCATCCCCATGTGCTGCAGTTTACTGATTAGAATTCCATGTGGTATCCTGTCAAAGTCCAGCAGTATCACTGTAAACCCATTACCCTTATCCAGTTGAGCCGTCACTGTATTATAAAATGTAAGCAAGTTACTGAGGCATGATCTACCCTTCACAAAACCATGCTGCCATCCCATACAGTATTCCATTCACATCTGTCCATTCATGTATTTTGCTCTTGACTAATTTCTCCAATACCTTTACAATGACTCCTGATATGCTGATCGGTTGGTAATTTGCAACCACAGTCTTGGAGCCTCCTTTATGCAACAGAACTATTTTCCCCTCTTTTCACCCCTCAGGACCAACCCACAGCTAGGACTTAAATTAAACAATATGGTCAATGGTACTAACAATTCCTTTGCCACTTCACATAAGACTCCAGCTGGTATACCATCCAATCCCCAGATGTATTCACATTAAGGTTCTGTAATATACTATTCACCTCCATTTCATTCATCTCAATTTCCGTATAAGCCATTGGTTCCCTCATTCCTGCAATATCATACCTGGATGATATACTATTGCAAAGTGTTTGCTTAGTAATTCTACTATTTCGATTGATTCAGTTACCTCTCTACCATCGGCATTCCTTAAAATCATTCTGCTGTATACATTTTTTCTTTTACTTGCAGCATATTGAAAGAATTGTTTAGGATTCTCTTTAGTTTGTGTTGCTATTTCTTTTCATAATCTACTTTTGCTTTTCTTACCACACTAGTTACTCTTCTGGCCTGTGCTTTGTACTGTTTGTATGCATGCAGGTCACCTTTCTCCTTAAATTTTATCCACAATTGTTTCTTTTTTTGCAGCTCAAGCTTAATGGTGTTATTCATCCATTTAACTCCCACTTGATTTACTCTCCTGACCCTAGGTATGCAGTCAGTCATTACCTCCCTCAAACACTCCTTTACCACTTCCCATGCACTATCAGCATCCAGCCCTTGCCGTTTTACATGCCATGGCACTGATCCAAGCAATCTCCTAAGCTTGTCATACTTACCAGCCTGATAATTCCATATATACCCTGTCTTAATTGAAAATTCCACACATTTAGCCACTGCCCAGGTCAAGACCTTATGCTCACTCTCACCAATTGGTGGTAACATGGTCATATTCATTATAGTCAAATTCTCAGATGCAATTACTAGATCGAGCACTCTGGAAGCCCTAGTGTATTCCATTACATGCTGTCTCAGGTAGTTATCCCTTAGTAACTGCATAAAATCCACTTCCTTCCTCCCATGTGCCCTCTCCTCCTTCCAATCGATGCTACTATAGTTGAAATCCCCTATAATAATTACCTGTCCTCCACTCATTGAGGCTATTTGCCTATGCATACTATCTCTATCATTCTATTCCATCACCTGGTCTATAGCAGCACCCAACAGTATATTTTGTTCTGCTGGCCTCAATCTTACACCAAATAGCCTCAAATGTACTATTTTCACTATCCTGCAGTTGAACTTCTATTCTCTTTGGCTGCAGTTCATTGACTATCATCAATAACACTCCTTCCTTCATTCTTTTCTCTCTGTCTTTCCTGAACGCACTATGCCCTTCACATTCTATCCCACTAACTATATCATCTTCTGTTAGTCATATCTCACTAATGCCAATAACCTGTAGCCAGGAAGAGCCAAAGTTTCACTGAGTGTCCCCTTGTCCTCTCCCTATTTGCTACCTAGTGAAAAATTTTATCAACCAATATCCTATACTGTCATCTCCAAACTTTATAGACTGCTATCATATCACCCCTCTCTCTTCTGTCTACCAGTGTCTACAGTTCACATACTCTCAATCTCTCCTTGTAATCTACATTCCATAATCCCAATAGCATCTTTGTAACTCTTCTTTGCAGCCTTTGCACAGCTTCTTATCAATTTGGAACTCTGGAGACTGAATCTGAACACAGTAGTCGTTTAAGGCCTTGTAAAGAGGAAAAATGACTTCCATATCCTTATATGTCAATGTTCATTTGAACATTGCAATTATCCTCTGAGAATTGCAATGTTCAAATGAACATTGCAATAATCTCTGAGCTGTATTTGCAATGTTTGCAATATGACCTTTGAATTTTATCATGGTATCCACTATAACTCAAAACCTCATTACTTACTCTAAGCATAATTCTACCAATATAATATGCTGTTGGATATCAGACCACATCAAAGTGCATAAGTTTATGCTTACTAACATTGAATTGAGAGCCATTATCATTTGCACACTCTGGCAGCCTTTTCAAACCACCCTGTAAATGCTGTATATCAATAGCACCTCTCATTGTTCGGTCTATCTTTGCATCATCAGCAGCAGCAAACAACTGAAGACCTTGTCACCCTTTCCAGTATCAATAATGTATAAATTAATATAATTATCCAAGGATTGATCCTAGTGCACACTACTGGTCACCTTAAATCTGTCAAATTCACCTCTCCCGTACCACTTTCTGACACCTGTCTGTTAGCCATCCATTTATACAAGCTAACAGTTTATATTACAGTCCCATATTCTCTAGTTTATGCAATAGCCTTTTGTGTGTTGCCAATTGCCTACCAAATGCTTTAGCAAAGCTCAACTGTATCCATTCTCTTTATAGAATTCAGCCATGACATTTTTAATAAATATATACAAATTGCTCAGATCTGTCCTCCCTTTAGTAATCCATACTGTTTCTTGAAAAGTATATCTTGTTTGTCCACCCATTTCTCTATGCGAGTTCTTAAAAACATCACTAAAATCTTTACAATTACTTCAGAGATACTGTTAGGTGAATAGTAAGACACATCATTCTTTGCATCACCCTTGTGCAATGGAATTATCATTCACTCTTTCCATGGCTGTAGGATCTTTCCTGGGCTAAGACTCAAATTATACAAACCTATCAAGGGCCTAGCCAGTTCAGCTGAATATTCCTTTAGCACACATGCTGATATCCCATCTGTCCCAGTTATTGAATTCTTATTCTGGTTATGCAACATCTCTGCAACATTCATCTCCATCTCTTCATCCATAATGGTAGCAGTGTGCACTATGTTACATATGTCAGGTTGATAGATCTTGGTGAAGTGAGCACTCATTATTTGAACTAGCTCATCTGCTTCTGATACTTGAGTACAGGGCCATTGTTATCCGCTAAGCAACTGAAGCAATGCCTTGGAGTGGCAAGATTGAAGGACACCAAGAACGGGCAAAATCGTATCTAAACCTTAAAAACATCATTTTTGTTTTTAATTTTACATATTTTCTTGAATTTAGATTTAGCAAAATTGTGATTGCTTAGGAGCAGCATAATATTATTATTATTATTAAGAAAGACCTCCAGGGAGTCAGAGACTCATCAAGGGAGACCACATACTACACATACCAGCTATCATACTTATTCTTGAATTCATTCACACTGCTTGCACTCACAACATCCAATGGCAATCCATTCCAATCACACACCACCCTCTGAGAAAAAAATCTAGCCCTTACACCCTTCTTGGCAGCCTTCATTCTCAGCTTCCAAGGATGCCCTCTCGTCCTTTCCCCACCCTCGATAAATTGAAAAATCCCATCAATTGAAATCCTGTATGACCCTTTCAGCAGTTTGTAAGTCTCAATCATATCACCCCTCTTTCTCCTGTTTGCTAGTGTCTGCAATCTATAAATTCTCAACCTGTCTTCATAATCAGTATTCCCCAATCCTGATATCATTTTTAACACTTGCCTTTGTACTCTCTCCAATATATCAGAATCACATCGGAAACCAGGAGAACAGACCTGCGCACAATAGTCCAAGTGAGGTCTTATCAAGGCCTTGTAAAGAGACAAAATAACATCCTTATCTTTACATGTGAACGTTCGTTTGAACACTGCAATTATCTTTTGAGTTGTATTTGCAACCTTTGCCACATGACCCCTGAACTTCAACTTCTGATCAGTTTCTTCTAGCTTGTTCCCACCAACATAATTCGACTTTGGATAGGTAATCATGCCAAAGTGAATGACTTTACATTTACTGACATTGAACTGACACCCATTTTCCCATACCCGCATTTCCCCCATGCCCGCAATTCCAGCTTATTCAAATCATTCTGCAAGGACTGCATATCAGCATTCCTGATATGCAGTCCCTGAGATAACTGTATGTC
This sequence comes from Typopeltis vanoorti, assembly GCF_054136105.1. Taxonomy (NCBI): domain Eukaryota; kingdom Metazoa; phylum Arthropoda; class Arachnida; order Uropygi; family Thelyphonidae; genus Typopeltis; species Typopeltis vanoorti. The sequence continues at coordinate 7,967,189 of NC_143556.1, read as the reverse complement.
GCTTGTCAAATCCTTCCCAATATCATTAATGTACAGATTGAATAACAGTGGACCAAGCACTGATCCTTGTAGTACACCACTTGTTACCTTAAACCTTGCAGACTCAGATTCCCCATATGCCACTTTTTGATATCTGTCAGTCAGCCATCCTCTTATCCATGCTAATGTTGTATAACTCAAACCCATTTTCTCCAATTTATGCAGCAGTCTGTCATGCTGTATTCTGTCAAAAGCCTTAGCAAAATCCAAAAGTATCATGGTGTATCCATTCCCCTTGTCTAGTTCAATGGTAACATTGTCATAGAATGTGAGCAAGTTGCTAAAACATGACCTTCCCTTAGTAAACCCATGTTGTTCATTGCAAAGTAGAGATTCAGTGTCAACCCATTTCTGAATGTGGGCCCTAACTAATTTTTCTAAAATCTTCACCACCACTCCTGAGATACTAATTGGTCTATAGTTTGATACATCAGTCTTTGCACCAACCTTATGCAATGGAATTACCATACATTCCTTCCATTCCTGTGGAATCTTCCCTGTTCTGAGACTCATATTAAACATCCTGTCAAAGGAATGATCAATTCAGCTGAACACTCTTTTAGCACACATGCTGATATTCCATCAGTCCCTACTGCTGAATTCTTATTCAGTTTGTGCAACAGCTCTAATACCATGGCCTCACTCACCTGCATTTCTTCATCTAGTGAAGAGGTGACTGTGAGCTCAATGTTGTGTTCACTAGGTTGATAGCTTTTAACGAAATGGGCACTCATTAACTGAACAACCTCTTCTGCATCAGTAACCCTCACTCCATCTGGATTTAGAAGGTTATTCTTTTATATTCATTCTTTCTTTTACTTGCAGCATATCGATAGAATTCTTGTGGGTTGTCTTTAGCACACAGAGCCAGTTTATTTTCATATATCCCAACAGTGATTATGCTATGAATGTGCATTCAGTTCTCTATTCATTCTTTATTTCTTTTACTTGCAGCATAATTATAAAATTCTTTGGTTTGCCTTTAGCCAGTACAGACAATTTCTTTCCTACTGTAATAATAAGTGTTGCTTTCCTATACTTGTATTGTAATATATTTATTCTCTTATATCTCTATTCTTTAGCTTTATCTTTATTCTATATTACAAATTAGCTGTGTGCGCTTTCTCTCTCATAACCTTTCTCACTTACTCTACTGCTTATTATATTTATCCACCTTCCGTATTTATTAGTAGTATGCCAATGAACACTGGAAAATTTATTTGTTAGACTGCGCCATCCAATATATCAATATTCGGCATAAGACTCAATAAAATGTCGGATAGATCTCTCTCTCTCTCTCTCTCTCTCTCACTAGCATAAATCCCATCAACAATGTTTCCATAAACAGTCATGGTTCATAACTAAACTGCACTCTTAATGGCTTAGTTATTTTCCGCTCAAGGTCCGATTTTATTTAGCAACAGTGCAGTTGTAAAAATAAAGAATCAGGCAGCACTCTTTTAAAAAATATATGAAACACATTTATTTACTTTAATATGAAATATACATGAATCAAACGACAAGGAGATTGCTTTCTCTACCCATCTAAAAAATTCTTTAGCATAAAATTAGAACCCTTTTACTTCAATATTGAATATGCTCTTTAACTCAAACACTTATTAACTCTCTGCTTACAAATTCAACTTATTAAACTTCTAGTTTACTCGCAAAGAGGCTACTTAACTCTCTATTAAGTTATTTTTGCAAATTTTGATATCATCTTCTAACATGCCAATTGACTCTCTTATGGGCACTTCTTATTACTTTTAAACTAATTCTTAACAGTCCCTATACAAGATATCTCCTAGATTATAAGCGAAAATATACAAAAGTATGTAACTTACAGAGGCTCTGTATCACACATTCAGTCAAGAGTCTTTTACTAAAGTCTTTATGGCTTTTCTCTCATCTCGAGTTTTAGACTTCTTTCTGGAGTATCTTGCTACAGTGGTATCATGTCGGGATATTAGTGGGCTTTTGGACTGCAATCTGCAGTACTCGAATAGCACATACAAGAGGTTTCAGCGGGAAAATTCTCCTCTTGATCCTTACTTCAGGAACTTCTGCTTCTAATTGCTGCCACTTCTGCTACTAATCTCCAATGACTGCAACTTCCAACCACTGATGACTGATCTGGCTCTCTTTGGTAACAGTGCTTCGCCTTTTGCTCTCTCAGCACCTGGAACTCGGCTCTCCTCTTTAGTAACTGGGGTCTTGCCTCTCCTCATTCTCTGCTGCCTCTGCTCTGGTTTGGACTCTGCTTATAGTCTGCAGCTTGCTTCCGTCCTGGTTCTGACTGCCTCTAGTTCTGACTTCTGATGACTCTCTCTTGACGACTGGAAGCCCTTTATGCTCGGCCCAGTCTTCTTTTATTTTGCAATATCGGGATCTTCCACTAAGGGTAGTAAACCCCCGAAGAAAATCGGAATTTCTCCTTGATCCCTTTGATAAGGACGGTCCGTGCTCTCTTTTTCTTTTTTATCTTGCCGGTCAGCGGAAATTCCCCTAAAATTAGCGGATCTATTTGATACTTCTCTTGTCCTTTCAGGCCACGGAAACTTCTCTAAACCTAGCAGCACTCTTAGATACTAACTTTAAAGGTGTTAGCGCAGAGCTTGTAAGTACTTCTCTCATACACAAAACTAGTAAACAACTTTCCTGCACTCTTACACATAATTATATACAAAGTTCCAATGGCAAAGCATTGCCTTTGTTGTTGACGTTAAAACAGTAAATACATTCACTTCCCACAGGGTTAACTACATTAATGAAAATACATACATACAAACAAGATTATTTTTGTAACAGTTCACATGAGACTTGACCTCTGTAAAAGATCAATGTGAAGCGCTTTGGTATTTTTAAGCTACATTGAGATTTTCACTACTCCAACTTAGCTGTCCATATATACTCATAACTTTTCTGGCCTGAGCTTTATATGTTTCATAACTCCTCTCACTCTTATTCTCACAATATTCTTTCACTCCCATTCTAATTGTTCTTCGTTTAGGTGAATTTCGTTTAACTATATGGATGTTCAAATCAGGACAGGTTATATGCTGAACCACAATTTTGGAAATTATGACAAACTCAAGAGAATAGTATTTTTGGTTACAAAGTATCAGTTGTTGAATGGGAAAGATATCATGCACTGCTGATATCTTTCCCATTCAATAACTGATACTTTGTAACCAAAAATACTATTCTCTTGAGTTTGTCATAATTTCCAAAATTTTGGTTCAGCATATAACCTGTCCTGATTTGAACATCCATATAGTTGTTGTTTCCCAGTTCAATACTGAATGATCACTGTCACAAACTAGTTGCAAAAAGTCACATCCTTAACTGAGACATCTTCTAATGCTGTGATTAAATCTAACATTCTTTTACCTCCACAGATCACCACGATAGATTACCACATGACAAGTTGATAGTCAAATGAGAGGAGACGTGATTGTATGTTAGACTAGTGCATTGGATTGAGGATTGGCTGTCTGATAGGTATCACCAAGTTGTATATGGGGAGCAGTATCCCAGAAGAGGAAAGTCACTACTGGTGTGACTCAGGAGTCTGTTTTAGGGCCATAGCTGTTTAACTTGTATGTTAATTATATTGGGAAAGATTTGAATTCAATTATTCAATTATTTGCAGATGATGAAAAATTGGGATGAACTATAAAGAGCAGTGCAGATGTGGCCTTACAAGAAGACTTAAATAGACTGAGTGAATGGGCATGGGAGGGGGGATGCCAATTCAATGTTGTAAAATGTAAGGTTTTAAAATTTGGAAGAAAAAAAAAAAAAAACATGGGATGTAGAATTTACACTTGATGGGGATATATTATTGTAGGTGGAGGATATAAGAGCTCTTGGTGTGATTATGGATAAGGATCTGAAATTTAGAGGGCATATTACCAAAACTGTGAGGACAGCACAATGAATTCTGGAAATGATGCAGAGGACACTGACTTGTAGAAGTAAGGAGATTCTGATTTCATTGTATAAGGTTCTAATTAGGCCACATATGGACTACTGTGCTTAGATTTAGTCACCTGGTTCTCAAATTGATGAAGAGATGTTGTAGAGGATCCAGAGGTGATTGACGAAAATAGTTTCTGATCTCTGGAATGTTGAATATGAAGAAAAGGTGAAACAATGTAATTTGCAAAGTCTAGTGGACAGGAGGAGAGTGGGGGTGATATGATGGAGATGTATAAGTTAGTAAGGGGTTATTATAGGATTAACGTTGTAGATGTTTTTCATAAAATGGTGGGAGATAGGGGGGAGGAGTACAAGAGGTCATCCTTGGAAGCTTTATAAGGAGGGTGTGAGCAGGGGAGTGAGAAGTAGGTTTTTTGCATGCAGAGTTGTGAATGATTGAAATGCATTGTCTGAGAACATTGCGTCTGCAGAGGCGTGGTGTGATGAGCTGTGTGTCTATGACAAAAGGGACTTTCTAGATGAGTCTGTGACTCCATGAGACTTTGGAATGATAATCATAATAATAATAATTATTATTATTATTATTATTATTATTATTAATAAATGCATAGCATTTTTGTTAGAAATGTCAATTCAAAGTTCCAAGAGAATACCATGCATCTCATAAAAACTTAAATAAGGAGCATATATTTACAGCTCTTGTTTTAATTGTTCATTTGATCCTCACACAAGAATAATGAAATATATATTTTTTCTTTTTTCCTGCAGAATGAATATTACTTTCAGTAAACTGTATACAAAGCCATACTGTCGGATAGCACCTTACCTTGTTGGAGCATTAGTAGCATTTGCACTACATCAGACAGGAGTTCAGAAAAAATTTCTTCAGTGGGTATGTGTATTATTTGACCAGCATTTGAAAACTAATTAAAAATTGCTTTGAATTGAACCCATTCAAATATCATTTCTAAAACAAATTGAATGTGTATATAGCAAATTAAAGTAGTATAAAAATTATCATTATCATATTAGGTCATGTGTTTTGCATTATGGGATACATACTAAGGCAAAGTAATATAAAATCATTAGCTTCTATATACACGAAGCTCGGACTTAAATATATTTCATGTGCAAAACTTTGTTTTGCTTCCTTGGGAAAAGGATTAAACCCAAGTATAAAATTGCTTGGCATCTTTAACGTATAATCAACCCAAGGTAAAAAACTTTCTACACCATTCTCTCATCCAGAGATTTTTATTAATAAGATCAAGCACCGTTTATCTTTTTGTACATGAGATATGTATGGCTTCTGCATTACTTTAACCTTGGTATCTCTCCTGGGTCTGGCTCCCACTGATGAGACCTCAATAAAGGTGAAAACCAGTCTGGGTAGTGAACCTTTCCATTATGCATTGCATTATACACGTCCGAAAGGGGGTATGCTTTGCATTATGGGATCCTAAGGCAAATGATATGAAATCATTAGTCTATATACAAGTAGCTCAGATGTGAATATATTTCACATGCAAAAAGGGTTTTACATATGAAACTTTGTTTTGCTTCCTTGGGAAGAGAATTAAATGATTAAAACCAAGTATAAAACTTCTTGGTATCTTTAACATATAATAAACCCAAGGTAAAAAAACTTTCTACACAGCTCATCACCCCATGCTTTAAGTGCACTCACCATATCCAATTACATACTGCTCTCTATGCAAAAATCCCACTTCACACCAACTGATCACACTCTACTTATACAGCTTCTAGGGATAGCTTCTTGTTATTCCCCAGTCTTCTCCCCCCCCTGCATTCGATGAAAAACTTCTTCCACATTATTCTGGTAATAATCCCTTACCAACTTATGTATCCTAATCATTTCCCTTCCCTCACTCCCTCCTTAAACTCCATTCAACTAGACTCTGCAAATTGCATTTTCTCAATCCTTCTTCATATTCAACATTCTGTAGACCACAAAGTGCCTTAGTCACTCATCTCTGGATCCTTTTCAATATCACTCATCCTTTTCAAAACTAGGTGACTAATTCTGTGCACAGTAATCCATATGTGGCCTGATCAAGGCTTTATACAATGGAACCTTATTCTCCTTACTTTTATATATCAGTGTTATCAACATCATTGTCATGATATACTGTGCTGTACTCACAATTTTAGCTATGTGTGTCCCCTAAGTTCTTAACTTCTTTACCTCCTCTAAGATATCCCCACCAAATGTATATAGTTTTTCCACTCCAATTTTTCAAAAATGGAAATGAAACGAAAGGTAGAGACACTGAGGGAGTGAAAGAATGCAAGAATGAAGAATTGAAAATTAGTGATAAGGGAGCAAAAGAAAGTATGAATGAGGAAATGGAAGCGAGGTGCGACAGAACGAGAGGTAGTGAGACTGTAGGACTGACAGAGAAAGAAATTGTCATAATGCAAGATTTGATAAAACAGTTATTAAAAATGTAAAATGAAATGACGAATATGTGGAATAATGTTAGACATCTAGTGAAAACTAATGAAAGTGTGCAAGAGAATAGAATGAAAGAAAGTGATTCCAGGATAACAGTATATGGAGATTCCGCAAATTGAGAGAGAGAATCCATACTAAGATCACACTAACTTACATATATATATTTAAATTTTTATATAATGTAAACTTTTAAGAAATAAAACATTTGATTATAATGTAAACTTTGTATATATTCATTTAACAAAAGAATTCAAGAAATTTGCTTGAAAAAATAGATGGTGCCCGTCGCCCTACCGGTATTTTAGAATGTGCTGTAGGAAACAAAAAAGGTAGGGAACCCCTGTTCTAGAGGATTAGGAGTAGCACTGGCATGCTTCTCTAATAAGAGTCTTGCACTAGCACAGATTCCAAGGGAGTGGAAAGAGGGTAACATTGTTCTACTGCATAAAAGTGGTGATAAGACTGTAGCTTCAAATTATAGGCCAGTCTGTATATCTGGAATTGTGGTGAAGGTACTGGACAGATATTGTGGAGAAGTTGGGATACAAAAATGGGTTGATAACAGCAGTATTCTCTGTGGTTATCAGCATGGGTTTGTTAAGAGGAGATCATGTTTCACTAACTTATGTACTATAACAAGGTGACAAATACCTTGGTCATGGGAGATGCATATACATTGGTGTACTTGGATTTTGCTAAAGCTTTTGATAGACGGCCACACAACAAGCTGGTAAATAAATTGAAACAGATTGAATTCAATAATAGCCTTCTGAGTTGGACCAGGGACTGGCTGTGAGATAGGTATCAGAAAGTTGTATATGGAGGTACAGTATCCCAAAAAGATGAAGATCACTAGTAGTTTACTACAGGAGTTAGTTTTTGGACCATTGTTGTTCAGTTTGTATATTAATGTTATTGGGATCTGCATATCACTAGTTAAGCACATCTTAACTGGGAAGAGCAATGGAGAGTCAAGTAGATGTTATGTCCTTACAAGAGGACTTGAATAGATTGTATGAATAAGCAGGTGAGTGGAACAGCTTAGTGTTGCAAAGTATACGGTTTAAAATTTGGTATGCAACAATGGGATGCTACGTATACACTTGGTAGGGAAACTTTAAAGGAAGTAGAGGAGATGAGAGATCTAGGAGTGATGGTGGAGAAGGATATGAAATTCAGGGGCCACATTACACAAGTTGTGGAGATGTGACATTGGATAATAGTAATGATGCAGATATAGAAGTTATAATGCCATTGTATAAGATCTTGATCTGTCCTCATATGGATTATTGTGCAGATTTGGTCGCCAGGTTTTCATGGTGACAAGGTTATGTCGGAAAGGGTCCAGAGAACATTCACAAAGGTGATCAGTCTTTGGAATGTGGAGTATGAGTATAGATTGAGGGAATGTAAGTTGCAAAGCCTCGTGAATAGGAAATATGATTGAGACATATAAGGTATTTAGGGGTTGTTATCAAGTCGATATGGAAGGGATTTTTCGTAGAATGGGAGAGGGGGTAGAAGAAGAAGAAGAAGAAGAAGCCATTGCTGGAAATTGTATAAGGAGAGTGTGAGCAGAGGAGTGAGGAGAAGGTGCATTGAGAGGGGTTAATGAGTGGAATGCATTGCCTGAGTGTGTTGTGAATGTAGAAACACTGAATCAGTTTAAAGCATAGTTGAATGTGCATTGTGTGCAATAGTGCGTACCTCCCACAATGAGTCTCTGACTCCATGGAGGTTAGATGTTAATAATAATTATACCTTGCAACATGTAAGTGGTAATCTCACTCATCCCATCTATTCAGGTTTCTTATAGAGCCACAATATTTTCTCTTCTCCTCATAATTCTTTAAAACTTTGCATTATCCACAGACAACTACATGTTACCATTATTCCCCTTCTATCATTTGCATACATGTTAAACAAAAACAATTCCAAAAGCAACTCTCTTGAGGTCATCCCACTTCATGGCTAGTCATGAAGATTTATTACACCCAAGCTTTATTTGCTTACACTTGGATAAAGCATTATACAATAACATAATTTCTCGCCAAGTAGAAGTGACTTTTCTTTTCTGGGATATTGCTTCCCCATTCTCCCAGGTACAATTTGCTGGTAATTATCAGACAGCCAGTCTCCAATCCAGTACACCGATCTCTTATCCAACCCAATCCATTCCAGTTTAATTACCAATTGGACATATGGTATACCCAAGAAAAGAGCTCTGTAGTACTTTATTATTATTATTATTATTATTGTTCCGGGAAACTCCAAGGAGTCGACAGACTCATCGAGGGAGGCCATAACATCAGGTCAAGAACAACTATTCGACATTGACACAGTATCTATCATACCTTGTCTTGAACTCATTCACGGTCGTAGCACCCACAACAGACTCTGGAAGCTTATTCCACTCATTCACCACTCTCCAAGTAAAAAACCTAGCTCGAACACCCTCGTCAACCACCCTCTTGCCCAGCTTCCATGCATGGCCCCTAGTCCTCCCACCACCAGTCATATTTTCAAAAATATCTTCTGGATCAATCTTATAGAAACCCTTCAGTAATTTGAATGTCTCAATCATATCACCCCTCCTTTGCCTATTGTCCGATCTCTGCAACCCACAAATCTTCAACCTATTCTCATAAGGTTCATTTCACAGACCTGCTATCATCTTGGTCACTCGTCTCTGGATCTTCTCCACTTCCTCCCCATCACGAAGAAACCCTGGTGCCCATAACTGAGCACAGTAGTCCAGATGGGGTCTTATCAATGCTCGATACAGAGGAACAACAACTTGTTTGTCTCTGCATGTTAAAGTATTTTTCAGAAGCCAAGTGATTTGATGAGCTGATTTAGTCACTTTTGCAATGTACCCCCTAAACTTCAATTCCCTATCCACCAACACTCCCAAATCCCTGCCCTCATCAATCTCCTGGAATACGGTTCCACCAATGCCATATACTGCTGCTATTCTTTTCTCCCCAAAGTTTCACCTTACACTTTGCCACATTAAATTGACATCCATTTTTCCTAGCCCAGTCCTCCAACCTATCCAAATCATCCTGTAAAATTTTGACATCCTGTCACTCACAATTGCTCTACCCAACTTTCCATTATCAGCAAACAAGTGAACACTTCCTCTCAAATCCTTTCCTATATCATTGATGAACAAATTGAAAAGCAGTGGTCCAAGAACAGAGCCTTGCGGCACACCACTAGTCATAAGCCGTCTTTTAGACTCCACTCCTGAATAAACCACTCTCTGGTATCTCTCCTTCTATACCCTCCTATCCATCTCACCAACCCTATATCTATCCCCATCTGCTCCAGTTTACTGATTAAGATTCCATGTGGTATCCTATCAAAGGCTTTGGCGAGGTCCAGTAGTATCACTGTAAACCATTACCCTTATCCAGTTCAGCCGTCACTGTGTTATAAAACGTGAACAAGTTACTGAGGCATGATCTACCCTTCACAAAACCATGTTGTCCCCCATACAATATCCCATTTTCATCTCTCCAATCCTGTATTGTTTTCTTGACTAATTTCTCTAAGACCTTGACAATGATTCCTGATATGCTAATCGGTTGGTAATTTACAACAGCAGTCTTGGAACCCCCTTTCTGCAGTGGAACTATTTTCCCCTCTTTCCACCCGCTTGGGACTAACCCAGACCCGAGACTCAAATTAAACAAAATGGTCAAGAGTACTGACAATTCTTTAGCTGCTTCTCGTACAACACGAGCTGGTATACCATCCAATCCCACAGATGTATTGACATTGAGGTTATGCACTAGACTACTCACCTCCACTTCATTCACCACAATTCCCGTATAATCTACTGGTTTATTCGTTTCTGCATTGTCACCACCTGGATGATATATTCTTGCAAAGTGCTCACTCAGTAACTCAGCTATCTCAACTGATTCAGTTACCTCCCTACCATCGGCATTCTTTAAAATCATTCTGCCATGTACGTTTTTCCTTTTACTTGCTACATATCTAAAAAACTGTTTAGGATTCTCTTTAGCCTGCATGGCTAATGTTCTTTTGTAATCCTTTTTTGCTTTTCTTACCACACTCGTTACCCTTCTGGCCTGCGTTTTATACCGTTCATGTGCCTACCGGTCACCTTTCTCCTTAAATTCCCTCCATAGTTGTTTCTTTTTTTGCAGTTCAAGCTTAATGGTGTTATTCATCCATTTAACCCCTACTTGATTTTTATTCGCACTCTAGGTATACAGTCAGCCATTGCTTCATGCAAGCACTTCTTAACTACCTCCCATGCACTATCAACTTCTAGTCCTTGCAGTTGTACATGCCACGGCACTGAACCAATCAAACCCCTAAGCTTGTCATATCCATCTATATCCACACTATATCCATCAAATTCAATCCCACTAGCTATATCATCTACAGTCAGCCATGATTCACTAATGCCAATAACCTGTGGTCTGAAAGTGCCAACCATGGCCAAAAACTCTTCCTTCTTGTTCCTAATACTCCTAGCATTAGTGTACATGAATTTAAGACCCCCATTAGTCCCAACCCTACCTTGATGCCTTATATTAACTATCTCACTCTGATTTATTGTCCTTGTTCGCTCAGGCATATTATATTCATTCATACATTCAACTGCCTCCCTAAGGACTGCATATCTACCCTCCCCCTTTAATAAATCTAGTTTCCCTGAATTTGCACATCCACTACATTCAGGAACACTTTCTCAAGTCTCCCTACACCATAACCATTCAAATGCAAGCCATCAATCTTATATAGATCCTTTCGCCCATCGAACTCACTCCACACATCCACAAATTCCACACCACTCTTCATACATAACCCACGCATAAAGTCATTCGCAATTATGGCCCTCCTTTTAAACATATCACTGTCATACCGTTGCAAAAGACTAATCATTCTAACTCTCTCACTCTTTTCTTTTGCTACCTCAAACAATTCATTCAGGTCATCTATCATTTCATATGATTTTATCTCCTTTCAAATCATTCCTTATTGGCCACCCTTCTCTTAGACTTAGCAACTCCATACATATTCTTAATACCTATCAGTCAGCCATTCTCCTTTCCATGTCACAAACCTATGTTGCACATGAGTTTGTATGACAACCTCTTTTGTGCAATCCTTTCAAATGTCTTTGAAAAATCTAGAAGTATAGTGATATATCCATTCCCTCTTGTCCTACTCTGCAGGCACTATTATAATACATGTCTCTCTTCTAGAGTGGATTTAATCTACTCACCTCTAGATGCCAATAAGCACTTCAGAGATATTGATTGGTCTATAATTGGTTGCTTCTGTTTTAGATCCACTCTCATTAAGTGCTCGTTAAGATGCAAACTGAATAACTAAATCCGAAGAATTGCTAATTCTATTGCATATTTCTTCAGCACTCTGACTGATATCTCATTTCCAGTAACACTTTCTACAGTGCACTCACTCCAAAGCCATTCAAATGCAACCATCACCCCTGTATGATTTCATGTTTCCCTCAAACACATGCCATACATCCACAAACTGGACTCTCTTCTCCTCACACAGCTTCGTGAGGTTACCATTCATGATTTTGGCTCTCTCTCTGTTGCAACTCATCATTCTCATACCTTGGTAACACAATGATCACCTTTCCTATTACAATGTTATCTTTCATTCTTCTCAATAGCTTCTTCCTGATAATCGCCCAAACATCCTCCTTATGTTCCCTTAGATCATCTCTTTCCATAATCACAACTAACTCTCTTGCTCGTTTCTTTCTCATGTGCAATACTTTAATTATCCTACTCATTCTCCTTCCTGGATAGCAGACCTTATGGATTCTCTCTCTCAATTTGCGGAATCTCCATATACTGTTATCCTGGAATCACTTTCTTTCATTCTATTCTCTTGCACACTTTCATTAGTTTTCACTAGATGTCTAACATTATTCCGCATATTCGTCATTTCATTTTACATTTTTAATAACTGTTTTATCAAATCTTGCATTATGACAATTTCATTCTCTGTCAGTCCTACAGTCTCACTACCTCTCGTTCTGTAGCACCTCACTTCCATTTCCTCATTCATACTTTCCTTTGCTCCCTTATCACTAATTTTCAATTCTTCATTCTTGCATTCTTTCACTCCCTCAGTGTCTCTACCTTTCGTTTCATTTCCATTTTTGAAAAATTGGAGTGGAAAAACTATATACATTTGGTGGGGATATCTTAGAGGAGGTAAAGAAGTTAAGAACTTAGGGGACACACATAGCTAAAATTGTGAGTACAGCACATTATATCATGACAGTGATGTTGATAACACTGATATATAAAAGTAAGGAGAATAAGGTTCCATTGTATAAAGCCTTGATCAGGCCACATATGGATTTCTGTGCACAGAATTAGTCACCTAGTTTTGAAAAGGATGAGTGATATTGAAAAGGATCCAGAGATGAGTGACTAAGGCACTTTGTGGTCTACAGAATGTTGAATATGAAGAAGGATTGAGAAAATGCAATTTGCAGAGTCTGCAAATTGCATTTTGCAATTTTGCATTTTGCAATAGCTTTCATACATTTAACCTATTACCCTGTGTCCTTTTATCTAGTTTCACCTCAACACCCAAATAAGTAACTTGGAATATTTACTTTATGAAAGTGATTGCTTAACAAATCAGCTATTACTAAAGCATATGGAACTTTCTTACCTTTTGTACTCACTAAAGTAATTCTTCTATGTTCTTTTTACATAGTGTAAAAATTCTGATTTCCCTTTGGTCATAAGGCTAACTTCTTTTCACAATTTGATTTTGCATTCCTCACCATAATGTCACTTTCCTGGTTTGCTTTTTTTATATATATATACTGCTCCTGAGTGTGGTCATTACCTTTTTTTCCCCAGTACTGGATCCATAACATTTCATTTTGGATACTGGTCTTGCTAGTAATTATCAAGGTCTTATTCATCTATTTAACACCTGTATGACTTCATCTACTGACTCTAAGGATGCAGTCAGCTTATAGTTTCCTTCAGACATCTTTTCACCACTTCTCATCTGCCGCTAATTCTTCTACCATGATGTTTTTCATACCAAGGCACTGTTTCCAGCTGTCTTTACAGTCTATCACAATACTATCTGCCTTAAAGCTCAACATATATATCCTTTTTTATTCAAAACTCTCATATGATTTCTTATCTCTAATTTAAATGATTCCTCTTGCCAACTGGAGGCAAAACAGCTACCTTATTTATATAAAGAATTTTACTTGCTATTACTTGATCTAATATTCTTGCTCCAAAAGTCCCTCTATCACATGCTGCTAAGATAGTATAGTTATTCTTCAATAATTACCTTAAGCAGTACTCCATAATCTTTCCTTTGTTTTGCATGCTTTCTCCTCATTCCGGTCTGTTTCTCTATAGATGGAATCACCCATAAATAGCTCTGCCTTTATCCATAAGGCTATCTGTATATCTGATCACTATCCTCTGCCAAACAGCCTGACCTGCAGCAGAAATCTATGCATTTTGTTCTGTTAATCTCTACATTGCATCAAACAGTCTGAATTCCATTGCCTATATTACTCATATTACTACAACTATCATCATTCAGGATCTCTACTCTGGTTGGATTTAATCCTTCCACAGTCATCAGCAATACTTTGTCACCATTTCTCTCCTGCCTGTCCTTCTTGAATGCACAGTACCCATCAGATTCTATTCTTGTGAGTTTATCCTCATCTGTTAGCCAGTTTTGCTAATGCCAATAAATTTTGGTCCCCTATCATTTACTAATGCTAAAAATTAATCACCCTTTATTCCTGTTGCTTCTGCCATTTGTGAATATGCATCTACCATCTGCCAGACAGATATGCATTTAATAACTTTTAAAATTTGATGGGTTCAAACAAGCAGCCTGAGTAGATACAGCAACCAAATTCTTTATCTCACTGTTCTGAACACTGCTTTTTTTATATGAAGAAATTATTATGTTGTTATCCCTTCAATGCTATCACTCTCTTTCTCTGTCATATTCTTATGACAGAGAAAGAGAGTGACAGTATAGAACACCTAATAGTATATGTAATTAATTCATCTTTCAAGCATAAATTCTTTGTCATCAAAAATACTCTATCTATCAACACACTATATACTATTTCTCCTGCACAATGATTTTCACTGAATCATTGGCTATTACAGCCATCCATTTCAGCTCACTCATGTCATATCTTAACAACAGGCTCATAGTCTTGACACGCTCTGCTCTTCTCTTCTCTTGCTTCTCATTCAACAATTTTTGCACATTCTATCTCATTATATTCAGACAATAGCAACGTGGGAAAAGAGGATCAGCAGCTATAGTATTTAACACTGATCATGAAAGTGAACTTCTTGAATGGTAAGCAATTTCAGATACAGGACAGCAATGTGAGTGTATTCTAAAATAAAAATTAAAACAGAAATGTCGTTCTTGTATTACTACATAAGATCTAATAGGGAAGAAGTCAGAGAATATTTTGAGTGATTGGAAAAAGAATTCAACAATGGCTTGCATTATACCCTGAAAATAATACTGCTCTTCGAACAGCCAAACATTTTCCACATGGTGCCCACTTGGACTGGAATACTTGGAAAACCCTCAACAGACCTCAAACGACAGAAGACGCTGCAAACAAAACCTCATCAAACGGGGCTACCTCACTGGCCCAGACAATCGTGACAACCCAGTCCGTGGAACACCTTCTTTCTTGCCCCTTTCTTCCATCACCTTGCACAAAAGAGGATCTTATATCCTGCACAGAAAGAGCAGTTGATTGTGCAAGATACTGGAGGAACATCTGACCATATTTATTGTATATAAGTTATGTATAGTTTCCTTTTTTTCATATTTAATTATTATTCCCTGTATAATTCACCTACCAAATCTAAGCTGATCTCATTGTAATATATCCTAATTTGTTGTAAATCATGTTGTACCCCTTACTTACTACTGTACTACTTGTGTTTGGATACGAAATAAATAATTGGAAAAAGTAACAGACTTAAAGAAAAAGAATACCAGACATAGAGAAACATGTTAAAAGGGAGAAATTATCAAAATGAATATTATTATTAACTGCTAAACCTTGTTAAGGACTACTCATTACTAATACTACATTCCAACAAAGATAGGCATAAATTCACATAGAGAGAACACATAAGAAATAAGAAAACTATTTGACTATATTACTCTTTCATATTCAACCTGTTTAGTTAGAGGAGACTTGAAATTGTAATTGCCACCATTTGGTTTTGTGCAAGATAAAAAAATGAGTATACTGAAAAGAAAGGTGTGTACAATAGTTTTAGAATAAAAAGAAATCAATAAGCTTTCAGAAATCAACTGTAAATATTATAGGAGAAAAAAATAATGAGGGAGTGACAATAACAACTGAAAGCTCTTAGAGATCCCAACATTTAGAAAGACGTATGCTTTGGCAGTTCATCATCATCATACGTATCAAGGATTTAGGCCTAGTATGGCCTATTCCGGCCTTAGAAGTCATCGTTTAAGAGGACGTCCTGGTTTTCTTTTTCCTAATGGCTTGTACTTTAAGGCTTGTTTTGGTAATCTTTCTGTTTTCATTCTTTGAACGGGTTCCATCCATCTATGTTTATATTTTTTAATGTTATCAATTACTGGTTCTTGGTTTAATTCTTTCATAATATCTTCGTTTCTTTTGTGATCAAATAGGGTATACTTTGCAGTTTTTCTCATAAACTTCATTTCTGCTGTTGTTAATCTTTGTTTGTCTTTTTGTTTTATTGTCCAGATTTCGCTTCCATACATTAAGACCGGTAGGGCTAATGTATTGTATACTTTTAGCCTGGTTTGTTTTTGAACTAGGTTTGGTTTAAATATAGAGTTAATTACTCCTGTTATTTTTAAATATTTTGCAATTTTTATGTTTATCTCTTTTTCATTTTCATAAGTAATCATACATCCTAGGTAGTTAAATGAATTCACCTGTTCTAAGATCTTGTTATCTAATACTATTTTAGTTCTTGCTGGATCTTGTCCTTTAAAGGCCATAGTTTTTGATTTTTCCGTTGATATTATCATACCATAATCTTTGGATATCTCATTTAGATTTAAAATAGCTTTCTGTAAGTTATCTTCAGAATTTGTAATTATTATTTGGTAGTCTGCAAAGAGGAGAGTGTTTAAGTTAACTGTAGGTGAAAGTTTAATTCCTTGATGTAAATTTTTACTCCAATTTATTATTATTTCATTTAAGTAGATATTAAAAAGAGTTGCTGAGAGGGGACATCCCTGTCGGATCCCTTGGTTTATCTCTCTTGTATATGATAGCTCATGATTTAATCTTATTTGTATTTGATTATTTTCATATATACTTGTGACAGCTTTTAGGATATTATTTGGTATTTGTCTTTCTTTTAATATGTTAAATAATGTTTCTTTTAACTTTGTCAAATGCTTTTTCAAAGTCAATAAATGCAATATGTGTTTCTAAATTATATTCTCTTCTTTTCTCTATTATTAATTTTAGGCAGAAGGCTGGGTCTATACATGATCGTCCTTTTCTAAATCCATTTTGTACTTCTAGAATAAAGTTTTCGGAATATTTCATTAGTTTGTTATTTAAGATTCTGCTGTATATTTTGTAACATGAATTTAGTATACTGATACCTCTATAGTTTTTAGGGTCATCTCTATTACCTTTCTTAAAGATAGGAATCGCAATTGCTTTTTTCCATTCTATTGGGGGGACACCAGTTGAGTAAATTTTATTTAAAAATAATAAGAGTCTTCCTTTGAATCTTGTTCCTGCGTATTTATATAGTTCTGAACCTAGCTTATCTTCTCCACGGTGATTTTCCGTTTCTTGTTTCTTTCAGGCTGATTTCTAATTCTTCTTCAGTTATTTCCTTTTCATTTTCGTTAACTGTTTGCCAGTTGTCTTTTTTAAAATATTTGTCTGTCCACAGTTCTGTGTAGTAATTTAGAAATTCTTCTAATTTCAATTCAGTGTTTAATTTTATGTTTTCTTTGGTATCTGCATTTAGGTGTTTCAAAATCTTATATACATTGGGTCTTATTTTATATAAATCATGTTCTAAATTAGAAACAAATTTATTCCATGATTCTCTATGTCTTTTTCTGACCTCTCTTTTAGCTATGGCTCTTATTCTTTTATATTCTATTTCACCTTCTAATCTTTTACTGCTTAACCATTTGTGATAGGCTTCTTTTTTCTTTTTGATTATTTCTTTGATTGTATCATCCCAGATCTTCAGTTTTTTTCTTTTATTGAATTTTTTGGTCTTTCCTAAGCTTTCATTTGCTGCTGCATTTAGTATCGTTTTTATATTAAGCCATTCTATTTCTATTTCTTCATTTTGTTCTATTTTATCTAGATACTGGTTAATTCTTTGTTCATATAGCCATTGTACATTTGTGTCATTCAATAGTCTAGTTTTATAAACAAATGTTTCAATTTTTCTTCTCTGTTCTTGTTACTTGTAGCCATTTAGGTGGTAATCTTAATGTTATTTTAACAAGGAAGTGGTCACTGCTTATTTCATATCCTCTGTGAACTCTAACATCTAGTGAAAATTTTGATGTCTTTTCATTTAATATTATTATTATTATTATTATTATTATTCAGGCCTCCAAGGAGTCAAAAGACTAATCGAGGGAGGTCCTTCCTAAGACATAAAGTCTCTCAAGACTCATCGAGGGGAGGCCCCCCCCTGAGAAACACAAAGTCTGTCATACCACTCTTTAAACTCACTGACCGTTCTCGCTCCCACCACTCCATCAGGCAATACATTCCACAGCTCAACTACCCTCCACACAAAAAAACCACTCCTTACCCTCTTGCTCACAGTTTCCTTTCGTAACTTCCAGGGATGGCCTCTTGTCATCACTCCTTCCCGCTGTTCAACCAAGCGAAACAACTCCCCATTGTCAACCCTGTAACCACCTCTCAACAATTTAAAAGTCTCAATCATATCACCTCTCCTTCTTCTATCCACCAAACTCTGCAGTCCACATTCTCTCAGCCGATCCTCATAACTATCCTTGTACAGTCCTGAAACCATCTTTGTCATCCGTCTTTGTATCCTTTTCACAGTTAATTTATCCCCTTCAAATCCTGGGGGACCAAATCTGAGAACAATAGTCCAAGTGTGGTCTGATCAGAGACTTATACAACGGAATGATAACCCTCTTATCTCTGCAGGTCAGTGTCCTTCTCATAATAGCAGCAATCCTCTGTGTTACCTTCCCCACCTTTGCAATATGTCCCCTAAACTTCAGGTTTCTATCAATCATCAACCCCAGATCTCTTGTCTCCTCTACTTTCTCCAGTATAACTCCTCCCATAGAGTATGCAGCATCCCATCGATGTTTCCCAAACCTCAAGACCTTACATTTTGCTGCATTAAACTGAGACCCCCATTCATTTGCCCATCTATCTAGCTTATTTAAGTCCTCTTGCAGGGCTACCACATCTGCACTATTACTAGTAATCCTTCCCAGCTTCGCATCATCTGCAAACAACTGAATATCCCCCTGCAATCCACTGAATCATATGAAGTAATCTAATATTGATTTCCATCCTCTTGCTGCCCAAGTATATTTATGTATGTCTTTATGTTTATAGAAGGAATTCATTATTTTTAGGTTATTATAAACTACAAAGTCAATCAATTTTTTACCATTTCTGTTTAGAGTGTGTTCTCCATGTATTCCTATATTATTATTAATTTTTGTGTTTCCAATTCTTGCATTTAAGTCTCCTGCTAAAATTATGTAATTATTTTTATTTATTTTATTATATATGTTTTGTAGCTGATTATAAAAATCAATATTATCCTGTTCTCTTCCTTCTTCTGGGGCATATAAACCAATTATTGTTAAATAGCCTCTATCTATTTTTATTCTAGCTTCTATTATTCTTTCATTCCATAATTTATAATGTTTTAACTGTTTTGAAAGGGAGTTATGAATCCAAATCATGACTCCTGCTTGTGCTCTTTGGTCTCTGTCGACTCCACTGTATATCACATTAAAATTTTCAGTTCTCATAGTTCCTTTTAATTTCTTTTTTGTTTCAGTGATTACTGCTATTTTAAAGTTTCATTCATTTAATAACTGGTCTAATTCTATTCCTTTATAAGCTATTCCTCATACATTCCAGTTTGCTATGTGTATTATATTTTGTCATTTCCATTTTCATTTTCCCTTTTCCATTCCAGGGTCATTTCCCATAGATTCAATCCGATTATCTTTTTCTGTCAGCTTACAAGTATGGTTATGTTCTCAGGTTTGGCAGTTCATGTTAATTTTATTTAATGATTTTAATTAACAAAGAATAAAAAGAAAATAATTAATATTTATTTGACATATTCGCTGATATTTTGCTTGTATTGTATTGTATCCAGCATCTTCAGCACAAAAAACAGTTTGTCACAATATGCAAACAAACAATTTAGTTAACAGTGGGACCATTTTAAAAAATTGTATAATAGACAATACAGTTCTAATTGGCATCTATTGTTAGATAAAAAAAATGAGTATTAATTTCAT
Organism: Typopeltis vanoorti; assembly: GCF_054136105.1. Taxonomy (NCBI): domain Eukaryota; kingdom Metazoa; phylum Arthropoda; class Arachnida; order Uropygi; family Thelyphonidae; genus Typopeltis; species Typopeltis vanoorti. The sequence continues at coordinate 7,947,139 of NC_143556.1, read as the reverse complement.
CTTAAAATGACTATCTCTCAGTTGAAAGTTTATTTTTCACTTGGTCAGACTATAATAAATTTAGATTAATCCTTTATCCAAGTGTGTGTAAACAAAGTTTGCGCCTGAAAGTATCTTTAGGACTGGGGTAAAGTGGTACAACACCGGGCGACTCCTTGCAAAGGTCGAGCAAGCTACCAACATTCCTATCTCAGTATCTACCATAATGCAAAACACATTTCCTCATTATACATAACATAATACATATCTGCAAGGAAATGTGTTTTGCATTATGGGAGATACTGAGATAGGAGTGTTGGTAGCTTGCTCCACCTTTGCAAGGAATCTCCCGGTGTTGTACCACTTTACCCCAGTCCTGAAGATACTTTCAGGTGCAAACTTTGTTTGCATACACTTGGATAAAGGATTAAACTAAATTTATTATAGTCTGACCAAGTGAAAAATAAACTTTCAACATCTTTCTCTAAATCCAGAATTTAATGAAAAGGTGGCACACCGTTTGGCAGCTCCTATAGGAGGAGATGACCTTGCTAATGCTTCTGCCTTGGTATCTGCACTTGGAGATACCAAGGCAGAAGTTTCGACCTTTATTGAGGTCTCTTCAGTGGTAGCCTTGGTATCTCACTTGGAGATACCAAGGCTCCCACTGAAGAGACCTCAATAAAGGTCGAAACTAGTCTGGGTAGTGGCCCTTCCCTTATGCATAACATTATACATATCCACAAGGAAATGTGTTTTGCATTATGGGAGATACTGAGATAGGAGAGTTGGTATCTTGCTCCACCTTTGCAAGGAGTCGCCTGGTGTTGTTCCACTTTACCCCAGTCCTGAAGATACTTTCAGGCGCAAACTTTGTTTGCACACACTTGGATAAAGGATTAAACTAAATTTATTATAGACTGTCTCTCAGATTTTTGATAAATTGATGCAGCCATACTTGTTGAGGTTTGGGAATGTTTTAAGGCTATTGTTGATTCCAAAAACAATCTCTCTGACTTATAATGACTTCTGTATTGCAGTTTTGATTTTTCCAATTGATCCTATGTGAAGGAGTATCCAAGGCATAGCCTGCTAGACCTGACTAGCCATAATGATGGTGCTGGATGTATTTTTTATGCTCACAACAGCAGATGTCGACAGTTCTTCCTGTCTGTCCATTTATGAAGTGCCCTGGTCACAAGAACAGGGCACTTCATAAACTCCTGGATGGGATAAAGAAGAGAGTTTGTCCTTAAGTGAACAGATGAGAGTTGCCAATTTGACATAAGGTTTAAATGTGGTGCATAGCTGATATTTATTAAGTACTCTAGATATCTTTTCAGATTTGAATGTATGGGATGGTAAGAGATTTGCTGTAGTTTTGTGTGGTAGGTAATATAGGGGATTTCCTGAGATCATTTAGTATTTTTTCTATCCTATGGAGATTATAGTCATTGGCTAAGAAGGAATGACATGAGTGAGTGAGTTCAGCAGTAAGAGCATTGTCATTATAACAAATAGCTCTAACTCTGTGAGTTAGTGGTTTTAGAATACCATACTGTTGAGCTGGATGATGATGTGACTGTACTGTTTGTGCAAATATCTCCCTGTATGTGTGGGATTTCTATAAACCAAAAAAGATAAGGAACCATCTGGATGCCATGTGATCAGCGTATCCAGGAACGGCAGACAGTCATTAGCTTCCTGTTCCATAGTGAAATGGATTTTCGGGTGTTGGCTATTTAATATTTAAATGCACTAAAAATGTATCCAATGTGTCTGGACCATGTGGCCAAATAGCAAACACATCATCAATATCATCAACTTAGCCAAACCACTGGTTTGAGAGTGGCTGTATTTATAGCTAGCTTTTCCAAGTGTTCTATGTAGAAATTGGCTAAAGGGAGAGAAAGGTGGGGGTGAAGCCCATTGCTGTCCCATCTAGTTGTTTGTATATCTTCCCTCTCCATGTAAAATAACCTGCATGTACTGTAAATCTAAATAGTTCAAATATATCTGGGAGAAAATGTAACTTTAGTAAATCAAAGGTTTCAATTAATTTTAAACATTTTTCTTTGATACATTTTTAGTGCATTTAACCTGCCGTTAGTAAAGTGGGGTGTCAGAGATAATATTGCATACAATCTTTTGGGTCTGTGACACCCCACCTTACTAACGCTGGGTTAAACAGCCAACACCCAAAAATCTACTTACTGTGAAACAGGTATTATTATTTTTTTTATTATTTCTTTGAATAACCCAGAAACCCTGCTGTAGAGAACTTTTTCAAGCTACTTCAGGCATCCAGTAAGCAGAATACTGATCAAATTCATCTCCCATTTAATGATACTACAAACATATTGCAGAATTTGAAACCATAGTTTATTTAGGTTAGAGAGTGGGCATGCTATCCACTTGGCCACCCAGGCCAAAGCAAATAATCTTCTATCGGGAATCAAACTCAATCTCCTGTGTAAGATGCAGAGATACTATATCTTTCTAATACTAGTAGAATATATGCCACATTGAATTCAAACTCTTATTAAAGTAAACAGAGTTATTTTTTTATAATGGGGTAGAATTCAAATTTTTGGTACTTGTATACATTATATACCTTCATGCCTGTAAAAAGAAAGAAGTAAATATGTTTTTTTCATTTATTTTCACTCATTCATGTACTGTATAACTCATTGGAGTTGTTTTTACCTTAAGTGGAAACAGGCTCTTGGCTGGATAATAGCTGCATTTCTCTGCAGTAGTGTTGTATATGGACTATATCATGTGGAGGTAGACATCGCTGAAGCAACAATTTATAATGCATTTGCTCGCACAGCATGGGGACTTGGTCTAGGTTGGGTAACCTATGCCTGCCTTACTGATCATGGAGGTAACAAAATTTTCTGATAATTCTTTTGCTTCATTATTTGCTTTTCTGACGTGGTGTGTGTGTGTGTGTGTGTGAAAAGTGCAGGTCATTTCAAAACATTCTGCACATGTAATATATTCTGCTTTCACATCAATCATAAGGAAGACTGAGTAAAAATAGCATGTGCTCATTGCTTTTAATTTCTCCTCATCATATGTACTTGCCATTTGAAGTTTTATTTTGCAGAAGTGAAATAAAACTTCCTCAGAATGGAGGAAGAATCTGAATCAGGTCAAATATTGTGCAAGGACCAGTACTAATTTTCATATACCAGATTCTGTACATGAAAATTGAAAACTTAATTGGCATGATGAGATTTTGAATTTGAACTAGAATTGAAAAGTCAGTTCAAGTTAGCAGCTGTGAGACAGGAATCAACTATGACAGAAGCATACTATAGCAGTTTTCTACAAGCATTTTGTACCCGGAAAATGGAACAGAAAATGAGCTGGCATGTTTTGTGATCAGAGATCTCATTTTGAATAACAATGCAAGGCCACCTGTTTCATGTAACGTATCTGATCTTTACAGATAGTGTTTACTCATCCTCACTACAGTCCATGAGCCCTCCTTACTTCATTCTCATTCCAAAGTGGAAAATGTGTTTTTCTTTTTCAACAATTAAGATTTCTGCTGCAGTGACACAATTTATCAAACAGGTTACCATTACCAACAACCACAAAAAAAAAAAAAAAAAAAGTTTTCTGAGAAGAATACAAAGCTTACCCAAACAGTGGATAGCAGTGAAAAGACAAAACTGAAATTATTGAAGATCTATAAATATGTTTAATAAGTGTTTGGTCAAAACAGGAGTACAAGTATGCAGAACTTTTGAAATGACTGTGTGTGTGTGTGTGTGTGTGTGGTTTTTAGCACCAACATGAGCAATATATTTACAATTTATTTATCCATTCTTTGATATAGATATTGTATCTTACAGAATAAAAGTGAATTTATCTTATTTATAGCCTAAAGGTCAAATATCAGTATTAGATATCTTAATAAGTATTTTAAGATATCTCAAAAAAAAAAATAATAATAATAAATGAAATAAAAACCTGAGGAAAGGTAACTGACCTTGCTTGTTTCAGTGTAGTTATCCTGTTTACGTATTGACTTAAATTATCATCATTTCCTGATATGTAATCTGTACACTTCTTGAAGATACATACTACTCCAGTATTGTCAGATCACACATTTTCTTCTGTGGTATATCTTCATCAGTACACCTAGATCCTCTTTTGCTGTGTTAACATGCTTGTCTTGCTAAACCTTTCTTTTCCCATTATTTTGTTTAATTGGCCACAATATCTTAACTCGACTAAACTCACAGATTCTTGAATGTAGGCAGTATCAAATTCTGAAAAAATTTCACTTATAATGTGAAGTTCATTTTTCTTTTCAATTTTAATATTATTATTATTATCACTACACCAGATGTCATACCTTCTCTTAAACTAATTCTTGTTGGATATCCCTCACTACTTCAACAGGCAAAGTTATTACCAACTTCTCTAAAATCTTCACTATCACTCCAGAGATGCTGATAGGACAGTAGTTATAAACATCGGTTTTTGCGCCAGCCTTGTACAACAGAAACTATCATAAATTTTTTTATTTCTGTAGATCTTTCCAGAGCTCAGACTCAAATTATACAAACATGTCTGCAAACAGTTCTTGGCAGATGATGCAAAGTTTGGAACGAACTATGAGGAGTAGAGCAGATATTCTGGCCTTACAAGAAGACTTCAACAGATTGAGTGAATGGGCACAGGAGTTGGGATAAAGTTCAATGTTGCAAAATGTAAGATTTTAAAATTTGGGAAACAAAGAACAAAAAAAAAAAAAAAAAAAAAACACTTGACACTTGGTAGGGGATATACTGTTGGAGATGGGGAAAATAAGAGATCTTGGGGAGATGGTGAATAAGGATCTTAAATTTAGAGGACATATTGCCAAAATTGTGAGGACAGCCCAATGAATTCTGAGAATGATGTGAAGGACACTGACTTGTAGAAGTGAGGAAATTCTTGTTCCATTGTATAAGGCCTTTTATTAGGCCACATATACTGTGCACAAATTTGGTCACCTGGTTTTCAAAAGAACAAAGAGATGGAAAGGATCTACAGGTAATTGACTAAAGTAGTTTCTGATCTCTGGAAGATTTCTGATCTCATTTTTGAATATGAGGAAATGTTGAGAAGATGCAATTTACAGAGTGTAGTGGATAAGAGGAAAAGGAGTGATATGATAGAGATGTATAAGTTGGTAAGGGGTTGTTATAGGATCATTGTTGAAGAGGTTTTTCATAAAATCAAGGGTAGAACAACAGATCATCCCTGGAAGCTGTATATGGAGTGTGTGAACAAAGGAGTGTTTTTTTTTTGCATACAGAACTGTGAATGATTGGAATGCTTTACCTGAGAATTGGTGTCTGCAGAGAATTTGAATGTGTTTAAGAGAAAGTATTATAAGCTGTGTGTATAACAAAGAGACCTCCTAGATGAATCTTTGACTCCGTGTTGTCTTAGGAAGATAATAATAATAATGTCATTTCAGCTGAAATGACAGAATTTCAGCAATATGGTCCAATGTGGATATCCCATTGGACCATATTGCTGAATTGATGTCCAGATTATGCAACAACTGTTGAACCTCATTTTTATGCACCTCTATTTATTCATCTGGTGTAATGGTAGCATTGTGCACTATATGCTAATCTTAGCAAAGTGATCAAATGAAAAATAATCAGCTTTTATTCCCATATAGGAAGTAGGCAAAGCCTTTTTAATCCTATCTAGCTTTTGGAAACTGAGTGGGGAGTTCACTCTCCAACGGTAGCCAATCAGACATAGCTGGTCCATGACCATCACTAATTATAAACAGAGTAATGAAGAGATATCCAAACAAGTGGCACCATCTCTTCTTACCTTACCCTAACAGGATATGTTACTGTCCAAAATAAGGTGGGTTCTACGGTCAATTTTCTTGAGTTTACCATTATTATTATTATTATTCAGGCCTCCATGGAGTCAAAAGACTCATCGTGGGAGATCCTTCCTAATCACATAAAGTCTGTCAAGACTCATCGAGGGGAGGTTCCCCCTAAGAAACAGGAAGTCTATCATACCGCTCCTTAAACTCATTGACCATTTTCTCCCTCACCACTCTATCAGGCAATGCATTCCACAGCTCAACCACCCTCCATGCAAAGAAACAGCTCCTCACCCTCTTGCTCACAGTTTCCTTTCATAACTTCCAGGGATGGCCTCTTGTCATCACTCCTTCCCGCTGTTCAACCAAGTGAAAGAACTCCCCAGTGTCAACCCTGTAACCACCTCTCAACAGTTTAAAAGTCTCAATCATATCACCTTTCCTTCTTCTATCCGCCAAACTCTGCAGTCCACATTCCCTCAGCCGATTCTCATAACTATCCTTGTACAGTCCTGAGACCATCTTTGTCATCTGTCTTTGTATCTTTTCCACAGTTAATTTATCCCCTTCAAATCCTGGGGACGAAATCTGAGAACAATAATACAAGTGTGGTCTGATCAGAGACTTATACAACGGAATGATAACCTTCTTATCTCTGCAGGTCAGTGTCCTTCTCATAATTGCAGCATTCCTCTGTGTTACCTTCACCACCTTTGCAATATGTCCCCTAAACTTCAGGTTTCTATCAATCATCAACCCCAGATCTCTTGTCTGCCCAACTTCCTCCAGTATAACTCCTCCCATAGAGTATGCAGCATCCCATCGATGTTTCCCAAACCTCAAGACCTTATATTTTGCTGCATGAAACTGAGACCCCCATTCCTTTGTCCATCTATCTAGCTTATTCAAATCCTCTTGCAGGCTACCACATCTGCACTATTACTAGTAATTCTTCCCAGCTTCGCATTATCTGCAAACAACTGAATATCCCCTTGCAATCCACTGGCAATGTCATTGATATAAAGGTTAAACAATACAGGTCCTAGTATCGAGCCCTGTGGGACCCCACTTGTAACCTTCTGTCTCGTTGAAACTGCTCCACCATACACAACTCTCTGATACCTATCAGACAGCCAATCCTGAATCCAGTTGACCAATCTGACATCCAGACCCATGTGTTGCAACTTAAATATCAGCTTATCATGTGGCACCCTGTCAAATGCCTTTGGTAAGTCTAAGAAAATTGCAGTATATGCTTTTCCCTCATCTAATGTTCTTGTAACTTTATTATAAAAGGCTAGCATATTGCTAAAACAAGAGCGCCCTTTCACAAATCCATGTTGACTCTCACAGATAACATTATCCTCATCTGCCCAGTGCTGTATACGGTCCCTCACTACTTTCTCCAAGATCTTAACAACTACTGATGACACACAGACTGGTCTATAATTAGACACTTCCAGTCTGTTACCACCCTTATGCAATGGCACAATCTTACCTTCCTTCCATTCCCTGGGCACCTTTGCCGAAGCCAGACTTTCATTGAAAGGCCAGGTTAAAGGCACTGTCATTTCCCTAGCACATTCTCTCAAAACTCGTGGTGAAATATCATCCAGTCCTAAAGCTTTACTGACATCCAGAGTACTCAGTATCTGAAACACACTCTCCTACTGTACCTCTAAACCTTGAACCTGCCCTATCCCTCTAACATTAAAACTGACTCCTCCAGGATGAAATACTCCAATAAAGTGGTCATTGAACAATTCCACTATGTCCTCTGCATCAGTCACTCTATTCCCATTTTTATCCCACAATATCATTCTTCCACAGTCATTTCTCCTCCTACTGGCCACATAGCTAAAAAATTCCCTAGGTTTTTCTTTGGATCTTAGGGCCAATCTCCTCTCATATTCCAGTTTCGCTTTCCTTACCACACTAGTCACTCTTCTGGCCTGTGTCTTATAATCTTCATGCATCCTCTCTTCACCTGTCTCCTTATATCTCTTCCATAGCCTCTTTTTCACATGCAATTCCTGTTTAATATTGTTTGTCATCCACTTTATTCCAAATTGTGTCCTCCTCTTCACTCGTGGTATACAACTTACCATTGCTGCTAACAAATATTCTTTCACAATTTCCCACACACTAACGATATCCCGACCTTCCAATTCCTCCCTCCATGCAACTTCCCGAAGTTGACATCTAAGACTATTATAATCACTTGCATTATAATTCCACATAAGTTCCCGTCTCTTTGATACTCCTGCATGTCTATTCATTTTCCAAGTCAAAAGCATATGGTCACTCTCTCCAACTGGTGGGAGAGATGTCATCTCAGTTATTATCAACTCTTCTGATGATATAACCAAATCTAAAACTCTTGAACCTCTTGTTCCCTCTGTTACATGTTGCCTAAGACATTTGTCCCTCAAGAAAAAAAAGGCTTAGAAAAATTTCCTCTAGTTGCCGACTGGACTCGAAACCAAGTCTTCCTTCGTACGGCCAAGCGCCGTGGTATGCAAATGCCACATCCACTGAGCTACACAGGCTCTCCTACAGAATCAAAAACCTGCTTGCTCTTGGCAGAGATCAATTAACTCGGGAATCAGTCGAATAAAGACTTAAAAAAACATTCCGGTTGGTGACTGGACTTGAACTTAAATCTATCTTCGGGCAGACTAGCACAGAGGATGCAAGTGACACTTCCACTGATCAACACAGACCTTATCGAAGTGAGCAGTCATTATTTAATTAATCTCAACCACATCTGACACAAGAATACTGTCTGCATTCACTAAAGTTATTCTTCCAAATTATTATTTTTTACTTGCAGCATAATGATAAAATTGTTTTGCGTTTAGATGTTAATGACTTCACATCAATTGCCTTAGTATCTCATAATGCAATGCCCACATCCTTAGGGACATGTATAATGCTATGCATTATGGGAAGGGCCACTACCCAGACAGGTTTTGACCTTTATTGAGGTCTCATCTGTACTCTGGATTAGACAGAGAGAGATGTTGAAAGTTTTTTCACTTGGTTATAATATAAATTAAAGATACCAAGAAATTATATTCTTGGTTTCATCTTTTATCCAAGTGTAAGCAACAAAGTTTGCACATGAAGTAACTTCACGACTGGACTGCTTTTATATAGAGACTGATGACTTCACATTAATTACCTTAGTATCTCGCAGTGCAATGCCCATATCCTTACTGACATGTATAATGCTATGTATTTTGGGAAGGGCCACTATCCAGATCCAGAGTATTTTATCAATAAGGTGTGATATATTTTGACTACTTGTATATGGAAATACGACTTCTTCATTACGTCAACCTTGGTATCACTTCTGGGTCTTGCTTTCTCTAATGAGACCTCAAGGCCTGTGTAGCTCAATAGAAGTGGTGTTTGCACTCTACGGCACTTGACCGCACGAAGGAAGGCTTATAAGTTTGAGTCTAGTCACTGACTGGAGGAACCTTTTCTAAGCCTTTGCCAGAAGGTTGGTCGATTGATAGAGCCTTTGCTACTAATGGCTCGCAAGAAGTTAAGCAAGTTTTAGCGTGGTTAGTAGTTGGAAGGAGATCAATCGTTCGATGCTGTTGGCACACTCATCCCTTGATGAGTCTTTGGACTCCCTGGAGGTGTCACATAATAATAAAGATCGAAACCAGTCTGGGTAGTGGTCCTTTCCATAATGCATAGCATTATACAGGGTGTTTCAAAAAGAATGTTTCGATTTGAAAATTGTATATCTCTGCAACCACGAACCATAAATGAATGTGACTTGTGCCATGCGAATGGCCTTGGCCCACAGTTTGATATGACGACCACTAGATGCCACTATTAGCACTCACATAGCCTCTACGCTTAGTTAATGAGAAGATGGCATCTAATCATCGTAATTTATTTTGTAACTATACCACATTTTCATTAAATATAATTATTTGAAATCGGGTCATTATTTTTGAAACACCCTGTACTGTACATGTCTATAAGAATGCGTACATTGCATTATGGGATACTAATGCAATCGATGTGAAGTCATTAGCCTCCATATACAAGTAGTCCAGTCGTGAAGTGACTTCACATGCAATTTGGATAAAGGATGAAACCTTTATCCTTTACATTTGGATAAAGGATGAAACCAAGAATATAACTTCTTGGCATCTTTAATTTATAGTATAACTAAGTGGAATAACTTTCAGCAATACTCTGATTTAATTTTTCGTACACTACTCAGAACTTTTCTTGTGCGTTACATATTTCATAACTCTTCTTATTCTCACAGTATTCCTTTCATATGATCTTTTTAGGGATCTCTTTCTTAATAAGTTTGCACATCCATTTCACCCACACACTATTTGTTCTTTGAACTGTAAGGATACATTCAGATACTGCATCATTTAAGCACCTTTTCAAAGCTTACCGTGCTTTGCTAATATCCTCCCATTCAGTAATTGATACCATTGGATTTAAGTTAGTATTCTCTTGAGGTTGTCATAATTTTCAGCTTTCTGGTTCATTTATAGTTATACTATAAATGAGCCAGATTGTTTCAATGTAGTAGGTAATTAAATGGAACATCCATATAATTACCTACTTTTAAGGACCATACACCATAATCACTGTTACTAACTGATGGCAAAACAGTCATATTCTTAACTGAGACACCTCTGATGATATGATCAAATCTAACACTCTTTGACCTTGAGTTCTTTCCTTTACATGTGCTTGAAATAGTTTGTTTTGTAGTAGCTTAATAAATTATTTTTAATTCTTATCATGGGATTTCCCTTCTCTAAATTTCCCATAATAATTACTTGCTTATTACTCATCAAGGTAATTTGGCAATGCATTTCATCTTCCCAGCAGCTAGACCACCAGGTCTATACCAATACCCTGGGGAGAGGAAGATGCATGTAGCAATAAGGGAATGGAATTTCTATAATTCTTGAGGGACAAATGTGTCTTAGGCGACATGTAATAGAGGAACAAGAGGTTCAAAAGTCTTGGATTTGTTTATAGCATCAGAAAAGTTGATAATAACTGACATGACATCTCTCCCACATATGGTTTTGACTTGGAAAATGAATAGACATGCAGGAATATCAAAGAGACAGGAACGTATGTGGAATTATAAGGCAGGTGATTATAATAGTCTAAGACGTCAACTTCAGGAAGTTTCATGGAGGGAGGAATTGGAAGGCCGGGATATCATTAGTGCATGGGAAATTGTGAAAGAATATTTGGTAGCAGTAATAGTAAGTTGTCTACCACGAGTGAAGAAGAGGACAAAATTTGAAGTGAAGTGGATGAAAAACAATATTAAACTGGAATTGCATGCAAAAAAGAGGCTATGGAAGAGATATAAGGAGACAGGTGAAGAAGATGCAAGAATATAACACACAGGCCAGAACAGTGACTAGTATGGTAAGGAAGGCAAAACTGGAATATGAGAGGAGATTGGCTCTAAGATTCAAAGAAAATCCAAGGGAATTTTTTAGCTATGTGGTGCCATTAGGAGGAAAAATGACTGTGGAAGAGTGATATTGTGGGATAAAAATGGGAATAGAGTGACTGATGCAGAGGACACAGTGGAACTGTTCAATGAACACTTTATTGGAGTATTTCTTCCTGAAATAGATGAAGAGTCAGTTTTACTACTAGAGGGATAGGGCAGATTCGAGATTTAGAGGTACAGGAGGAGAGTGTGTTTCAAATACTGAGTAGTCTGGATGTCAGTAAAGCTGTGGGACTGGATAGTATTTCACCACAAGTTTTGAGAGAATGTGCTAGGGAACTGACAGTGCCTTTAACCTGGCTTTTCAATGAAAGTCTGGCTGCAGGAAAGGTGCTCATGGAATGGAAGGAAGGTAAGATAGTGCCATTGCATAAGGGCAGTAGAAGACTGGAAGTGCCTAATTATAGCCGCTTTGTGTGTCATCAGTAGTTGTTAAGATCTTGGAGAAATTAGTGAGGGATCGTATACAACATTGGGCAGATGAGAGTAATGTTATCTGTGAGAGTCAACATGGATTTGTGAAGGGGTGCTCTTGTTTTAGCAATATGCTAGCCTTTTATAATAAAGTTACAAGAGCATTAGATGAGGGAAGGCATATACTGCCATTTTCTTAAACTTAGCAAAGGCATTTAACAGGGTGCCACATGATAAGCTGATATTTAAGTTGCAGCACATGGGTCTGGATGTCAGATTGGTCAACTGGATTCAGGATTGGCTGTCCAATAGGTATCAGAGAGTTGTGTATGGTGGGGCAGTTTCAAGGAGGCAGAGGGTTACAAGTGTGGCCCACAGGGATCAGTACTGGGACCTATATTGTTTAACCTTTATATCAATGGCATTTTCAGTGGATTGCAAGGAGATATTCCATTGATTGCAGATGATGCGAAGGATTATTAGTAATAGTGCAGATGTGGTAGTCATAAAAGAGGATTTGAATAAGCTAGATAGATGGACAAATGAATGGGGGGTCGGTTTAAATCAGCAAAATATAAGGTCTTGAGGTTCGGGAAACATCGATGGGCCACTGCATACTCTATGGGAGGAGTTATACTAGAGGAAGTAGGGGAGTCAAGAGATCTGGAGTTGATGATTGATATAAACCTGAAATTTAGGGGACATATTGCAAAGAAAATGAAGGTAACACAGAGGATTGCTGCAATAATGAGAAGGACACTGACTTGCAGAGATAAATGGGTTATCATTCTGTTGTATAAGACTGATCAGACCACACTTAGACTATTGTTCTCAGATTTGGTCCCCAGGATTTGAAGGGAGGTATATTAACTGTGGAAAGGATACAAAGGCAGATAACAAAGATAGTTTCAGGACTGTACAATATTAGTTATGAGGTTTGGCTGAGGGAATGTAGCTGCAGAGTTTGGTGGATAGATGAAGGAGAGGTGATATGATTGAGAATTTTAAACTGTTGAAAGGTGGTTACAGGGTTGACACTGGGGAGTTCTTTCGCTTTGTTGATCAGAGGGAATGAGTGATGACAAGAATCCATCCCTGGAAGTTACGAAAGGAAACCGTGAGCAAGAGGGTGAGGAGTGGTTTCTTTTCATGGAGGATGGTTGAACCATGGAATGCATTGCCTGATGGAGTGGTGAGAGTGAGAACAGTCAATGAGTTTAAGGAGTGGTATGATAGACTTTGTGTTTCTTGGGGGGGGGGGGGGGGGGGGCGCCCCTCAATGAGTCTTGATAGACTTTGTGTTTCTTAGGAAGGACATCCAACGATGAGTCTTTTGACTCCATGGAGGTCTGGATGATAATAATAATGATATATTTTATCCAATTAGCCTTTACCTCATACTGGATAGCTTCAAACTCGCTACTCCATGGAACATTAATATTATCTTAATGAATTTCTACCCTAACTGGACACAAATCATTTAATATCATTAGCAGTAGGTTTATAACCATGCAACAGTGAATAAGTTTAAGGAGATGTATGATAAGTATTGCGTTAATAGATAAAGTGGGTCTCTCTTGATAAGTCTTTTGACTCCATAGAGTGCCCATATAATAACAATAATAGTAGTCTTGGTAGTAGCAGTATTATTATTAAGGTACCTGAGGCAAATAAGGCCCACCTTATTTAAAATTTAAATAAATTAGACAATTGTTTACTTTAATTGAAACAACAGTGTTCATATTAAAGTTTCTATTATCACTAATTAAAAAAAAAACACAAATAAGAACAATTCTTGCAGTAATTTATATTTTAACCAAGTCTTTAAATAACCTTGTGTGGGCCTTATTAAACCATAGTAGTTTAATAAATCCCTTGAAGAAAACTAAATATTTAAAAAAAAGAATATAACATTTTTAATTATTATTAATTTTAATCATAATTATTAACTGAAGAACAGTGATAATGGCATACAAATACATCCCATTCTTCTTTGGTGATACCAACACACTCTTCATGGTACAATTTAAGACACCGTGTGCATTGCCTCATATCAGCAACCTTTTCATCTCTGCATCCATGGCAATACCACCCCTCTTTTGACACTTTATTTTTTATTTTTTGGTTCTTCCTGTTTTTTAGTGGCAGCCTTCTCTTTCTTACTATCCTTTTCTTTGAAAAGTTCTTTGTTCACTCTCTGGCCCCTATTATTTAACGCTTTTCTTCGTGCTGTTGCCTTTACAACTGCATAATTTTGTGTTGTCATTAACTCCTGAAATGATGACTTCAACTTTAGATTTGCCAATGGAATCTCATCATCGGAGTTATCTGAATCACAAGATTGCGGATTAGGACATGTTCTTACAGCTCAAGCAGGATTCAAAAATTGAGCTTTACATTTAGAAATTGTTGGGTTTCTCTTTAAAAATAACTTCATCCAACCTTTTCCTTCGAGGCCACTTTCTTTATTGAAGTTATTCCTAATTTCATTTTGTTCGCAAAATATAAAAGCTTCCCTGAGTATAGCTTTTGGAGTTAAAGGGATGCCAATTGAAGCAAACTTTACTATTCTTTCTACCAAGTTCTTCTCTTGTTCTTTTGTTAGTACAGTTCTTCCTAATCTTTTTGGCATATTCTTCTCTGTCCTTAAGTAAGTTGTGCTATTCTCACTGAAAGGTAACAAATTACATGACATGCTAATATCGGAATTTAGATTCGAGACAATCTTTCTCAAGCTTTGTCTTGCGTAGTTTTGTTTGCCTTGCGTATCTTAGTGCGTCTGTTTGTGTGTTTTTGGTGTTTATAATTTATAATTTGATAAAATACGTTACTAGTAAGTATGGCTCCAGTACGAAGGAAAATGGTGGCCGCTAATGATGGTTCGCCATCTTCTTTCAAGAACGGTAATGTAAAGGAGATGATTCAGTGTACTATGTGCGAAATGTACGCTTTGCGAAGTGCGGTCAGAGTGTGGATAGATGATAATAAAGGAGTGAATGTGTGTAGAAAACGTAAGGAGAATGAGGAATTGAAGTGTATTTCGGATCGTGAGTGTGATATTTTTGTCAAACTTCAGAATGAAGAAAATAGGGATATGACAAGAAACGGCGAGGTTGTACCAGAGAATTGTGAGAGTGTGAATGTAGAAAGTGTGAATGATAGTATTAATGGTTTCTCAGAGAATAAAAAAGAGGAGATAGATGCATTGAGTGAGATCGCGTTGTTGAATGGTGCGATAGAAAGGGCAAAACAGCAGCTAGAGTGCATGAACAAAAGTCGACTGAATGAACCAACCAATAATAAAAGGTATGACAGGAAAAATAGACGTGTGAATGTGAACATTAACAAAATGAAGGATAGAGTGCTGTATGGAGACTCGTTAGTACGAGGTGTGTTAGTAGAGGATTTGACAAAATTGTACCAACCTGGTGCGACCATAAAGGATGTAACAGAGTCTATTAGAGAGCAAAAGGAAAGGGTGAAAGAAATGATTGTTCTGGCAGGTACGAATGATTTGAAAGGAGATAAAATGGAAATGACAGATAACATGCAGAGACAAACAAGTTGTTGTTCCTCTGTATCGAGCATTGATAAGACCCCATCTGGACTACTGTGCCCAGTTATGGGCACCAGGGTTTCTTCGTGATGGGGAGGAAGTGGAAAGGATCCAGAGACGAGTGACCAAGATGATAGCAGGTCTGTGGAATGAACCTTATGAGAATAGGTTGAAGATTTGTGGGTTGCAGAGATTGGACGATAGGCGAAGGAGGGGTGATATGATTGAGACATTCAAATTACTGAAGGGTTTCTATAAGATTGATCCAGAAGATATTTTTGAAAATATTACTGGTGGTGGGAGGACTAGGGGCCATGCATGGAAGCTGGGCAAGAACGTGGTTGACAAGGGTGTTCGAGCTAGGTTTTTTACTTGGAGAGTGGTGAATGAGTGGAATAAGCTTCCAGAGTCTGTTGTGGGTGCTACGACCGTGAATGAGTTCAAGGCAAGGTATGATAGATACTGTGTCAATGTCGAATAGTTGTTCTTGACATGATGTTAGGGCCTCCCTCGATGAGTCTGTCGACTCCTTGGAGTTTCCCGGAACGATAATAATAATAATAATAATAATAAGTGGTTCCTCAATGTTCTTCTAGGTACTCCAAAGCATTCTGATGCTGCACGTTGTGATAGTTGTCCTCTTTGCACAGCTTTCATAGCTGCTTCTAGTCTTTCATCAGTCCAAATTCCAATTTCTTCTTAACTTCTGACATTTTCAGAGGCCTTTTGCAATAAAATAAGTAACTATTATGAGCAATCACCAAAAAATAAAATCATAAATAATAGCAGTTTAATAAGCCCCATCAAGAAATTTACTTGGCCTTATTAACCGCTATAAACTAGATTAGATCACATCGATTTTCACATAAAATATGAATTCAAATCAATGAAAACATTTTTTATCATAAAACTGAATGTTGAAAGAACAGTTTAAATATAAAAACAATGTGAAAAGAGCAATATTTTTAATTAAAACTTACGAATTATTGCGGCATAATATTATTAAACAGGAAGACACAACCACCTCCCACGAAGGTCTAAGTCAAACTGACACAATACAGTCACTAGACAATATGCCACCATTGATTTGCCATTGCTTATTGCATCCTGTGTGTGTGTAAGAAACCAAACTGGCGCAACTTGCTGTAAATGTGATTTTTTTAAACAGGCTTTATTAGACACTGGGCCTTATTTGCCTCAGGTACCTTAGTATTATTATTATTTGTGTATAAACATAAAAAGTTACCTCCTGTTTATTTCTACTTGGTCCAGTTTGGCAACTTTCTCTTTTCATCCACACACACACACACACACACACATACACACATGCATGCATACTTAAAAAAGTCTAAATCCAAAGCATAAATTTCCACCCCTTCACTAGGACAAACTATGAGGAGTAGAGAAGATTAGAAGAGACTTAAATAGACTAAGTGAATGGGTATGTGAGTGGGGATGGGATGCCAGTTCAATGTTGCAAAATATTTAATTTGTAAAAGAAAGACTGGATGTAGAATTTACTCCTGTTGAAGATATAATGTTGGAGGTGGAGGAAATAAGTGAGCCCAGCACAATGAATTCTGGCAATGATTTGGTGGATACTGACTTGTAGAAGTAAGGAGATTCTGGCTTCATTATATAAGGTTCTGATTAGGCCACATATGTACTACTGTGCACAGATTTGATCACATGGTCTTCAAAAGGATGAAGAGATGTCAGAGAGGGTTCAGATGTAATTGACCAAAATAGTTTCTGATCTCTTGAATATTGAATATGAAGAAAGGTTGAGATGATGCAATTTTCAGGGTGTAGTGGATAGGAAGAAGAGGGGTGATATGACACATACAAGTTGGTATGGGGGTTGTTATAGGATTCAAGTTGTAGAGGTTTTCATAAAATGGTGGGAGATTGGGGGAGAAGAAGAGGTCATCCGTGGAAGCTGTGTAAGAAGGGTGTTAGCAAGGAAATGAGAAGCAGGTTTTTTGCATAGAGAATTTTGAATGATTGGAATACATTGCCTAAGAGCATGGTCTGCAGAGAATTTGAATGTTTAAGTTATGATATGATGAGCTGTGTGTATGACAAAAGAGACCACCTAGATAAATCTGTGACTCAATGGTGTCATAGGATAATAATAATAATAATGTTTAGATATAACTTAGATATACAAATTCTGCTAGATATATTCTCTGTGTAACCACAGTTAATTAGGTTTCACTTGTGGCAGTTAAAATATACATGAATTGTATTGTGTAACATTAGTGAATTCTATGCCTCTTAGCATTTTATTTTAATGTGTGACCTTCAAAACTTAATGTAGTAACTGGCTAAATTTTAAATGTTGAAATATTATCTTAGTAACACTTATCTTAGTATAAATTTTCATTTATAATTTTTTTTTTTTTTTAAATATATAAACATTTAAAACTTTTCTGTTTCTGTTGCAACAACAACAACAACAACAACAAAAAAAAATCAAAGTGGTCTGTAAACAAATTTAGAGTTAGTATATTAGAAGAAATCCACTAACTCTAAATTTGCTTGCAGACCCATCAAGATCATCTCAGAAGTGTGTGGGATTTTATTAATCCTGAAAACAATTCTACATATTTTTAAAATAAGCCTTGTATTAAATTTTTTATGCATTTTTAAATTGGCAATGGCATCAATATTTTAACCTGTATACCCACTGAGGGTATATGTCAGGAATTCGATGATGATGATTCCATTAATATAGAAAAATTTTAATGTGCTTGGCTTAATTATGCAAACTTATTTAGTAATTTATTAGAAAGATGAAATTGTAATTAAAGATGAGCAGCATGATGGGTATTTGCAAATAAGCTATCTGGAATTGGCAATCCTACTGCACAACTATGCAAGCAAGCGTATTTCTTCCTTTTCAGAAATGTACAGCACAAATTCTCCATATATGCTAAATTCCAAGAAAAACCAAGATGAACGCATTTTATTTATGTTATTTTTCCTTTTAATGAGGTCCAGTGAACACTCTCTTATCATGGAAATTCTTGATTCTTGTTATACTGCACAACTATGCCAGCAAGCGTATTTCTTCCTTTTCAGAAATGTACAGCAAAAATTATCCATATGTGCTAAATTCCAAGAAAAAGCAAATTGAATACTTTTTATTTATGTTATTTTTCCTTTTAATTAGGTCCAGTGAACACTATCTTATCATGGAAATTCTTCATTCCCTTGAGCAGACTAACATATACTGCCTACCTTGTCCATCCTATAATAATAATTGCTTACTTGCAGTCCATGAAATCTGTTTTCATTTATTCAGATATTACAATGGTAAGAGTGCTTTTAGTTCACTTTAAGTCACTTCTTAAAACCAAAGTTATTTAAATGTTTTTGTATATTTGAACTGCATTTGCCCTTGCAAATCAGAGGATAGTAATCTAATTAGATTGAACTGAGAACTATTTAATTGATATTAATTTAGTTGCTTATGTTGTTTCACAGAATGAACTTTGAACTGATGATAATTATAATATGTTCTACAGCTGCAATGGAGTACAAGATTTTTCAGTTTGGTAAAATTCGTTAACCTCATTATGATACCATTCCAAAAAGTTCAGTGTTTTTCAATATAGCTTTATAATATGCAGAATTTTTTTTATAAAGGAAGAAAAGTTACCTGTGAAGGGTGAGGGACTGATTTTGACAACTTTATAGCAAATTTGTATGTAGGACTGTATGCAATTAACAATTAGGTATAGGAAAGCATCAGGTTTGTGAATTTCTCATGCTCCATATATTCTGGGTGGATTTACTTGAAAATGTTGGAGCTTGTTAACAGTTTTTTCAGTCAGGATGTCTTTTTACACTAAATAAGAATTTTTTTTTATGTAGTAGCAGGATAATGATCTACAGTTTTGTATATTCAATAATCTTGTAAAAGATTATGCATTTTGTTATCATATTTGTTTGATTCTTATAACAGTGTTCTTGTTATTGTATAGCTTTTTTTTAAAGAAATTTATTATTATTTTTTAATGTAATTTCTTTTTGTGAAATATTGATTTAAGAAGGGTTGGATTTGGTCAGCCAATAATGAAGGATGACATTGATTGGAGAAAATGATATAAAGACAGCTGTTACGAAATGTGTGGTGGAGATACTTAATGAGCAGTTAATAAAGGTCTTTCAATCTTGTGAATGTGATTTCATGGAGAGATTGAGAGCAGTTGTTGATGGGGAGGAGAGGCTGACTGTAAGTGAGCAAGAGTTGTATGGGGAGTTGAGTAAACCAGATGTTAATAAGGCTGTGGGACTTAATAATATATCATCATGTATTCTGAAGGAATGTGTCAGGAAGTTGACACCTTCCTTGACATATTTTTTTTTAATATGAGTTTTGCACTTGGTCAAGTTCCTAAGGAGTGGAAGGAGAGCAAGATTGTGCCACTTCATAAGGGAAGTGATCAAACTCAAGCATCAAACTATAAGCCTATCTGAGTGTCAGGTGTTGTGGTTAAGTTGTTGAAGAAGCTTGTGAGAACTAGGATCCAGAATTGGGTTAATAACAATGGTATTATCTTTGATGGGCAACATGGATTTGTTAAAGGGAGGTCATGTTTTAGTAATCTACTTACTTATTATAATAAAGTGACTGCTTCCTTGAACAGAAGAGAAGGATACACAGTAATATACTTGAATTTCACAAAGGCTTTTGATAGGGTACCTCATGATAAGTTGACAGTCAAACTAGAACAGATGGGGTTGGATATTAGATTAGTGCATTGGATTGGAGACTGGCTATCTGATAGGTATCAACAAGTTGTGTATGGAGGAGCAATATCCAGGAAAAGGAAAGTCACTAGTATAGTGCCTCAAGGGTCTGTTTTAGGGCCATTACTGTTTAATTTATATATTAATGATACAGGTGAAGATTTGGATGGAGATATTCAGTTGTTTGCAGATATGCAAAGTTGGGAGGAACTATGAAGAGTAGAGAAGATGTTTTGGTCTTACAAGAAGATTTGAATAAATTGAGTGATTGGGCACAGAAATGGGGATGTGAGTTCAATGTTGCAAAATGCAAGGTTTTAAAATTTGGAAAACAATGATGGGATGCAGAATTTATGCTTGGTGAGGATATATTGTTGGAGGTGGAGGAAATAAGAGATCTGGGGTGATATTGGATAAGGATCTAAAATTTAGGAGACACATAGCCAAAATTGTGAAGACAACACAAAGGCTTCTGAGAATGATGTGGAGGACACTGACTTGTAGAAGTAGGAAGATTCTTGTTCCATTGTATAAGGCTTTTATTAGGCCACACATGGACTACTGTGCCCAGGTTTGGTCACCTGGTTTCCAAAAGGATGAAGAGATGTTGGCGACTGACTAAGATAGTTTCTGACCTTTGGAATGTCGAGTATGAGGAAAGATTGAGACGATGTAATTTGCAATATAGGATCAATGCTGGACAAGTTCTACAGAAAATACTGGGAGAACCAAAGGTCATCCCTGGAAACTGTATAAAGAAGGGGGGGTGGAGTGAGAGGTGGGTTTTTTCATGCAGAGTTGTAAAAGATTGTAATGCCTTGCCTGAGAGTGTGGCGTCTGCAAGGAGTTTGAGTGTGTTTAAGACATGGTATGATGAGGTGTGTGTGTGTGTGTGTGTGTGTGTGTGTGTGTGTGTGTGTGTGTGTGTGTGTGTGTGTGTGTGTGATAAAAGAATCTCCCAGATGAGTCTTTGACTCCATTAGATGTTGGGTAATAATAATAATAATAACATTTCTTTGGATGTTTATTACATCCAAAGAAATCATCCCACTTTCAATTATTATTATGGTTATTATTATTACGAGACATCTCCACAAGTCCAGGTACTCACTAGGGCACGTGACTCTACAACTCTCAGTCTCCACCATTTAATCCAGCGACTACACAAAACTGCTACTACCATCGCCTATACAGAATGCCATCTACTGTGCACCACCATCACTGGTATTTTTTGTTTGTAAATTCTGTTAGGGATAGATCTTTCTCTCATAGGGTATGGCATAATCAGAATGGATTGTCATATTGTGTGTACAAGCAGTGTGAATGAATTCAAGAACAAGTATGATGGCTTGTGTATGCAGTATGTGGCCTCCCTTGATGACTCCGTTACTCCCTGGAGGTCTTAATAATAATAATAAATTTCATGTCTTCTCAAGCTCGATTTTTCTGTATGCCAGATTAAAAATCTGAATTTCCAAAAGAAAAAATCCTGCTACCTCCAGATGAGATTGGCTAATTCACCTTCAATTGAAAATACCCATATAAAAATTCCTCTCGTCACAATGACCATAATACCATTTAAACCCATTCCAATATCATTGATATACAAACTTAATAACAGTGGTCCCAAAACAGACCCCGGGGCAGACAAATAGTGACATTCCCCTTTCGGGATACTATATCCTCATATAGAACTTTCTGATACTTATCTGAAAGCCAGTTATCGATCCAACTCGGAAGCCTGTTATCCAATCCCATTTGTTTCGATTTATTTTAACAGCTTGTCATGTAGCAACCTATCAGAAGCTTTTGGAAAATCTAAGTACACCATTGTATATGCATTTCCCTTGTTCAAGACATTTGTTACCTTGTTATTGTTATTATTATACGGGCACCTCGATGGAGTCCGAAGACTCATTGTGGGAGACCCAATCTATCATATCTCTCCTTGAACCCATTAACAGAAATTGCACTCACAACTGACTCTGGCAACCCATTCTACTCATTCACAACTCTCCAAGTGAAAAATCTAGTCTTCACACCCCTACTAAGCACACCTTTATTCAACTTCCAGGGATGACCCCTTATTCTGGTCCCTCTAGCCAAGTGCTAAAACATTTCCCCTGCATCAATCCTTTAAGAAACTTAAATTTTTCTATCATATTCCCTCTTTTTCCTTCATTTGGCAACTCCTATAGGTAGAGATGACTTTACTAATGCTTCTGGCTGGTATCTCCACTTGGGCCTGGCTCCCACTGAAGAGACCTCAA
This sequence comes from Typopeltis vanoorti, assembly GCF_054136105.1. Taxonomy (NCBI): domain Eukaryota; kingdom Metazoa; phylum Arthropoda; class Arachnida; order Uropygi; family Thelyphonidae; genus Typopeltis; species Typopeltis vanoorti. The sequence goes on along the minus strand of NC_143556.1, from coordinate 7,924,772 downwards.
TAAAGGTCGAAACTAGTCTTGGTAGTGGCCCTTCCCTTAATGCATAACATTAGACATATCCGCAAGGAGATGTGTTTTGCATTATGGGAGATACTGAGATAGGGGTGTTAGTAGCTTGCTCAACCTTTGCAAGGAGTCGTCCTGGTGTTGCACTACCTTACCCCAGTCCTGAAGATACTTTCAGCTGCAAACTTTGTTTGCTCACACTTGGATAAAGGATTAAACTAAATTTATTATATTCTAACCAAGTGAAAAATAAGTTTTCAACAATAATGGCCCTAAAACAGACCCTTGAGGCACTCCACTAGTAACTTTCCTTTTCATAGATATCGCTCCTCCATACACAACTTATTGATATCTATCAGATAGCCAGTCTCTAATCCAATGCATTATTCTAATATCCAACCCCATCTGCTCTAGTTTGACTGTCAACTTATCATGAGGTACTCTATTAAAAGCCTTTGCGAAATCCAAATATATTACTGTGTGTCCTTTTCCTCTGTCCAAGGAAGCAGTCACTTTATTGTAATAAGTAAGTAGATTACTAAAACATGACCTCCCTTTAACAAATCCATGCTGCCCATCAAAGATAATACCATTGTTATCAACCCAATTCTGGATCCTAGTTCTCACAAGCTTTTCCAACAACTTAACCACAACACCTGACACTCAGATAGGCTTATAGTTTGATGCTTGATTTCGATCATCTCCTTCATGAAGTGGCACAATCTTGCCCTCCTTCCACTCTTTAGGAACTTGACCAAGTGCAAAACTCGTATTTAAAAAAAATATGTCAAAGAAGGTGTCAACTCCCTGGCACATTCCTTCAGAATACGTGGTAATATATTATTAAGTCCCACAGCCTTATTAACATCTAGTTTGCTCAACTCCCCATACACCTCTTGCTCACTTACAGTCAGCCTCTTCTCCCCATCAACAACTGCTCTCAATCTCTCCATGAAATCACATTCACAAGATTGAAAGACCTTTATGACTGCTCATTAAGTATCTCCACCACACATTTCGTAACAGCTGTCTTTATACCATTTTCTCCAATCAATGTCATCCTTCCATAATCATTCTTTCTTTTGCTGGCTACATATCGAAAGAACTCCTTAGGATTCTTTTTGGCTTCATTAGCTAACTGCTAAAGGAGGGTATGAGCTACTCTCACCAACCAAGTCACCCTCTGTTATGCTGCCTCTACAATGCTCTTTTTTTCTCTGTATCACATGCTTAATCTCTTTATTCATCCATCTCACACCTACCTTATTTAACCTTCTCACCCTTGGAATACATTTACACATTGCATCTACTACATAGTTTTTGAAAATCCCCCAAGCTGCATTGATCTCTTTTCCAGCTAACTCCTCATTCCATGCTACACCTGCAAGCTGTCTCCTGAGCTCTTCATAATCACCCTCTTGTAGTTCCACATATACCCTTTTCTCACAGAGGTCCTCATAATGCTGGCAACCACCCAGGTAATCACCTCATGGTCACTCTCACCAATTGGTGGATGATTTGACACCTCATTTATAATTACATCCTCTGATGAGATGACCAAATCCAAGACTCTCAATCCTTGTGTGCCCTCTGTTAAATACTCTGAGGTAGTTATCCCTCAAAAACTCAAGAAACTCATTTTCTTTACTTCCAGTTGCTATCTCATCATTCCAGTCTATAGTGCAATAATTAAAATCATCCATAATGATTACCCTTTTCTTTTTTGCTTGGTTAATTTGATGATACATTTCATTATCACCACCATCCACATTACCTGGTCTATAACAACATCCAACCAACTGAAGCAGAAGTGATTGTTCAACTAATGAGCAGCTATTTTTAAAAAGCTATCAACCTGGCATATGCAACATTGAACTCACCTCTACCTCTTCATGGTATCAGGAACTCATGTGGATCAGAAGAAAGTAGTAGAGATGTTGCACAAATTCAATAAGAATTCTGCAATAGGAACTGGTCAGACGTCAGCATGGATACTAAATGAGTATTTAGTTGACTGGCTCTATTCCCTTGACCAGACTATATAATCTTAGTCTCAGAACAGAGAAGATTCCACAGGAATGGAAAAGATCAACCAATCATTATCTCAGTGGTGAAGATTTTTGAAAAGTTGGTTAGGGCTCGCATTCAGAAATAGGTTGATTGACAAAGTCTACTTTGCAATGATCAGCATAGGCTTACTGAGGGAAGGACATGTTTTAGCAACTTGCTCACATTCTATAATAATGTTACTACTGAGCTAAACAAAGGGAATGGATACTTTTGATATGGATATACCATACTTTTGGATTTTGCTAAGGCTTTTGACAAAATACAGCATGGAAAACTGTCGTGCATATGGGATAAACTGAACAACATGGGATTGGATTATAAACTATTAGCATTGAGCTGACTGACAGATATCAAAAAGTCATATATGGGGGATGTGAATTTGCAAGATTTAAGGTGGCGGTGTGCCTCAAGGATCAGTCCTTGGTCCATTGCTATACAATCTGTACATTAACGAACTGGCTATGTTGGGAAGGATTTGACATGCGACATACATCTGTTTGCTAATGATGCAAAGATGGGTGGGGTAATCAAGAGTGCTACTGATATGCAGTACTCGCAAAATGATTTCAGTAGGCTGGAATTGTGGTATTGTGAAAATGACTGTCATTGCAATGTTAATAAATATAAGGTCAAACTTTGGTGTGATAACACTTTGGTGTGGTTAGATATATTGTTATTATTATTATTACCCCAAGACCTCATGGAGTCAAAGACTCATCTGGGAGGCCCTTTTATCACACACACACACAGCTCATCATACCATGCCTTGAACACATTCAAACTCCTTGCAGACACCACACTCTCAGTCAAGGCATTACAATCATTTACAACACTGCACGAAAAAAACCTGCCTCTCACTCCCCTACTCACACCTCTTTATACAGTTTCCAGGGATGACCTCTGGTTCTCCCCCGATCTCCCACTATTTTCTGTAGAACTTCTCCAGCATTGATCCTATAACAACCCCTTAAGAACTTGTAGGTGTCTATCATATCTCCCATCTTCCTCCTGTCCACCAGACTCTGCAAGTTGCATCTGCTCAATCTTTCCTCATACTCGACATTCCAGAGGTGAGAAACTACTTTAGTCAATTGCCTTTGGACCCTCTCCAACATCTATTCATCCTTTTGAAAACCAGGTGACCAAATCTGGGCACAATAGTCCATGTGTGGCCTAATCAAAGCCTTATACAATTCTCAGAAGCCTATGTGTTGTCTTCACAATTTTGGCTATGTCCCCTAAATTTCAGATCCTTATCCACTATCAACCCCAGATCTCTTATTTCTTCCACCTCCAACAATATATCCTCACCAAGCATAAATTCTGCATCCCATCTTTGTTTTCCAAATTTTAAAACCTTACATTTTGCAACGTTGAACTCGCATCACCATTCTGGTGCCCAGTCACTCAATTTATTCAAGTCTTCTTGTAAGGCCACAATATCTTCACTACTCTTCATAGTTCATCCCAACTTTGCATCATCTGCAAACAACTGAATATCTGCATCCAATTCTTCACCTATATCATTAATATACAAGTTAAACAAGAATGGCCCCAAAACAGACCCCTGAGGCACTCCACTAGTGACTTTCCTTTTCCCTTTCCATATCCAATGTCATATTATGTTGGTGGTATTATGCTTGAAGGAACTAATCAGGCTAGGGATCGTGAGGTTTTAGTAGACAGGAAGTTGAAGTTCAGGAGCCATGTAGCAAAGATTGCAAATATAATTCAAAAGATAATTACAATTCTTAATGAATTAGTTTGATGTGTAAAGATAAGGATGTCATTTTGTCTCATTACAAGGTCTTGATAAGACATCATTTGGACTATTACACTCGGGTCTGGTTTCTGTGGTGATTCTGATGCAGTGGATAGAGAGAGAGAGAGTACAAAGGAGAATGACAATTTTGATATCAGGTTTGTGGAATACTGATTATGAAAACAGTCTGAGAATTTGTAGACTGTAGACACGAGCAAACAGGAGAAAGTGGATTGTGATTGATCCTTACAAACTTCTGAAAGGGTTATATAGAATTTCAGTAAATGGAATTTTTTATTTTATGGAGGGTGGGGAAAGGATGGAAGTGCATCCATTGAAGTTGATAATGAATGCTGTCGAGAAGGGTATGAGGGCAAGATTTTTCTCTCATAGAGTAGTGCATGATTGGTATGGATTGCTGTTGGATGTTGTATGTGTAAGTAGGGTGACCGAATTCAAGAAAGGGTATGACAGTGGTGCGAATAGTATCTTGATCATAGCCTTGATGAATTCCTGACTCCCTGGAGATCTTTCTTCATAATAATATTATTATTATTATTAATTTATAATCCAATCCCATATTCTCCAGTTCATGCGACAGTCTTCCATGCTTTATTCTGTCAAAAACCTTTGAAGAATCCAAAAGTATCATGGTGTATCCATTCCCCTTGCCTAGCTCAATGGTAACATTATTATGTTGAGCAGTTTGCTCAACATAATAATGTTACCATTGAAAATAGAGATTCTCTGTCAATCCATTTCTGACTGCGAGCCCTAACCAAATTTTTACAAAATCTTCACCACCACTCCTGAGATACTGATTGTTTTATAGTTGAATACATCAGTCTTTGCATCTGTTGGATTGTGATAGATTGGGATTTTAGGAACTCCTATCTTATCACAATCTAACATGCGTTTCCAAACAAAAAAAGGAATATAAATACATGTGATTGCCTCTGAGTATTAAATTAATGCTATATAAATATAGTTTGGCAAGTGCAAGGGAATGGAAGGAAGGTAAGATAGTGCCATTGCATAAGGGTGGTAACAGACTGGAAGTGTCTAATTATAGGCCAGTCTGTGTGTCATCAGTAGTTGTTAAGATCTTGGAGAAAGTAGTGAGGGACCGTATACAGCATTGGGCAGATGAGGGTAATGTTATCTGTGAGAATCAACATGGATTTGTGAAAGGATGCTCTTGTTTTAGCAATATGCTAGCCTTTTATAATAAAGTTTCAAGAACATTAGATGAGGGAAAGGCATATACTGCAATTTTCTTAGACTTGGTGAAGGCATTTGACAGGGTGCCACATGATAAGCTGATATTTAAGTTGCAGCACATGGGTCTGGATGTCAGATTGGTCAACTGGATTCAGGATTGGCTGTCTGATAGGTATCAGAGAGTTGTGTATGGTGGAGCAGTTTCCAGGAGGCAGAGGGTTACAAGTGGGGTCCCACAGGGCTCAGTACTAGGACCTATATTGTTTAACCTTTATATCAATGACATAGCCAGTGGATTGCAGGGGGATATTCAGTTTTTTGCGGATGATGCGAAGCTGGGAAGGATTATTAGTAATAGTGCAGATGTCGTAGCCCTGCAAGTGGATTTAAATAAGCTAGATAGATGGGCAAACGAATGGTGGTGTCAGTTTAATGCAGCAAAATGTAAGGTCTTGAGGTTTGGGAAACATCGATGGGATGCTGCATACTCTATGGGAGGAGTTATACTGGAGGAAGTAGGGGAGACAAGAGATCTGGGGTTGATAATTGATAGAAACCTGAAGTTTAGGGGACATATTGCAAAGGTGGTGAAGGTAACACAGAGGATTGCTGCTATTATGAGAAGGACACTGACCGACCACACTTGGACTATTGTTCTCAGATTTGGTCCCCAGGATTTGAAGGGGATAAATTAACTGTGGAAAGGATACAAAGACGGATGACAAAGATGGTTTCAGGACTGTACAAGGATAGTTATGAGGATCGGCTGAGAGAATGTGGACTGCAGAGTTTGGTGGATAGAAGAAGGAGAGGTGATATGATTGAGACTTTTAAACTGTTGAGAGGTGGTTACAGGGTTGACACTGGGGAGTTCTTTCGCTTGGTTGAACAGCGGGAAGGAGTGATGACAAGAGGCCATCCCTGGAAGTTGCGAAAGGAAACTGTGAGCAAGAGGGTAAGGAGTGGTTTCTTTGTGTAGAGGGTGGTTGAGCCGTGGAATGCATTGCCTGATGGAGTGGTGGGCGCGAGAATGGTCAGTGAGTTTAAAGAGTGGTATGATAGACTTTGTGTTTCTCAGGGGGGGCCTCCCCTCGATGAGTCTTGACAGACTTTATGTCTTAGGAAGGACCTCCCTCGAGTGTTTTGACTCCTTGGAGGCCTGAATAATAATAATAATAATAATATAAATCACAGTAAGCTAGTTTCGGATTCCAACCAGAAATTCTTAACAAAGGCAAAGGTTAATTTAAAATTTGTGTTAACTTAGAGGCAAACATGTCAAATCCTTCTTGTAGTTCAATAATGGAAGACAATGAGTTTTTTCGATGCATTAACCCCGAACATGTGTTCCCCCAGTTCTAGGCGAAGATGCTGATGATGTCATCTGTTTTTTTTTTATACACAGAAGAGCTAAAAAGGGCAGGGAGATAGTCCCAATTTCAATTGTTGATCCTACTCTGTGATAGTTTGGGAGGTGGTAAAGAACTGTTTGCAGGAGGCAATGGTTGACTGTATACCAAGAGTCTGATTAATAAATCAAGTAGGGGTTAAATGGATGAATAACACCACTAAGCTTGAGTTGCAAAAAAAGAAACAATTGTGGAGGGAATTTAAGTAGAAAGGTGACCATCAGGCACAGGAACAGTATAAAGCTCAAGCCAGGATGGTAACAAGGGTGGTAAGAAAAGCAAAAGCATATTACGAAAGAAAATTGACCATGCAGGCTAAAGAGAATCCCAAACAGTTTTTTCAATATGTTGCAAGTAAAAGGGAAAATGCTCATAGTAGAATGATCTTAAAAAATGCTGAGGGTAGGGAGGTAACCAAATCAGTCGATATTTTGGAATTACTGAGCGAGCACTTTGCAAGAGTATATCATCCAGGTGGTGACTTTGCAGGAATGGAAGAACCAACAGCTTATACTGGAATTGTGTTGAATGAAGTAGAGGTAACTGGTCTATTACAGAACCTCAATGTCAATACATCTGTGGGATTGGATGGTATACCAGCTCGTGTCGTACGTGAAGCGGCAAAAAAATTGTCAGTGCCCTTGATCATTTTGTTTAATTTGAGCCTCGGGTCTGGGTCAGTCCCAAGGGAGTTGAAAGAGGGGAAAATTGTTCTGCTGCACAAAGGTGGTTCCAAGGCTGCTGTTGAAAATTACCGGCCAATCAGCATAACAGGAATCATTATCAAGGTCTTAGAGAAAATAGTCAAGAGGAAAATACAAGATTGGATAGAAGAAAATGGGATACTGTATCAGGGACAGTATGGTTTTGTGAAGGGTAGGTCATGCCTCAGTAACTTGCTCACATATTATAACACAGTGACGGCTGAACTGGACAAGGGTAATGGGTTTACAGTGATTCTGCTGGATCTTGCTAAGGCCTTTGACAGAATACCACATGGAATTCTAGTCAGTAAATTGCAGCATATGGGGATGGACATAGGGTTGGTGAGATGGATAGGAGGGTGGTTGACAGAGAGATATCAGAGAGTGGTTGACAGAGAGATATCAGAGAGTGGTTTACTCAGGAGTAGAGTCCACAAGATGGCCTGTGACTAGTGGTGTGCCACAAGGATCTGTTCTTGGACCACTGCTGTTTAATTTGTTCATTAATGATATAGGAAAGGATCTGAGAGGAACAGTTCATTTGTTTGCGGATGATGCGAAGTTGGGTAGGGCAATAGTGAATGCAGATGACGTCAAAATTTTGCAGGATGATTTGGATAGATTGGAGGTCTGGGCTAAGGAGAATGGATGTCAATTTAATGTGGCAAAATGTAAGGTTATGCATTTTGGGGTGAAAAGATTGGCGGCAGTTTACAGCTTTCATCAGCCGCAAGCTATCCACTTCTGAGGAAACTCAAATATATGTTATTGGGCCAACGAATCATCTTGCGCTCTGACCACAAGCCTCTGTCCTTCATATCATCCATGAAGGACAAGAATCAGAGGATCATCCGGTGGGTGCTAGAGATTCAAGAGTTTAATCTAGAGGTAAAATATATCCCAGGTGCCACTAACGTAGTAGCAGACTATTTATCAAGGTCCCTCAACTCCACTTACAGAGAGAGTTCTAGTTCGGAAGAGGAGTCTTTCCCATTACGTATGGTAGAAGAGGTAAACAAGAAGGGAGTTATATCCCTTGAAAACCAGATCTGGGACAAGCTCTGCATCACAGAGGAGCAGAAGAAAGACCCTATATGGGGAAAGTTATATGAAAAGATCCTTAGATGGGAGGGGTCACCAGATACCAGGTCTTTTCATCGTACCCTGCACCTCGATCAGGATGGACTCTTACTTTCAAGGCAGGATCTTACAGGAAGGTGGAGAGACAAGATTGTGGTCCCAAAACTCATGATTCCCTGGGTCCTCTATACTTTCCATGATTCATGCTTGGCAGGCCATCAAGGGGTTCAGAGGACATGGAACTGTATACGGAGTAGATACATCTGGAAAGGAATGAGGGGTGACATTGAAGCATATGTGTCTTCCTGTCACCTGTGCCAAAAGAAGTCTGGCGTCCTGGGTAAGGCCCCTCTTCAATCGACACCGACATCTTGTCGCCCATTCCAAGCTGTAGCCATGGATATTGTGGGACCGGTCACCAAGAAAGGAAATAAATTCATATTGGTGATTGTGGATATGTTTTCCCGATATCTAGAGGCTGTGGCTATCAAAGACCAACAGCTCAGACAGTGGTCAATAAATTTTTTAAACTAATAATCGCCCGGTATGGACCCCCCCCCCAAACAATCCTCTCTGATCAAGGTTCTAACTTTAAGGCAGAAGTAATGCTGCAGCTGTGTAAACTGTTAAAGGTAAAAAAGCTATTTACCACACCATACCATCCTCAAGGAAATGGGATGTATGAACACCTAAGCAGAACCTTGAAACTTACCTTATCCAAACTGGCTGATGAACACATCTCAAATTGGGATGCTTTCCTAGATCATACCCTATTTGCATGCAGAACCGCCTTGCATACCGCCATAAAGGAAGCTCCTGGTTTTGAGCCAGCTTTTCCCTGTGACTTCAGGAATACCCATGTGGACTCTTGATTTCCTGACATTGACGTCTACCTAAGGGATCTGGTGAATAACAACAGGATAGCTTATGATATAGTCGCCAGGTCAAGCGAGTCATGTTCCAAAAGGGCTAGGGATTATGCCAATAAAATAAGAAAATACAAGGATCTAAACCCAGGCAACCTAATCCTAATGGAACATGGCTCCGTAAATAAGAAAGGGGGTAAGTTGGAAGAAGTGCTGTTGGGCCATTCATGATCCAAGAGAAATTATCCCCAGTGACGTTTAAGATCAAGGAAACCTCCAACAGAGCAAGAACCTGGATAGTGCACTCTGACAGACTCAAACTCTATAAGACTTGATCAGAGAGGCTGGTCTGTCAAGGTGACTCCATAGAGAGTGTATATGGGAAGAAGGGAGGATTCCTCCAGAAAGGTCGAGGGCCAAATGAGATATCCAAAGCAAGAAGGAGAAACAAGGATGAACCAGAAGAGGGTGAGAAAGGTCTTGTTGAAGGTGACCACCTCAACGGATATTACAGATACAAAGAATGCCCAGTGGTAGAATACCTGAATGAGAGAACCTCATCCAGAATCAGAGGAGAGAATTGTAACAGTGAGAATGAAGGTGAAGTATCATGGCAAACTATGTATAACCTCAGACCCCGGCACAACGGTAAAGTGGACCACAGAACAAGGGTATACCCCTTGCGTGAGCGAGCTTCTGATAAAAGGAACCCGAATACTGGGAACCTAGTCGTGAACAAGCCTCGGTCAACTGAGCCAAGGAGAAGGAGGAAAATAAGAGAACCTAGTCCCCCATTGGCAGGACTAGATGCCTCCAATTCACAAGGAAATTTTTTGATAAACTGAACACCTCTGAAAGAGTGAAAGGGGGAGGAACAAGAATCGAAGTGAATGAAAGGAAGGAATCCAAGGAGACAGATCATAATATTAGTAAACCAAGTAAGAATGCAAACAACCACAGGGCCACACGGTACTTCCAGAGTCAAAGAAACCCACAATATGAAGAAGGTATAAGGAGCAGGAAATAAGGTGCCATTACATGAGACCCCCCCCCCCCTTTTGAGCAGTAAGGAGGAACACTTGTGAACAAGAAAAATTTTGGAAAATTTTTAATTGGAAGGGGAGACCTATGTTGGATTGTGATAGATTGGGATTTTAGGAACTCCTATCTTATCACAATCTAACATGCGTTTCCAAACAAAAAAAGAATATAAATACATGTGATTGCCTCTGAGTATTAAATTAATGCTATATAAATATATCAAGCAATTTTTACTATAAGAAAACAAATAAGTGCGCATTTAGTACCACTCACAAATGAGTTAAAATCAATAATGGAAGTGTAAACCTTTAGCAGAGTTTTATAAAGTAATATGTATTAAGAGATATAGAATGTTAGCACAAGTTCAACATGGGGGGGGGGGGTGAAATCCAAAGGTCACGGAGCAGCAACGCGAAGCAGCTGTTCGCCCCAAGCAATCGCGTGCCGTCAGCGCACGTGGGATATAGCTGAGAGAGCCGGACGCCGTGACGTGAGCCCACGTGAGTGCGTTGAGTGGACATCGCGAAATGCGAGAATCGCCGAGAAAGAAAGATGAAAATATAAGGGTCTAGCACCCCTGAAAAAAGGCTTTTTGTTCCTGAATCTCCTGGTGTTCGTCTTGCGTTGTCGTGAGCAGGTGAAGGGTAGCAGTGCCTCCATTCCGGAGGGTTTCGATAAAGGCAGCGGCGGAACTAGACGTTGTATCTTCACAGAAGGAATAAGCCTGGCCATCCATAGAAAGCCAGATTGGAGCACGTGGACATTTATTCTAGGGAGAGGCAAATTCTGGTAAACTTTTGATGCAACGCAGAACCAAGGATAGATAAGTAGACTTTATTTGTATTTTGCTGATTGTGAATGAAAGATTTGTGCCACTTTGTAAAAACAGAAGGAACATTAATGATATTAATTAGGACTGAACTGTAGTGATCTATAGAGGGTTACCTTAAAATCTTATTGTCTCCTATTGTGATAGAGTTGCATAATATGTTCCAGGAGGTTAAGAATATGTTTAAAGTAAGGAATTGCTTTCATTGAAAGGATTGTAAAAGATATAAATGCTATCTTGTGTGGTTTGATTGAATTACTAAAGAAATTAGAGTTATTGTGATAAACATGCATGATTAAGGTATTTAAGAATAAAAAAAAATAAGAAATCTTACTTCAGAGATTTACAGTTAATCATTTTGAGTATACTTATATTATTGTAATCTTCTAATTCTATCCTGACTTTCAGGAATTCCCTTAAGGCAGGAATTAAGCTTATTGTATTGTATGTACATATTTATAATATCTAATAAACCTTGCTTTTGTACTCAAGTAAGACTTTCTGTGATTTCTGGAATCTGATGCACCGCTTATAAAAACGTACTACGAACCTAGGCGGGAGACTAGAATAAAGAATAGATTTTGGCCACGTCTACGAAATTACAAGGTATCACTTAAGTACTGTCTTGGGATCACCTCTTGATTAGTAATATTGTTTAACCTAAAAGCGCTAAGTGGCGCAGCAAAATATAGATTTCTTAGTGTTGTACGAGGGATCGATCTCAGACAATCTGATACTCTGCTATTGGCTCGATCTCGAGGCAATTCCTTTGTCCCCTGGAAGTACCACATGATACCCAATTAGGACTTTAACGGGGATTTGACCCAAAGATAAAAGATCAGATATATGAGTAGAAAGTAAGACGCAACACACCACCCTTGTGTAATGGGTTCACCGTCCATTCTTTCCACTACCTTGGAATCTTCCCTGTTCTGAGGCTCAAATTATAATGTGTCTTCAAAGGAATAGCTAGCCAGTTCAGCTGAAGACACTTTTAGCATTTGCGTTGATATCCCATCTGTCTCTAGCTGAATTCTTATTCAGTTTGTGCAGCAGCTCTCATGAAATCCTGTAAAGTGGTAGCAGTGAGTTCAATGTTGTCATTAGTTGTTCTACATCTGTCACCTTCGCACTATCTGCATAAATTATATATTTAATTTAATCCTTTATCCAAGTGTAAGCAAACAAAGTTTGCGCCTGAAGTATCTTCAGGATTGGAGCACCTCATGGCAAAGGTGGACTGAGTTCTCATCACTTTCTCATCAGTTCTGCATTGCTTCAATCTTGGTATCACCTCTGGTCTAGCTCCCACTGAAGAGACCTCAATAAAGGTCGAAACCGGTCTGGGTAGTGACCCTTCCCATAATGCATAGCATTATACATGTCTGCAAGGAGTTGTGCTTTACATTATGGGATACTAAGGAAAGTGATGAGAACTCAGTACACCTTTGCCACGAGTTGCCCCAGTCCTGATGATACTTTAGGTGCAAACTTTGTTTGCTTACACTTGGATAAAGGATTAAACTAAATATATAATTTATAGTCTAACCAAGTGGGAAAAAACTTCCAACATCACACCATCTGCATTCATTAGAGTTATTCTTTCATATTCATTGTTTCCTTTACTTGTAGCATAACAATCGAATTCTTTGGGGTTGTCCTTAGCTTGCAAAGCCAGTTTCTTTTCATTTTCAGCTTTCAGTTGTGACTCTTCTTTCCCTGCTTATAATTTTCATAATACACATCATACTTTTCTTATGAATCTCTTGTTTGATAAGATTACACTTCTATTTCTCTCCTACCCTATTTATTCTTTGAACTCCAGGAACATATTCTAATATTGCATCATTTAAGCAAATTTTTTTAAATGCTTCTTATGCACTATCGATATTCTTCCCATCTAGCAACCGATACCATTGTGCTGAACTCAGAATATACTCCTCAGTTGGTCATTAATTCCTGCTTTGTAGTTCTGCATGTACTCTTTTCTAAATGGAACATTATAAACTTAGCCACTTCTCAAGTGAGTTCTGCATGATCAGTTACCAACAGGAAGAATAGTTAACTGAAACATCCTCAGGCACTAATATTCATTAACTTCTAGTTCCTTCTGTCACATGCTGCTTGAAGAAGTTGTCTTGTAACATCTCTATAAATTCAGTTTCATTCTTCTCATGAGATTTTACTGCTACCCAACAATGTTTGGACAATTAAAGTTCCCCATTATGATTATTCTTATCGTGCCCATCATCTTTATTTGGTGATGCATTTCTTCGTCACTTGCAGCTGATCCACCAGATGGGTTCAAACTCACTGCCAAGTTATTATTATGTCTTGTACTGCCTTTGAGAGTAACTTCTTTTTCTTCTAGATTTCATATCTAAACCCCCTCATTCATCCATTTTACACCTACCTTAATCAGCCTTTTGGCCTTTTAAATACATACAACTATATTATTATATATATATATATATATATATATATATTTTTTTTTTAAATAACAAAAACCTGTGGTGCGATCATAATTAAAAGAAACACACGTATTAACCACAGTGAAAATTATTTAATTATAAATATTTCATCCTAAGTATCTTAGGACATCATCAGTACAGTAGTTTAAAACAATAATAGGAATAACATACAGTTAGGGTGCATGATTACAATAGAATCTCATTAAGAAATTGTCATTAAGAAATTAAATCTCATTAGGAAATTGTCATACAATTTCCTAAAGTATGGGAAATTGTATGACAATTTCCCATACTTTAGGAATAGTAAGAACGTCGTTGTGGTTTAAGTTTGGTCTGTGTAGTAGGGCTTCAGAACTTTCTTTGTATAAACGTTCATGTTTATATAAAGATCTATGTAAAAGTTTACACTTTTCCCAATGGATCCTATGGTTTGGATTTTCAATTCCATGTTGAGAGAGGCCAGATTTCTGCGGTTTAAAAAGACGAATGTGGTCTTAATGTTCTGAGATGCGTTTCTGAACAGACCTACCTGTCTGTCCAAAGTAAGACAATTTGCAAGAGCATGGAATCTCATAAATGCCAGGCAACATCAAAGGTGAGAGTTTGTCCCTAGGAGAATTTGGCTGATAGGTTTGTAAGTAGTGGCAAAATTCTATTTCTTCATAATTTTAGAAAGACGTTCGGAGATGCCTTTGACTTAAGGTATGGGAATTCTATGGACTTCTTCCTGTCTGGTTTGATGTGTGGAGAAGTAACTGATGATTTTTTGAGTTGTTTTAGGATTATATCCATTTAGGATAGCTGTATTTTAGATTACTTCTAATTCCTGGTTTAAAGATTCTTCAGAGGAGCAGAATTTGTGTGCTCTGGAAACTAGTGATTTAATAATGCCAGATTTCTGAGATAGATGATGAGAGGAAGAATTGAGAATGTAGGCTTGCGAATGACAGACATGGCGATGGAACTGTCTTCTTTTCTTTGGATGTGTAAATCCAAAAAGGAGATACCCTGTGGAGATTCTTTTTCTAACGTAAAGTTGATGCAATGATGAAGAAGGTTAATTTTCTCTAGAAACAGTTGTAATTCATGTTCGGGATGATCCCAGACTGCAAATATGTCGTCGACATATCTTAACCAAATTTTTGGTTTGGGTTCAAAAGTGAATATTTTTTCCTCAAAGTGTTCTAGTTCTCATTGCTGTTCCTTCTTCTTGCTTGTAAATTTGACCTTTCCAGGTGAAGTAACCTGATGCAATAACTTGAACAATTCAACTATATCAGACGGAAATTTTTGAGTTAGTAATTCTATTTTCTTTATGGGGAATGTTTGTGAAGAGGGAGACAATGTCGAAGCTGATTAACAAGTCAGTTTTTGATAGTTGAATGTCTTTAATTTTTGTGTGAAACTCAGTAGAATTTTTGATTGAAGAGACTGAGTTGCCTATGTGAGGGTGGAGAAGGTTAGATAAGAATCTTGATAACTTGTAAGTTATTATTATTATTATTATTATTATTATTATTATTATTCAGGCCTCCATGGAGTCAAAAGACTCATCGTGGGAGGTCCTTCCTAAGAACATAAAGTCTATCAAGACTCATCAAGGGGAGGTTCCCCCTAAGAAACACAAAATCTATCATACCACTCCTTAAACTCATTGACCGTTCTTGCCCTCACCACTCTATCAGGCAATGCATTCCACGGCTCAACCAGCCTCCATGCAAAGAAACCACTCCTCACCCTCTTGCTCACAGTTTCCTTTCGTAACTTCCAGGGATGGCATCACTCCTTCCCGCTGTTCAACCAAGTGAAAGAACTCCCCAGTGTCAACCCTGTAACCACCTCTCAACAGTTTAAAAGTCTCAATCATATCACCTCTCCTTCTATCCGCCAAACTCTGCAGTCCACATTCCCTCAGCCGATTCTCATAACTATCCTTGTACAGACCTGAGACCATCTTTGTATCGTTTCCACAGTTAATTTATCCCCTTCAAATCCTGGGGACCAAATCTGAGAACAATAATCCAAGTGTGGTCTGATCAGAGACTTATACAATGGAATGATAACCCTCTTATCTCTGCAGGTCAGTGTCCTTCTCATAATTGCAGCAATCCTCTGTGTTACCTTCACCACCTTTGCAATATGTCCCCTAAACTTCAGGTTTCTATCAATCATCAACCCCAGATCTCTTGTCTCCCCAACGTCCTCCAGTATAACTCCTCCCATTGAGTATGCAGCATCCCATTGATGTTTCCCAAACCTCAAGACCTTACATTTTGCTGCATTAAACTGAAATCCCCATTTATTTGCCCATCTATCAAGCTTATTCAAATCCTCTTGCAGGGCTACCACATCTGCACTATTACTAATAATCCTTCCCAGCTTCGCATCATCTGCAAACTAAAGAGCCAATAGGCTTCACTTCAGCGATATATAACAATTATTTAAATTAAGGGAATATTAAATCCCACATTATTTCAAAGCCGAATAAGAAACTCAAAGATAGGAATCAAAGAGTTTCATGCTGAATAGAGCAAACTTTAAAAGTTTTGGCGAATTGTAGCATAAGCTAAAGCACATAGTTCAACACTAGGGCAACTCATTGCAAAGGTGGGGAAAGTTCTGATCTGAGGTCAGTAAAGTTTACCCACTTCTAAACTACAGCACAACTTTCTTAGTTTGATTCATTTTTTTTTTAGATGAGAGGTTTATACTTTTAAAAAGGCATTATATAAAAATACAGAAAAGTTTTTTGCTTCTTTTCACATTCACAAAACATCCATACCCATGGTAGAATAATCTGAACCCACAGCCTGCCAAGTGGAGAGTGAATATGGCCTGTAATTTTCAAGCCAAAATATTTGGCTTTATCTAAATAAATAGTATTACTTATTCCTTGTATTTTTGTATAAATAATTAATAGTAACTCTATGGCACAAGCATTTCTAAAAGAGTGGAGAATGAATATGCTCATCAATCAGCCAACGAAGTCACCTAAAAGAGGAGTGCCATTCCTACTAATCCATTCTCTGACCTTGAAAGTTTATTTTAGACTTGGTCAGACTATGATAAACCTAGTTCAATCCTTCATCCAAGTGTGCGCAAACAAAGTTTGCACCCAAAAAGTTGGACTGCTGATACAGTCTACGACGGGTCTAAGTGGAACATTAGTTTTGTGTAGCTTAGGTAAGCCATAAATTCTAGGAGGTCTTGCATGGTATGTCTTAAGTTTCTTCATCTAAGGAGGAAGCTTCATTAAGTAGCTTATTTAATTTTCTGAGTTGACGTTTGGTAGGATCATAATCCAATTTGGGGTAGGTATTACAATCTTGAAGAAGTAAATTCATTTTTCAGTCATATGAGTTTATATCAAGAACCACAGTGGTATTTCCTTTATCAGCTCTGGTAATGATTATGTTTTTATTACGGTTTAAGGAAATAATAGCTTTCAATTCTGATGGTGAGATATTTAATTCTGAAGGTTTGGCATTGTATTTCGATTTGAAGTAGCTTTAGCTACTTCAAATCAAAGTCTGTTGGCTTCAATACTGGAGAGTATTGAAGCCAATACTTCAATACACAAAAATTAAAGACATTCAACTATCAATATTTAAAAAATTTTTTTTAAAATTTATTTATTTATTTTTTTACTTCTGTAACACGTTACGCACGTTTAATGAGATTCTATTGTAATCATGTGTCCTAACTGTACGTTATTCCTATTATTGTTTTAAATTACTGTACTGATGATGTCCTAAGATACTTAGGATGAAATATTTACAATTAAATCATTTTCACTGGTTAATACGTGTGTTTCTTTTAATTATATTATTAGATAAAATGATGTCTCCTGTATTGAGAGTTGATTGTTTTAATAAATGAAATGCTATGAGTTTGCATATTGAAAATAGCTATAAAAACAGAAGAAAATTCTCATGTAAAATGTAAATAAATAAATAATAAAGTAATAAAAAAATGAATAAATAAACTTTATTAACATAGCTTTTGTGCCTAAGTATCACAGGCATCATCAATGCAAGATCACAGAATGGTAGTTTAACATTAACAGAGAATACATATATATTTTTTTGAATTAGGTAATTATTGACCTGAAAGTTGACTGTAGTTTCTTGAGATAGAAATATCACTTAATATTTGATTGGGAGGCTTTGTTTGCTTGTTCAGTTTTAATCTATATTTAATTCCTAGAAATTTCTCAACATTATTTTTCTTTTACAGGTGACATATTTTCTTGGTTTCTTAGTGCTATCTTATGGAGTAGCATTTTTTACATCATTAATCGCTGAAGCGCCCATGATGGCACTTGAAAAACTCATGCTAAAACGTAATAAATGAAAATGTATTTATGCTTAAAATATATTTATGAACAATTGTACAGATATTCTATATGTGTGTATCCACATGTAATTAGAAGTAATATATTAATAAAATAACTGCAAATGGTTTTCTACACAGTTCAGTGTGTGTGTGTTTATTCCCAAATTATTGCTTATAATAAAATGAGTGTAATGTCCCTTTAACATGTTCTCTAGTCTCTTAAGTCAGTTTTCTTACTTTTCTCACTGTTGACACTATTTATAGGTTAGTGTTTCTTCTAAACTTCAATAAGAGAAAAATTTACAAAAAGGAAACAAAGAAATTAAAAAATGCAATCCAGAGAGCATTTTTGACCTGGTTTTGCAAGATAGAGGGAGGGAGAGAGAGAGAGAGAGAAAAAATCATCTCTGCTCTAGAATGATTTAAATCCTATAGTAATTGATTATGTGAAGCTCTGGACACACTTTGCAGCTGTTGAATGGGATGAGGAAAATAGATCAATGTGGCTTCAGGAAAATAGATCAGTGTGATAAATTGCAAGACATTCAAGAACTATCTAGTAGAAGCAATGTTAAATGTATACCAAGAGTCAGAAGGTTAAAGAATGTGCATGCGAAATGGATAGATGCAGAGTGTACAGTATACAGGTAGAGGGCATTATGGAGGCAATGTAAGATGAGTGGTGGGAATCAGTTCAATGAAGATACAAAGAACAGGCAAGAAAGGTGCAGTCCGTAAAGTTAGCAAAGATTCAGTATTAGTGAGCACCAATTAGTTAATAAAGCCAAAAAAAAAACCTTGGGAATTCTTTCAGTATGCAGACAGCAGATAAAAAGAATGATTATGGAAAGATGACACTGGTTGAAAAAATTGGTAAAAGGTGCATCTAAATGAGCACCTCATAAAGATCTTTCATCCTTGTGAATATGACATCATGTAGAGTTTGAGAGCAGTAGATGGGGAAGAGGAAAAGGAGGAAAGATTGACTGTAAGAGAACAAGATATACATTAGGAATTCAGCAAATTTGATGTAAATAAGGCTGTGGCACTTGAGGATATATCACCATGTGTTTTGTAGAAACATGTCAGAGAGTAAACATCTGCATTAGCTTACTATCTAATATGAATCTTGCACTGGATAATTTCCAAAAAAGTGGAAGAAAGGGAAGATTGTGCCACTTTGAAATGAAGTGACAGAACTTGTCTGTCAGATGTTACAGTTTAAGTTGAAATGTTAGTGAGAATGAGGATCCAAAATTGGTTTGACAAGAGATATTCTCTTTGATGGGCAGCACGAATTTGCTAAAGAAAGGTTATGCTTACTATTACAATAAGGTGACTGGTGCATTGTACAAGGGATATGGATACACAGTACAGGTATCCCTCAATTAACGCAGTTAATTAATCCCTCGATGTTACCACGTATATCAAAATGGCGTTAATCAAATCTAATAATCAATGGTAAAAAGTACAATTCGTCCCTGATCGATTACTGTACTAATAGTTCGTTTTATATGGTACTCTTATAGGAAAGATAAAAAATGAATGCAAAGTAAATGGTTAATAAATGCTTGTACCTACATTATTTACTGCAATTTTTTACCAAAAGAAGTTATCATGGGTCGTTTGAACAGTTTTAGTTTTTTTCTTATCGGCATACATTCTATGATAACAAGCAAAATGACTCTCCAGACCTAGGCAAAAAAGCAATAAAACATAAAGAAAAACACTGCAAATATAATACATGATGGTACAAATTAAGTGGTACAAATTATTCAATGTTGGATATTGAATCCAACATTATTTCATAGCCGAATATAGAAACTACAAGAGTTTCATTTTGATTATATATAAACTAAATGTTTCGGTGGATGCTAGCATAACTAACCTTATGGGCAACCATAGTAAAGGTGGAGTAAGCTCCAGATGACTTTTGCTTAGTATTTTCCATAAATGTAAAGCACATCTCCTAGAGGACATGTATGGTAAATATGTTTTTGGCTCTCTATTGTAATACATGATGGTTTATTTATTTTCAGTTACAATCTAAAAATTATTGAACAAAGAATAAAAAAAAAAAATTTAAATAAACCATACTATACTGACATTGGAGGTCACAGCATCTCCCAGATACAGTTTACTGTCAAATATCACAAACCTTTACATAACATGTGTTAAACCAAACTGACAGCAAAAAACAGTATCACTCGTAACATATGAATGCACAGCTACCTCATGATCTCCAAGCTATACACTGAATTGTGTGAGAATATTTATATTAAGCATTTTGCTTGTATCTGTCAGATCAGCTGCAAGCTCCTCAGGGTTAAAGGCATGTTAATCAAAACTCTTGCTGCGTATATCAAGGGATTGCCGCAATTAATTTCGCCGTGATAATCAAAAACGTGTTAAGCAAGGGATACCTGTATTATACTTAGATTTTTCAAAGGGCTTTGATAAATAACCACATGATAAGTTGATAGTTCAACTAGAATGGATGGAGTTGGATATCATATTACTGCATTGGATTGGATATTGGTCTCTGATAGCTATCAGCAAGATGTGTATGAGTGAGCAATATCCAAGAAGAGAAAAGTCTAGTGATGTGCCTCATGGGTCTGTTTTAGGGCCATTGCTTTTTAATCTGTATGTTAATGATATTATTATCAACAGACCTACATAGAGTTAAGAGACTCATCACAGGATTCCCCACTCTCACATGCACTGGTATCCAAAAGGACATACACTGATAAGAACAAACTATGTTTTTATTTGTATATGAAAAAATTTTCATCACTACAGCCAAATGTGGACATAAATTTATTGCCTGCATACTCTTCTTCTTCTTCTGCAGCTTCTCCCACTTAAGTGGGGTCACTGTTTGTTATGAGTCTCCTCCACACCTTCCTGTCTTGGGCTGTCACCACATCCAAGTTCTTCATCTTCAAGTCCTCTTCTACCAGCTCCCTCCATCTCTTCTTTGGCCGCCCACGCTTCCGCCTTCCTTGCACATCCATCTGCATGACCCTTCTTCCCACATATTCGTCCTCCCTCCTCATCACATGACCAAACCATCTCAACCTTGCCTCCTGTATTTTCGCTCCTAAGTTCATAACTTTCACTGTTCCCCTGACATAGTCATTTCTCAGATGATCCTTTCTGGTCACACTGCACATCCACCAAAGCATTCTCATCTCTGCTACTTCCATCCTGCTAATGTTATTTTTCCTCAGGGCCACAGTTTCTATAGCATATGTCATAGCTGGCCTCACTACTGTCCTATAAATTTTGCCTTTCAGATTGATCGGCACCCTCTTATCGCATAACACTCCAGCCATCTCCCTCCAGTTCCTCCAACCTGCTTGTATCCTGCATCCCACTTCCTTCTCACCTCCTCCATCTTCTTCCACTGTCGAACCTAAGTATCTAAAGTCTCTCACCTTCCTGATGACATTTCCTTCCAGCTCCAGGTCTGTCTCCTGGCCACCGCCCACTGCGCAACACATATACTCTGTCTTACTTCTGCTCAGTCTCATACCTCTCTCTTCGAGTACTTTTCTCCATCTTTCCAGTTTAGTTTCCGCTTCTTCTCTTGAATCTACACACAGCAAGATGTCATCTGCATACAACATTGTCCAAGGTGCATCTTCTCTCACCTCCTCTGTTACCACCTCCATCACAATATTAAACAGAAACGGACTTAATGCTGACCCTTGATGCAAGCCAACTGTTACTTGAAAACTTTCTGTCTGTCCCAAACAGGTCCGAACACTTGTCTTCACATTTCTGTACATTTCCTGCACCAACCTGACATATTTCTCCAGCACCTTCTTCTCCCTCAGACACCTCCAGACTTCTTGCCTTGGCAC
Source organism: Typopeltis vanoorti (assembly GCF_054136105.1). Classification (NCBI taxonomy): domain Eukaryota; kingdom Metazoa; phylum Arthropoda; class Arachnida; order Uropygi; family Thelyphonidae; genus Typopeltis; species Typopeltis vanoorti. Next base: position 7,903,109 of record NC_143556.1, on the reverse strand, counting down.
TCTATCGTATGCTTTCTCCAGATCAATAAATACCAGATGTAGCTCCCTTTGTTTCTCTCGATATTTTTCCATCATCTGTCGTAACCCAAAGATAGCATCTGTTGTTGATCTACCAGGCATGAAGCCAAATTGTTCCTTTGCAATCTCCACCTCCTCCCTCAATCTACCATCAAGAACCCTTTCTAGGATCTTCATTGTGTGGGACATCAACTTTATTCCTCTGTAATTTTTACAGTCTTGTGCATCCCCTTTACCCTTGTAGATGGGAACAAGAGTACTCTCCCTCCATTCCTCGGGTATATTTTCCTGTTGGCAAACTTTCATGAACAGGTCCCACAGCAGGTCAATTCCCTCTTCCCCCAGTGCCTTCCATGCCTCCACTGGAATTCTGTCTGGACCAACCGCTTTTCCATTCCTCATCCTCTTCATGGCCTCCGTCACTTCCATTCTACTGATGTTCTGCACTATCCCCTCAGAAGGCTGCCCATCTCCTCTGTGAGTCCTTGCATTTTCCTCATTCAGAAGTCCCTCAAAGTATATTTTCCATCTGTTTCTTATGTCCACATCCCTCCATAATACTCTTCCTTCAGCATCTTTGATCTGCCTCACATGTAAGATGTCCTTAGCTGCATAAATTTATTGCCTGCATACTAATAAGTTATATTACACAAAAAATGTGCTATATATTTCGTACAAATTAAATTGCAATATGTTTTTGAAAAATGTTTTGGCAAAACATTTCCTAAGGACGTAGTTAAGGAATTAATGTACAGTGCTTACGGAAAACTATGTGGAGAGACATTTCAGCATGGAATATGTACTATGATGCAGCTCTCAAAACGTCGCACCATGCTTTGTACCAAGTGATTCAGGAGTTCTTGAGGCAATCCGGCCCACTCCTCCTTCAGAACAAGGAAAAGGCCTTCTTTATTTTCTGGAGGGGAATTTCGAGCAGCAATGCGTCTCCTTATTGTTTCCCAAACTATGGGGTTGAGATCTGGAGAGTGTGCTAGCCACTCGACTCCATTAATATCTTTGGTCTCCAGAAGCATCCCACTATGTGATGTGGCACTGTCATCCATAAAAATGAATTCTTCACCAACAGCACCATGGAACAATCGAACATGACATTGAAGAACTTCGTGATAATGTTGTTCACCAGTCATAGTCCCTTTTCCAGCACTTGTAGCTCATGCATACATTAAACATAATGCCTCCCAACACTGTGACCCCAGTGCCGCCGTACTTATCCCTTTCAAGAACATTCTCGCAATGATGAGCAGTACCACTTTCATGCCAGATCAAGTCTCGTCTAGAATCTGAGGAAAAACTAAAATGACTCTCATCTGTAAAGAATACATTAGCCAATTGGTGTCTTGTTCAATTTTTATGGATACAACACTACTGAAAATGTATTCTACAATGAGCTGCGGATAGCAATGTGAGCAGTGAGCAAGAATGCATATAAGCATTCTTGTTGCAGATATCTTGCCACAGTTTGCCTAGATGTGGAAGTACCTGTGCTTGAATGGAGACGACTTGCATGCTGACCTGCGGTGATACATTGATTACGTTTTGTTGTTATAACCAAAAATCTGCCTTCATTCTCTGTGGTGGAACAAGAGCAACCTCTTAGCAAACGTCTGGAACACATTCCATTGGTTTGAAGTGATGCCCACAGCCTGGATACAACGCTTTGTGAGATATCAAACTCTTTGCCAATATCAGTGATTCTGTGGTCTTCTTCCAGCTTTCCAATTCTTCCCTGCATGAAATTATCTAGATAGTTTCTTTCATACATTGCAAGACATCCAAGTTTGCAACTTTATTACTTCATGAAATGAGCGTCCTTCATACACAGTTCGCTTAGCCAGCCTTTTACCTTTTATCCTGTTGAGTGCTGCCACTTGATCCCTTTGCATGCAATTCGAAAATCTGAATATGTACCCGCTTTCTACTCAAATCATCAGTTATACAAATTGCCACAAGCTCATTCATCTCAATTTGCATTTGTAATCATCAGAAATAGTGTTTGTCCTTCGGTTTTGGACATCAGCATACCTTTCCAATGCCATTTAATACAAATTAAGCAACAATGAGACTAGAAACTGATTTAGTCAATCTTCTCTGAACTCTCTTTCTCTCTTTCTCCAACATTTCATCCTTTTTGAAAACCAGGCATCCAAATCTGTGCTTTGAATATCCCCATTCATAAAAAGTTTGAATTGGGATATTCAGTTGTTTGCAGATGATGCAAAGTTGGGATAAACTATGAACAGACACCTAGGGTACACTACTTATAACATTTCTCTTCCGAAATATCATTCCACATATGCAACCTGCTGATACCTATCAGACAGCCAATCTCCAATTCAATGCACTAATCTACTATCCAACCCCATCTGTTCTAGTTTAATTACCAGCATGTCATGTGTCAGTCTATTGAAAGCCTTAGCAACATATAATTCTACTGCTGTATTATTATATGTTGTCTCCTTGTCCAATTTCTTCATCACTTTATTATAATAAGTAAGCACATTGCTAAAACACAGTCTTCCCATGCTGTCTGTTAAAGATAATTCTGTTCTCTCAACCCTGTTCTGAATCCTTAGGAAATATTATGGAAGATTTGAATGGTAATATTCAGTTATTTGTATATAATGCAAAGTTGGGAAGAACTACAAGATTCTACAAGAAATAGAGCAGTTCTTGTAGCTTTAAAAGAAGCCTTGAAGTTATTATTATTATTATTATTATTCAGGCCTCCAAGGAGTCAAAAGACTCATCGAGGGAGGCCCCCCCTTAAGACACAAAGTCTGTCAAGACTCATCGAGGGGAGGTCCCCCCCTGAGAACCACAAAGTCCATCATACCACTCCTTAAACTCACTGACCGTTCTCGCTCCCACCACTCCATCAGGCAATGCATTCCACGGCTCAACCACCCTCCACACAAAGAAACCACTCCTTACCCTCTTGCTCACAGTTTCCTTTCATAACTTCCAGGGATGTAATGTTTTAAAATTCAGAAAACACAGATGGAATGTAGAATTGGGTATATATATTGGAGGAGGCAGAAGAAATAAGAGATCTGGGGTGATGGCTAATAGGGATCTAAAATTTAGAAAATATATTTCAAAATTGTGAGCACAAACACACACACACACACACTGTATTCTGACAATGATGTGGAGGACATTGATTTCTAGAAGTAGAAGATTCAGGTTCCATAGTACAATTTAATGAATAGTAGCGAATAAATTGTTTTTGTCATCAATGACGTTCTGGTTAGGCTGACAATCTGATTCATATTCACTTGTGGAAAATGGTATTTTACTCAGCGCGTTCATCAAATGCTTCAGTTTATTTGTTTTTTTCCCCCATACTGTCTGTTCAGTTAGGTATTTCTGAAATGCATGAACTATATCGCTTTCAGTTAACTGCAGCCTAACTGAAAATTCTCTAACTTCACTCTTACTAAATGTTACATGAGAGTTAATATTTTCAAGCCAAATTCATTATGTATTTTTAAGCCAAGTTAATAAATGTTTATTATGAAGTACTCAAGTTGGCTTGAGGCATGGGTCCCATGCTGCCAAGAGAGTCCCCAGGTTGCAGATATGGGAATGGCCTCTGGATACAGAGGTTAGCTGCGAATAAACAGGGAAGCCTGTGAATAAGCAGTCATGGATAATGGCACAGCATCTACCAACAGGAAGTGGTGAGATAGACAGTGGTAATGCTATCGCTATAAAAACCACACATTTCCAATGACAGGGATGCGACGTGGGCTGTAACTTATTGAATGGTGGTTACAATCCTCTACACCATTAGTGACAACGGTGTAAAGGATACTGTGGTAGGCAGACAATCGTGAAGAATGAGAAACGGCTAGCACACTGAACCTCTTTAGAAGAGTATTACTGGACATGGAAGGCAATGGGATACTACCTTGTTCAATTTTTCCATAGAAAGATAGCAGTAGGAATGGACATTCTAAGAGATAGTAAAGAGCACAATGGTTCACTATTTGTGCACAGCAAGGGAGAAGCAAGGCTTCCCAGGTTAGAAACTAGTGAAATCCTTGTACATTCATTTGGACGTGGAATGTGAGAATCCTCTTACAAATTGGAAAATTGGAAGAGAGAAATGGATAGATTAAAAATAGCCATATTGGGAATTAGTGTGATGAGATGGAATGGAACTGGAGACTTTTGGAGTGGTGATTACATAATCATTTATTCAGGTGATGAGACAGCAAAAAAGGGAGTCGCAGTGGTTCTCAATAAGGAATGGGGAAGAAGAGTAATCAACTCAGTAAAATGTATTGTTATTATTATGTGACACTTCCAGGGAGTCCAAAGACTCATTGAGGTAGAGTGTGCCAACAGCATCAAATGATTGAACCCCTTCCAACTACTAACTGCTCGCAAATTTGCTTAACTTTTTGTGTGAGCCATTAGTAGCAGAAGGCCCTACCAATCTAGTAGCAGATTGATAATGGTAAAACTAGAAGCAATGTATGTGAAGGGAAATGGGATCTACATTTCTGTAGATCCAGAAATGAGTTGTTGTGTTTGTATACCAATGCTAGAAGTATAAGAAACAAGTCGGATGAAATGGTTGCACTAATTGCGTCTGTGCACCCAGAGATTGTCGGAATAAGTGAGACATGGTTAGATGAGGATGACATCCTGACAGGAATAGAGATGGAAAGGTATGATGTGTTTCGTGAGGATAGAAGGGGTAAAAAGGGAGGGGGAGTGCTATTGATGATAGAGAAAGAGTTATGTCCATACAAGGTAGAGATGCAAGAGGGAAATGGGGCCACTGGTTTTGAGGCAGTATGGTGTGAGATAGAGGTGAATAGAATCAAATACTTGGTGGGATGTTGTTATAGACCTGGTAATGTGGATGGTGGTGATAGTGAAATGTATAGTCAAATAAGCCAAGCAAATAAGAAAAGGGTGATCATTATGGGTGATTTTAATTATGGCAATATAGACTGGAATGAAGAGATAGCAACTGGAAGTAAAGAAAATGAGTTTCTTGAGTTTTTGAGGGATAACTACCTCAGACAGTTATGTAACAGAGGGCACAAGAGGATTAAGGGTCTTGGATTTGGTCATCTCATCGGAGGATGTAATTATCAATGAGGTATCAAATCATCCACCAATTGGTGAAAGTGACCATGAGGTGATTACTTGGGTGGTTGCCAGCAGTGCAAGGACCCCTGTGAAAAAAGGGTATATGTGGAACTACAAGGGGGGTGATTATGAAGAGCTCAGGAGACAGCTTGCAGGTGTAGCATGGAATGAGGAGTTAGCTGGAAAAGAGATCAATGCAGCTTGGGGGATTTTCAAAAACTATTTAGTGGATGCAATGTCTAAATGTATACCACGGGTGAGAAGGTTAAATAAGGTAGGTGTGAGATGGATGAATAAAGAGATTAAGCATGCAATACAGAGAAAAAGGGCATTGTGGAGGCAGCATAAGAGAAGTGGAAGTAACCAATTTCATGAGGTCTACAAAGACCAGGCAAGGAGGGTGACTTGGTTGGTGAGAGTAGCTAAGGAGAGGTATGAACAGCAGTTAGCTAATGAAGCTAAAATGAATCCTAGGGAGTTCTTTCGATATGTAGCCAGCAAAAGAAAGAATGATTATAGAAGGATGACATTGATTTGAGGAAATGGTATAAAGACAGCTGTTGCAGAATGTGTGGTGAAGATACTTAATGAGCAGTTCATAAAGATCTTTCAATCTTGTGAATGTGACTTCATGGAGAGATTAAGAGTAGTTGATGATGGGAAGGAGAGACTGACTGTAAGTGAGCAAGAGGTGTTTGGGGAGTTGAGTAAACTAGATGTAAATAAGGCTGTGGGACTTGATATTATATCACCACGTATTTTGAAGGAATGTGCCAGAGAGTTGACATCTGCGTTGACATATTTTTTTAATACGAGTCTTGCACTTGGTCAAGTCCCTAAAGAGTGGAAGGAGGGCAAGATTGTGCCACTTCATAAAGGAGGTGATCGAACTCAAGCATCAAACTATAAGCCTATCTGTGTGTCAGGTGTTGTGGTTGAGTTGTTGGAGAAGCTTGTGAGAACTAGGATACAGAGTTGGGTTGACAACAATGGTATAATCTTTGATGGACAGCATGGATTTGCTAAAGGGAGGTCGTGTTTTAGTAATCTACTTACTTATTACAATAAAGTGACTGCTTCCTTGGACAGAGGAGAAGGATACACAGTAATATACTTGGATTTCGCAAAAGCTTTTGATAGAGTACCTCATGATAAGTTGACAGTCAAACTAGAGCCGATGGGGTTGGATATTAGATTAGTGCATTGGATTGGAGACTGGCTATCTGATAGGTATCAACAAGTTGTGTATGGAGGTGCAATATCCAGGAAAAGGAAAGTCACTAGTGGAGTGCCTCAGGGATCTGTTTTAGGGCCATTACTATTTAACTTGTATATTAATGATATTGGCGAAGATTTGGATGAAGATATTCAGTTGTTTGCAGATGATGCAAAGATGGGACGAACTATAAAGAGTAGTGAAGATGTTGTGGCCTTGCAAGAAGACTTGAATAAATTGAGTGATTGGGCAAGCAAATGGGGATGTGAGTTCAATGTTGCAAAATGTAAGGTTTTAAAATTTGGAAAACAAAGATGGGATGCAGAATTTATGCTTGATGAGAATATATTGTTGGAGGTAGAGGAAATAAGAGATCTAGGAGTGATAGTGGATAAGGATCTAAAATTTAGGGGACACATCGCCAAAATTGTGAAGACAACACAAAGACTTCTGGGAATGATGAGGAGGACACTGACATGTAGAAGTAAGGAGATTCTTGTTCCATTGTATAAGGCTTTGATTAGGCCACACATGGACTATTGTGCCCAGATTTGGTCACCTGGTTTTCAGAAGGATGAAGAGATGTTGGAAAGGGTCCAAAGGCGACTGACTAAGGTAGTTTCTGACCTCTGGAATGTCGAGTATGAGGAAAGATTGAAAAGATGTAATTTGCAGAGTCTAGTGGAGAGAAGGAAGAGGGGAGATATGATAAAGACCTACAAGTTGATAAGGGGTTGTTATAGGATCAATGGTGGAGAAGTTCTACACAGAATAGTGGGAGATCAGGGGAGAACCAGAGGTCATCCCTGGAAACTGTATAAAGAGGGTGTGAGTAGGGGAGTGAGAGACAGGTTTTTTTCGTGCAGAGTTGTGAATGATTGGAATGCCTTGCCTGAGAGTGTGGTGTCTGCAAGGAGTTTGAATGTGTTTAAGACCCGGTATGATGAGATGTGTGTGAGATAAAAGGACCTCCTAGATGAGTCTTTGACTCCATGAGGTCTTGTTTAATAATAATAATAATTTAATAATATAATAATATATTTAGCAAAATATTATAATAATACAAGCTTACGTGCCTACTAGTGACCACAGTGATCATGAAGTTGAAAGAGTATATGCAGATATGGAGAATTTAATCAACCTCACCAAAAAGGAAGACAATCTTATTGAAATGCAATCATTGGCAGAGAGGTGGAAAAGTATGGACTTGGATGCTAAAATGAAAGAGGAGGTAGACATTTAGAGTTCTGCCACCAATTCAGTCTGATCATTACTAATACCTGGTATGAGGTACCAAAAAGAAAATATACTTGGAAAATGCTAGAGGATATAGGAAGGTACCAAATAGATTATATTATAACAAGAAATAGATTTAAAAATCAAGTAAAATGATGCAAAAGTTACCCAGGAGCTGATGTTGACAGTCACCACAATTTAGTTTTATTGAAATGCAATCTGAAATTTAAAAAGGCTGTCATAACCAAGGAAAAGCCCCAAATGGAACATAGATAACTAACCTTAAAACAGAGGAAAACCATAGAAATTATAAACAGTAAACTGATGAAAGCATTAAAACTTTCAACAGTTTCATCAGAGAGAGAGAAAAGAAAAACATAGAGGAAAAATGGACTCCCTAGAAGGATACAATCATCAAGGCTGCCAATGACTGCATAGGATTAAGGAACAAGCAAATAAAAAAGCCATGGATTACCCATGACATTCTAGACTTAATAAATGAAAGAAGAAAATACAAAATCTCTGTAAATGAAGAAAGCAAAGACAAATATAAACATATAAAAAATATGATAAATAGAAAGTGCAAGGAAGCAAAAGAACAATGATATATAGATAGAGAAATGAAAAGAAATAGAAGATCTAACAAAGACTGGGAGAATCAATAAAGCTTATAACATTTATAAAAGGAATAATCCAGCAAAACAAGACAAGAAACACAATATCAAAAAAAAAAAAACATACTTATAGATTAGGAAGAAATTCCAGAAAGATGGAAGGAGTACTTAGAAGATCTATATAGTGGAAAAGATCTAGACGTCAAGGCTATAGAAGATGAAACAAGACTTGATGTGGAAGAAATGGTCCAACTGTATTAAAAGATGAATTTGAATAGGCACTAAGTGAATTGTCAGCCAACAAGGCACCAGACATTGATAACATCCCCTTAGAATTAATAAAATATTCAGGAAACATAACTAAGTCATACCTTTTCAAGATCATAAAGGATATATATGAAACAGGGATCATTCCCAAAGACTTTACACAATGCTCTATCATATCCATTCCTAAAGTAAATAATGCAAACAACTATGAAAATCATTGAACATAATAAGCTTGATATCACAGTTACTTAAATTAAGGGGATATTAAATCCCCTTATTAGCTCTTTATACTTAAGTTAATATCACAGGCTTCAAAAATACTACTAAAAGTTACGCAAAAAAGACTAACCAAAATATAAAATGAGTAACACAAGTGTTCTTTAGTGGTTCTGCTTTTGGAATTTCGTTGTTATATTATTAGTTATTGTAATTATTAACATTTGACCTCCAGGGAGTCAGAGACTCATCGTGGGAGGTACTTACTACTGCATACAATGCTCATCCAACCATGTCTTAAACCAATTCAGTGTATCCACATCCACAATATACTCACCAACCACATGCAAAGAACCTGCCTCTCGCTCCCTTTCTCACACCCTCCTTATACCGTTTCCAGCATTGTCTCTTGTTATACTCCCCTCTCCCATTCTATGAAAAATATCTTCCATGTCTACCTGATAACAACCCCTGACCAGCTTATATGTCTCAATCATATCCCCCCCCCTTCCTCCTATTCACAAGGATCTGCAACTTACATTTTCTCAATCTGTCCTCGTAATCCACATTCCAGAGACCACTGACTACCTTTGTGAATCTTTTCTGTACCCTTTTCAACATATCCTTGTCACCATGAAAACCCGGTGACAAATCTGTGCACAATAATCCATATGAGGCCTGATCAAGGCCTTATATAACGGAATCATAACCTCTCTATTTCTGCATGTCAGCATTCTCTGCATCATTGCCATTATTCGATTTGATGTCTTCACAACTTGTGCAATGTGGCCTCTGAGTTTCAGATTCTTGTCCACCATCACTCCTAGATCTTTTATGTCCTATACTTTTGTTAAAGTATTTCCCCACCAAGTGTATACTTTGCATCCCATCGTAGCTTACCAAATCTCAAAACCATAGACTTGAAAACATTGCACTGATAGTTCTACTTACCTGCCCATTCATGCAATATATTCAAGTCTTCTTGTAAGGCATTAACATCAGCCTGACTGTACATTGCTCTCCCCAGTTTTGCATCATCTGCAAATAGCTGGATTTCACTAGTTAAACTAAACTCAATATCATTAACATACAAATTGAACAACAATGGCCCCAAAACTGACCCCTGCAGCACACCACTCGTAACTTTTCCCTTTCAGGATACTGCACCCCATATACAATTCTCTGATACCTATCCAACAGCCAGTCACTGATCCAACACATAAGTCTGTCATCCAATCCCATCTGTTTTGATTTATTTAAGAGCTTGTCATGTGGCAGTCTATCAAAAGCATTTTCAAAATCCAAGTGCACCACTGTATATTCATCTCTCTTGTCTAAGATATTTGTCACCTTGTTATAGTACATAAGTGACTTAGTGAAACATGATCTCCTCTTAACAAACCCGTGCTGATAACCAAAGAGAATACTGCTGTTATCAACTCATTTCTGTATCCTACTTCTTACCAATCTCTCCAGGACCTTCACCACAACTCCAGATATACAGACCAGCCTATAATTTGAAGCTACAGCTTTATCACCACCTTTATGCAGTGGAATAATTTTACCCTCCTTCCACTCCCTTGGAACCTGTGCTGTTGCAAATGCTATTGCCAGTTCCCTAGAACATTCTCTTAAGATGCGTGGTGATATGTCATCAAATCCTATCGCCTTATTAACATACCTCAATAATGTCTTCTGCAACAGTTACCATTGGACCACTTTCATCTCTTATCTTCATCTTTCCATGATCATTCTTCCTTTTACTTGCCACATATCTAAAAAACCATCTAGGGTTTTTTGCCTGATTTGCCAATTTCTGCTCATACTCTACTTTTGTTTTCCTTACTAACTGAGTCACTCGGCTGGCTTTTTCTTTATATTATTTATGTAACTGATTACCATTATTCATCTTGCACTTCCTCCAAAGTACTTCCTTTTTCCAGATTTCATGCTTAAGCTCCACATTCATCCATTTTACACGTACCTTATTCAGCATTTTGGCCTTTGGGATATATTCATACGTTGATGCTGCTATGTATTTCTTTGTAAGTTCCCATGCAGCATTTATTTCCATACCGCCCAACTCGTCATTCCATGTTATAGCTCCAAGTTGTCTCCTAAGCTTGTCATAATCACTAGCTTTATAATTCCACATATATCTTTCAATCACAAACATCTGCATGTGACTAGCAACAACACAGGTAATTACTTCATGATCACTTTCACCAACTGGAGGAAAATGTTAAACCCCCTCTAACAATTACATCCTCTGATAAAATTATGAGATCTTTACGTGCTGCCTGAGATAGTTATCTCTCAAGAACTCAAGAAATTCGTTTTCCTTATTCCCAAATGCTATCTCTTCATTCCAGTCTATATCACCATAATTAAAATCACCCATAATAATTACCCTTCCTTTGTTCACTAATCCAATTAGTGAACAAAGTGAATTGTTTATACATTTCTTCATCACCACCTTCCACATTCCCAGACCTATAGCAACATCTAACTAAATATGTCTTCCTCTCAACCTCCACATTACACCCCACTGCCTCATAACCATTGCCACTATTTTTCCCCTTCATATCTACCTTATGTGGACTTAATTTCTGCTATCATCAGCAGTATTCCCCCTCCACCCATTCCTGGCCTTTCTATCCTCACAAAAAATACTGTACCCTTCCGTTTCTATTCCCATTACAATATCATCTTCATTCAACCATATTTCACTTATTCCAATGATTTAGAGGCGAATAAACTCAATCACTGAAACCATTTCATTCCCTTTATTTCTGATTCTTCTGGCATTTGTAAACAAACACAACAGTCCATTTTTAGATCTATAGCCAGTCCTATCAAAGCCATATGTTGGTTGTGATGTCCCCACTATACCTGCCTTTATCACTGCTTACCACATGTATCTGCCCAGTCTCCACTTCTCCACCCACAATATACTCCATCTTCGTACACACATTCACTGCTACTTTCAACATTCTCTCTCTATGCCATGTCTCTCTGTCCACCTGAGCTCCCCCCGTTTCCCTGTTCCTCTTGTATTCCCGTTCCTCTTTCGCTCTCACACTACTACTGTCTCCACTGCCAAGCACTTCTGTCTCTTCAGTACCACTCTCCTGATTTTTCTCTTCATCTCTTCCTTCTGATCTCTGGCACGCATCACACACTGTACTTCCACACAATATACTTTCATCCAGCAACACTTTCTCCACACACTCACTCCAAAGTCATTTAAATGCAACCCATCACGCCTGTATAATTTCATTCTTCCCTCAAACACCTGCCATACATCCACAAACTCCATTTTCTATATATATATATATATATATTGTGTTATTTTTGGTTTGCCGGGAAGGCGAGGTCACAGCTGGAAGCATTTGTGGTGGAAGAGAAGATAAGTTTTCATTATTTAATATAGTTGAATATAGCATTTATATATATATATATATATATATATATATTTAGCATTTATATATGTGTGTGTGTATAATACAGTGTTTATATTGCGTTTATATATATTTAGCATTTAGTTTAGTAGTTCCTCGGCAGTAAGGAATGATGGCGGCTGCAGCTGCAATCACAAATGGCATGTCACCAAGTCCTCCACCATTTAAGAACTCTATTATACAAAACATAATACAGGACTTTGTGGCATGCAGTGCTTGCAGCGTGTATGTGTCCTGGGAGTTGGATATGTGGCAGGTGGAAGAAGGGGGAGTGCGTATATGCACAAAATGTTGGCAGTGGGAGGAATTCAATGAATTAGATATTTCTAATAAATGGGAAATAAATGTCTGGAGACGAGTAGTGTTATAGAAGAGAATGACAAGCAAAATATGAAGGGGAAAATAAGAGTCGGGAATGTGGAAGGCTTGAATGACCATGAAGTTTTCGGACATGGTCTTGATTGGGAGAAAATGGCGAGTAAGAGTGACTACCTTGCAGAGACAGAGAGAGATAAATGAGCTGAAAGAGGAGGTGGAATGTCTCAGGAATGAGATGAAAAGTACGAAAGAGGAGATTAGAAGAACAGAAGAGATGAATGCAAGGTAAATCAGAGTAGGAGTCAGAGAGAGTTTTGGGAATGATAGAAGAGGAGAGAATGGAAACAGTAGGAGTGAGAGAGAGAGAGTTATGGAAATGATAGAAGAGGGGAGAATCGAAACAGTCAGAAAGTGGAAATGAGAAGAATGGGAAGGAGTGCTGGAACAAGGGATAGAGTGATGCCAGGACAGCAGGTAAGTAGTGGAACACAGAGAGAAAGGGTTAGAGGAGAGAGAGAGAGAGAGGGATGCAGGTGAGCAATCAAGGAACAGAGTGGTAAGAGCAGTGATGTATGGAGACTTTATGATCTCTGGTGTGTTTGCCTGGAGGGACGATAGAAAATGTGGCTTTGGCAATTAAGAGGGGTGAAAGGATGGACAAAATGATTGTGATGGTGGGCACAAATGACTTGAGAGGCAATGTAAATCAGCAGTGAGGGATCTGAGATTCTTGCTTGAGGTTCTGCAAAAGAAAACGCAGAGAGGGAGATTATGTTTGTGTGTTGCCCAGGTATGATAGTGACAAGCTGAGCAGTAATACTGAATAGCATAGTAGCTAGAATGTGTCGGAAGAGAGGATTGGATTACATAGATGCTTGAAGGGTGTTTGAGGACAGAAGGGAACTGTATGTGCGAGACCGCTGGCATTTGAATGAGGAAGGACGAAGGCATCTGGAGAGATTGCTGTTTTCTGAATGAGTCAGTGTGTCAATGCAGGAAAACTAGAATTCCCAGTGTGGATGCTAGCAGGTTTGGCCTCTTGTGTGAATGGGTGCTTGGGGGGACACTAAGTAACACTAAGTTCAGTGGGGTCAAAGAGGACAAAAATAGATATAGAAGCAGTGACATTTTTATGCTCCATACTAATGCCAGGAGTATCCGAAATAAAGGAGATGAATTGGTGGAGCATAGCATCAGCCTTGCCAAAGATTATTGGGTTCTCTGAGATGTGGTTGATGGAGGATGATATAATAACAGGAATTGAAATGGCAGGGTACAGCATTTTTCGGCAGGATAGGAAAGGAAAATGTGGTGGTGGAGTACTGCTTATGATGACTTATGTCCTCTAAGAGTGGAGGCTTTGGAAGGCAGTGATACTAATGGTTTTGAAAGCATATGGTGTGAAGTAGAAGTGTCCAAAACAGGATATTTAGTGGGGTGTTGCTACAAACAAGGGAGCCCAGAGGGTGGGAAGCAGGAGATGTTTAGACAGTTGAGCTTGGCAAGTGCAAGAAGAATGATTGTTATAGGAGATTTTAACTACAGCAATGTAAGCTGGGAAGAGGAAATGCATGTAGTAATAAGGGGATGGAATTTCTTGAATTCTTGAGGGACAAATGTCTTAGGCAACATGTAATAGAGGGAACAAGAGGTACAAGAGTTTTGGATTTGACCATAGCATCAGAAGAGCTGATAAGTGAGATGGCATCTCTCCCACAGTTGCAGAGAGTGACCGTGTGGTTTTCACTTGTAAGATGAATAATCATGCAGCAGTATCAAAGAAAAGGGAACGTATGTGGAATTATAAGTCAGGTGATTATAATAGTCTTAGGTATCAACTAGGAGCAGTTCCATGGAGGGCAGAATCGGAAGGCCAGGATATCATTAGTGCTTGGAAAATTGTGAAGGAATATTTGTTAGCAGCAATAGTAAGCTGTATTCCACAAGTGAAGAAGCAGACACAATTTGATGTAAAAAGGATGAGAAACAATATCAAACATGAACTGCAGTTGAAAAAGAGATCATGGAAGAGATATAAGGAGAGGGTGGAGGGAAGATATACGAAGAATATAAGATGTAGGCCAGGAGAGTGACTAGTATGGAAAGGAAGGAAAAAATGGAATATGAGAAGAGATTTACATTAAGATCCAAAGAAAATCCTAGGGCCAGTAGGAGGAGAAATGATTGTGGAAGAATGACATTGAGGGATAAAAATGGGGACAGAGTGACTGATGCAGAGGACATAGTGGAGTTGTTCAATGAGCATTTCATTGGAGTATTTCATCCTGGAGAAGATGGTTTAAATACTAGAGGGAGAGAGCAGGTTCAGGTTTTAGAGGTGCAAGAGGAGAGTGTGTTCCAAATACTGAGTACTTAGGATACCAGTAAAGCTGTGGGACTGGAGGGTATTTCACCACAGGTTTTGAGAGAATGTGCTAAAGAACTGACAGCACCATTGATCTGGCTATTTAATAAAAGTCTGACTGCTGGAAAGGTACCCAAGGAATGGAAGAAAGGTAAGATAGTGCAGCTGCACAAAGGCGGTAGCAGAGTGGAAGTGTCTAATTATAGGCCAGTTTGTGTGCAGGCGCAGTTCGTATATAGGCACTGCGGAACTGCAGCACACCCAATTTTCTCGATATATAAATATATTTATTAATTTATTTATATTTTCTAGTAATATTTAATGTTATCATCAACAATCCTATATAATTCTCTTATTTTGTATAAAAGAAATAGATAAAAATTCATCTTGTAGCACTTAGGACGGTGAAGGACGCTAGCAGCAGTTTGTTTACCACAGTGTATATTGCCAATCACGCAAGCTCCTATCTCACTATGCACATCATAGTGAGATAAGAGTATTAGCATAATGCGACACTGTTCCGTTAATTGTAATTAGACATTACAATTAAAGGATTTAATTGTAATGTCCAAAAATTTAAATCGATTCCTTTAATTACAACTAAAGGAATGGATTTTATTTTAAGTAATTTTGAATTATACTAAACTGTATAATTTTATCGATAATAAACAATATTTTTTCATGTTTAATTTTTTTTTTTTAATTTTTACCATAATTTTGATATTTTATCCAAACACGTATTCGCTGTACTTACAGTGTGTATCTATATTTCGAAAGTTGCAGCACCCCCACAATTTCAAGCCACGAACCGCCACTGTTTGTGTGTCATCAGTAGTTCTTAAAGTCTTGGAAAAATTAGTGAGGAACTATATACAGCTTTGGGCAGATGAGGGTGATGCTATCTGTGAGAATCAACATGGATTTGTTAAAGGGGGCGCTCTTGCTTTAGTAATTGCCTTTGATAATAAAGTTACAAGAGCAGTTGATGAGGGAAGGCATATACTGCCATTTTTTTTTTTTTTTTGATTTTTCAAAGGTGTTTGACAGTGTACCACATGATAAGCTGACATTTAAGTTGCAGCACATGGATTTAAATGTCGGGTTAGTCAAATGGATTCAGGATTGGCTGTCTGGTAAATATCTGAGAGTTGTGTATGGTGGGGCAATATCAAGGAAGCAGAAGGTTAGAAGTGGGGTTCCACAGGGCGCAGTACCGGGACCTGTATTGTTTAACCTTTATATCAATGACATTGTCAGTGGAGTGCAAGGGGATATTCAGTTGTTTGCAGATGATGTGAAGCTGGGAAGGGTTATTAGCAATAGTGCAGATGTGGTAGCCCTGTAAGAGAATCTGAATAAACTAGACAGATGGGCAATTGAATTGGGGGAGAATTGGTATAATGCAGCAAAATGTAAAGTCTTGAATTTTGGGATACATTGATGGGAGGCTGCATACTGGATTAAATGAGCTGTACTGGAGGAAATAGGGGAGAAAAGAGATCTGGGGGTGATGATCGATAGAAAACTGAAATTCAGGGTACATATTGCAAAGCAGGTGAAGGTAAACCAGAGGATTGCTGCAACACTTAGAAGGACTCTGACCTGCAGAGATAGGAGTTATCATTCCTTTGTATAAGACCCTTATCAGACCACACTTACAGTAATGTTCTGAGATTTGGTCCCCAGGATTTGAAGGGGATAAATTAACTGTGGAACGGGTACAAAGTCGAATAACAAAGATGATTTCAGGACTGTACAATGTCAGTTACGAGGATCGACTGAGGGAATGTGGACTGCAGAGTTTGGTAGATAGATAGAAGAAGGAGAGGTGATATGATCGAGTATTTTAAACTGTTGAGAGGCAGTTACAGAGTAGGCATTGAGGAGTTCTTTCACTTAGTAAACAGGGGGAAGGAGCAATGACAAGGGCCATCCCTGGAAGTTATGAATGGAAGCTGTGAGCAAGAAGGTGTGGAGAGGTTTCTTTGCATGGAGGGTGGTTGAACAGTGGAATGCACTGCCTGAGAGAGAGTGGTTAGAGCAAGGACGGTCAATCAGTTCAAGGAGTGGTATGATAAACTTTGTGTTTCCTAAAAACGACCTCCCACGATGAGTCTGGATAATTATAATAATTAAATGATGGTAGAACATTACAGAATTTCATGCTGGGGCATCGCACGGTTAAACGAGGCCCAGTTGTTTTTGCCAGGAAACTATGGCAAACAGCAAAAAGTCAGCACTTGAACAAATCCTAAAACTCACCCCAACTCAGCATCACCAGAGTTCAAGATCGGTACTATCAACATGAGAAACCTGAATGTCAAAGAAATGGAGCTAGCTGAGGAATTGGATAAGTACCAGATCGCTATACTGAAAAAGAAAAGTCGAAAACTAGCAAGATCTTTCTGAGTAATAAATACAAAATTTTATATTCAGACAATGACAATCAAGAAAAAGAAGGTGTAGCCATAGTATTCAACACAAAATATGAGGCTAATCTTCTTGAATGGAAGGCAGTCCCAAATAGTGATGTAGGCAAATATCAGAATGGGGAACTGGACAATGAAACTTATTTGTGCCTATGGACCCACAGAACGTTCTATTAAAGGCGAAGCAGAAGAATTTTTTGAGGCTTGAGAGAAAGCAACTGACTCAATGAAAAAGGAAAAGTTTGTCCTTGTTGGGGATCTAAATAGCAGAGTAGGAAATGATTGTCAGACATACAAAAAATTTTGGGACAATTTGGAGAAAAGAACAAAGCTAATAATAATGGCAAATACCTGTTGGATTTCTGCTCAGGACATGGACTGGTTATTACTAATACGATGTACCAACATAAAAATGTAAACAAATTCACATGTAGAGAACAGGCAAGGAATAAGAAAAGTCTCACTAAATATGTTATTGCTGATAGTGATATTTTCTCTGTTGTGCAGGACACCAGATTGTACAGTGGATTTGAAATTGGAAGCGATCACCATTTACTCTCTAGCCGGTTAAAATTGATTTTCATATTGAAAAGAATAACATGTAAGAAAGTTTTAAAGCGAATAAAAGTTGTGCAGCTCTTAAATGCGAACTGTAGACTAAAATACACAAACATTATTGAAGAAAAAATAAAAGAGTTTGAGAACAGGAACCAAAGCTTAAAGATTCAGTGACAAACCGTGAAGAAAAACTGATTGATTCAACCAGGGAGGCAGGTAGTGAAATTGTCTCTAAGGATAGAAAAATCAGAACTCTATGGTGGACACAGGAAGTTAAAGAGGCAGTGAAAGAAAAGAAGAAAGCATATCAAAAGTTCCTGTCAAATAAGTCAGCTTTTGCTCTTAGACTATACAGAGACAAATGTAAGGAAGCTAAACACTGTGCAAAACTGGCTAAACAAAAGTCATGGGGGGACTTTGGTAAGAATATAGAAAATAAATATCAAGAAGGTGGCAAGATATTCTGGAGGTTGTTGAAGAAGCTCAGAAATGGAAGTAAGATTGCTGTAAAAGGAATTAGGGATAAAAACGGTGACATGAAAACTGGAGAAAAAGATATCCTTGAAGTATGGAGTATTTACTTCGAAAAATTGCTAAATGAAACAAGCAATGATGACAGCACAGTGGTAAAAAATACTGATCAGACATGCAGTCAGGAATACATATCCATACTTGAAGTAGAAAAAAATATCAAAGGCCTGAAATGTGAAGGAGCAGAAGTGGATGATATTTGACCAGAAATGCTCAAGTATGGAGGTATAAAAGTCTTGCAGGGGCTGCACTGCATAGTTCAGAAGGCCTGGACAGAGGGGCGAATTCCACATGATTGGAATAGAGCTCTCATAAACCCATATATAAAATGGGAGATAAAACTGAATGTGAGAATTTACAGAGGTTTTTCTCCTGAATGCTGCTGGTAAGATATATGCCAGTATACTTGAGAAACGGTTGAAAAGGATTGTGGAAGAGAAGCTTGGTGAAGAACAAGATGGATTCAGGCCATATAGAGGCTGATAGGATCAGATATTCACTTTATGACAAATAGTCGAGACAACATGGGAATATAACAAAGATCTGTATTTAAATTTTGAACTGGAAAAGGCATGTGACAAGGTGTCAAAAGAGAAGCTATTCAAAATGTTACAGTTATACGGTGTCAATGTGGCATTATAACAAACAATACTTTGTCTTTATTTGACTTGTAAGTCAGTAGTTAGAATTGAAGGAAGTACCGGAAGACGGTTTAATATTAAATCTGATGTCAGACAAGGATGTACATTATCCCCTCTGTTATTTGTTATCTATATGGATAACATTATGTAGGAAAGTGGTATTAAACCTGATATCAAAATCGCATATGTTAATCTCAGCTCTTTGCTTTGCGGATGATGTTATACTTCTAAATAAATCCGCTACAAGTCTGAAAGTTTCCCTGACTAAATTGAATGACTGTTGTAATAGATATGGTATGAAGATCAGCAATAATACTACAACGACAGTGAAAACAGGCAGAAGCACTGAAAATATCAACTGCATTGTGAATGGAGAACCTATAAGCAAGTGAATCATTTCAGCTACTTAGGCACGATTTTTAGTGAAGATGGTAAGTTAAATATGGAAATAGACAACAGAATCAACAAAGCTGGTATGGTAGGAAGTCAACTGAATAAATATTTATATGGAGTAAGAGATAAATTAGCCAACATACTAAATTAGCTGCATATAAGATAGTGTTCAAACCAATTTAACTTATGGATCTGAGAGATGGGTCAGAAGTAAAACATTTGACCAAAGATTAGTGACTTCAGATATGAGAGTCCTGAGAAAGATTAGGGGCGTGAACAGATGGCACCAATTGCAATATCATATTAAAAAGAAGGATGTTAGGAAAAAACTTGACATTGTCAGCATTCAGGAATGCGTTAGCAGAGCTAATCTCAGGTGGTATGGTCACTTAAACAGAATGGGAGAGGAAAGATTAGCAAAACAAGTGTTCTCTGCTCAGGTTGGCAGGAAAAAGACTCAGAGGAAGATCAAGATATAGATGGATTGATATAATAAAAATTCCTCAGAAGATAGAAATATAAGATATGATAATATTGGAGTCTTGACAGATAATAGACTGATTTGGGGGAAAATTGTAGATAGGAAGTTATTAATGATGTAAATTTTTCATGTAGTACTATCATATTCTGTACACTCCTTGAGGGTATATATCAAGAATTTGATGTTGATGATAACTACCAAAGAAGGCTGAAGAGTGTATTGGCAATGACCAGTTTGGATTCAGTAAACAGTAGGGGACAAGAGAAGCAATCCTAGCTCTAAGAACAGTTATTAAAAGAAGATTTGAGAAGAATTAAAATACTCTGATAAACTTTCTTCCCTTAGAGAAAGCCTTCGATAGTATTGACTGGAACGAAGTGTTTCACCTCCTAAAAACAATGATAGATTGGAGAGATAGAAAGCTCATTTTTAATCTTTACAATCACCAAGAAGCTCTAATAGAAACAGCCAGCAATAAAACAAAAACCGCAGTAGTAAGAATACGCAGAGGTGTAAGGCAGGGTTGATCTCTTTCACTCATACTGTTCTCTACATTGAAGATGCGATATATAAATTTTAAGAACTGATAGAAACAGGAATTAAGATGAACGGAATTGATATTAACTGGCTATGCTTTGCAGATGATATAGCATTTATAGTTGATAACGAAGATAAACTGAAATCCTCCCTGACAAAGATGATAGAAATTTTCACACAGTACACCCTAAAAAATTAATTATATGAAAACAAAACTATTAATTACAAGTAAAGTAAATCCAATGAAAATAAACCTTGAAATAAATAAATAACCTAATACAACAGGTATCCTCTTCTAGAGGAGGATACCTGTTGAAGAGGAAGAAACCAATCAGATATTATAACACGATTAATCTTGGCCAAAAAGGTATTCCACAACAGAAGAAACATTTTACCAATAAAGTACTTAACACCCAGCTGATAAAAAGGCTAGTGAAAACATACATATGGAGCATTGCATTATATGGTTGTGAGGCCTAGACGCTAACAAAACAAGACATCAAAATGTTGGAGGCATTTGAACTTTGGTGCTGAAGAAAGATGATGAAAATTAGTTGGGCAGAAAGAAAAAGTAATGAAGAATTTCTAGATATAGTTCATGAAGAGCATTGGACACCATCTGAGGCATGGGGGACTGATTACACAAATAATGGAGGGGACTGTAGAAGGAAAGAGGCCACGAGGCAGACCAAGAATTTTATATATAAATAACATAATGATGAGATATTGAAGAGATAAAAATGAGTTCATAAGACAGGATGTTATGATGTGCTGCTATAATTAACCAATCTTCGGATTGATGCACCAAAAAAGACTCAAGTTGGCATTGCTAATCACCATTTTTAATGACCAACAGCCCAACTGCGATTGATGTTTCAAAGTTCTGTAGAATGCTTTCGATTTTTATAATGATTTGTATAATCTACCCCTTGAAGTGATAATACTTGAAATCGTAGCTTTCTGGCAACGTTGACAGCACTTTTGTAATTCTGTAAAGGTAAAATCCCTTTTTTCCCTCACAGCTGAATGGATTTTCATAATTTCGTGATGGTTGGGAGTAAATTGCATAAAAATATGCTAAATCAGTAACAAACTCTTCTTACAAAACTATTTATTACTGCATGGGAATATATCAGAAAATATCAAATAACAGGGTTTTAGAAATTGTTTTTTTTTTTTTGGAAAAAAAACAATGAAACATTTAAAGAAATCATGAATATTCCTTGCAAGGTAGTAAGATGCAAGCACTGTAATCATCATAACTTTTCACTGGATTATTGGAGCTTCCAACAATACAATAAATCAATGCACCAATCTGCTCTGCACATTTTAATGTACTGTTCAATCTATAACTCAATTTTTGACCCAGAATGGATTTGCCTCCTTTTTGCAGCGATATCTTAATTGTCATCCGATATATGAGGAGTTGGGCAGTAAGGAAATAAATACTGCTTGGGAACTGACAAAGAAATAAATAGCATCAATGTGTGAATGTATTCCGAAGGCCAAAAGGCTAAATAAGGTAGGTGTAAAATGGAAGACTGAGGAGCTTAAGCATGAAATCCGGAAGAAGAAGATACTTTGGTTGAGGAACAAGATGAATAAAGGTAATAAATAATGAAGCTTCCGTAGCTCAGTGGAAGTGGTGTTTGCACTCCTCTGCTAAACGGCCCGAAAAAAGAACGTTGCGCATTTGATTCTAGTTGTCGACTGGAGGAACTTTTTTGTCTTGTAAGACTCTTATTAATATTAATTAGAGTCTTACAAGAGCACAGGTTCCAGAGGAGAGGAAAGAAAGCATTGCACTGAATACAAATTGCTGAGAAGTAGGATACAGAAATGAATTGATAACTGCAGTATTCTCTGAGGTTTTCAGCATGGGTTTGTTAAGAGGAGATCATGTTTCACTAGCTTACTTATGCACTATAACAAGATGACAAATACCTTGGACAAGGAAGATGCATATACAGTGTTGTACTTGGATTTTGCAAAAGCTTTTGATAGACTGCCATACGACAAGCAGTTAAATAAATTGAAACAGATGGGATTAGATAACAGACATCTGAGTTGGATTGGCTGTCAGATAGCTATCACAAAGTTGTACATGGGTTCAATATCCCGAAAGAGGAAGGTCACTAGTGATGTACTGCAGGGGTTAGTTTGGGGACCATTGTTGTTCAGTTTGTATATTAATGATATTGGGATGGGTTTAACTGGTGATAACTGAGTGTGTTGTGGATGTAGACACATTGAATCAGTTTAAAGATGAGCTTTGTGCTTGATAGAGTATATCTCACACAATGAGTCTCTTATTCCATGGAGGTCAGATGTTAATAATAATAATCTAAGCTTTGATTCTCGGAGAAGTGGTGAGCTGTACAAGAAAAGCACCACATGTTACAATTGTCTTTGACAAAACTGTTCATCTTTTTCTGTTTACTTCAGAAAACAGGGAACAGAGGATGTGCTGACAGTTCTCCCACAGCTACTTATAAAATCCGAAATAGCTGACGCATTCTGAAGCATTTCTCATTTGATAGACTTAAATTTTTAGCCTCTTAGTCTTATAAGTGTTATTCAGAGAGTAATGAAAAACTTAATTAGGATTCTATTGTAGAGCATCCTGAGCCTGTGTAGCTCAGTGGATGTGGCGTTTGCACACCACGACGCTTGGCCGCATGAAGGAAGACTTGGTTTCGAGTCTAGTCGGCAACTAGAGGAAATTTTTCTAAGCCTTTTTTCAACCGGTTTCGAGTCTAGTCGGCAACTAGAGGAAATTTTTCTAAGCCTTTTTTCAACCGGTTCTTGAGTTACTCGATCTCTGGCATAGGCAAGCGGGTTTTTCCTCCCGGAAACTCGGGTTTTTCGTCCTGTAAACTCAAGAAAATCGACCGTAGAACCCACATTATTTCAGACATTAAATATATTGTGTTAGGGTTAGGGACCACGAGATGGTGGCACATTTGAGCCGTCTCTCTTCACTGTGTACCGCTTAATTAGTGATAGCCTTGGGCCATCTATCTCTGATTGGTACCATTGGAGATTGAACTGCCCACTCAGTCTCCAAAAAAGTTAGATAGGGCTAAATGTCCTCGCCTACTCCCCGTATACGGGAATAAAAAGGCGTTAGCTGATTTTTTATTTATTTATTTTTTTATTTGTAGAGCATCCTTCTTGGAGATTATATATCAAGCAAGCAAAGCACCTCATGTTTTTGTTGAGTGATGATCACTATTCAGAAATCTGTTACATTTTTGCGAAGAATTAGCCAATAACAATAAATATTTAGATTTCTGCAAATCTTACGGTTTACCCATAAAGCAAAAAAAACAGCTTCAAACCCATTATTGTAGCTTCACGCGAACTTGATTTCACAGTTGGAATTATGTGCCCGTGGATGCATTCCAGATTGACTTGGATCTCCTAGTGGATGGGTAAAATAATAACCAATAAAATGCTCACGTATTCCAGTAGAATACGAAAAGCTATTACACAATAAAAATGATACCCGAACTTCAGTCAAACGCATGCATTAATATAGAATTTTATAAACAGTAAAATGCTTCTCACAGAATTTATGAAGAATGTCAGATATATTAACAATAAAGAAAGAAGTATTTTACAGAAATTTTTCAAACCTGTAGGAGAACTTGCCTCCAGAAAGGATTAAACTAATTTTATTATACTCTAACCAAGTGAAAAAATAAACTTTCAACATCTTTCTCTAAATCCAGAGTAATTTATTAAAAAAGGGTGGCACACCATTTGGCAACTCCTATAGGTAGAGATGACCTGCTAATGCTTCTGCCTGGTATTTCCACTAGGGCCTGGCTCCCACTGAAGAGACCTCAATAAAGGTCGAAACTAGTCTGGGTAGTGGCCCTTCCTTTAATGCATAACATTAGACATATCCGCAAGGAGATGTGTTTTGCATTATAGGAGATACTGAGTTAGGATTGTTGGTAGCTTTCTCCACCTTTGCAACGAGTTGCCCTGGTGTTGTATCACTTTACCCTAGTCCTGAAGATACTTCAGGCGCAAACTTTGTTTGCTCACACTTGGATAAAGGATTAAACTAATTTTATTAGATTACAAAAGGTTCGAATATTTTTTTTTTATTTATACGTGACACCTCCAGAGAGTCCAAGGACTCATCGAGGGAGAGCACCCACTCTACAGCTCTCTTCTCCACCACTCAATTCACCAACTACACCGAATTGCGTCATCTACACCAACGCCATCTAGTGCCCATCACTACCACTAGTAGTTTCACAGACAATCACAAACATCCATTCTCACGGCAGGATTCGAACCCACGTCCTCTTGGCTGGAGAGCAATCAGGCTACGCATTCAGCCATTCTGTTTTTTTTTTTTTTTTTTAATTTTTGTATTTCTGACAGATTTAATAGTCCCCAATATATGTATATATATATGTACGAGGGCTGTTCAATAAGTAATAAGACTAATTTTACTGTCGCGAAACCACTCATCACAATATTAATTTCTGTGGAATAAATAAATGTTGCTGTCTGTATTAACAAAAGAGATTGATAGATGGTGTATACGGGCTGATGTGCCAGAGTGTCACGTGACTAAACGCAAGCTTGTTTCGGCGCGCCTACGAACCGTGACCAATCGTCGAAATGGAAGCGTCCTTGGAACAGCGTTATGCGATTAAATTTTGTGTTTGCAAAAATTGGCATCGGACACTTTTAACATACGCGAAGCTTTCCGCGATGAAGCAATGTCGAGGGCAAGTGTTTTTCGCTGGCATAAAACATTTAAGGAAGGAAGGCAAAATGTAGAAGATCTTGAACGTGAGGGAAGACCTTCAACGTCCATCACAGAGACAATGATCAACACAGCAGCGATTATCATCAAGAAGGATCGCAGAATTACAGTACGCCAGCTGCATGTTGTCCTGAATATTTCTGTAGGAAGTGTTCACTCAATCATGGCTGAACATTTGGTACTGAAACGTGTTTGCGCCCGATGGATTCCCAAACTCTTGACACCAGAGCAAATGCAGCAGAGTGGATGTGTGCACAGAATGGAAAGAAAGACTGGAACAAGAAGGCGACAACTTCTTAAAATGCATCATTACAGCAGATGAAGCTTGGTTGTATCCCTATTACCCTAGAATGAAACAACAAAGCAGTGAATGGAAGCATCCGTCTTCGCCTACTCCCAAGAAAGCACAAACTGTAAAATCGGCTGGTAAAGTTATAACCATAATGTTTTTTGACTATGAAGGCATTGTTTACCAACATGCTGTAGAACCCGGGAATACTGTAAACGGCTCATACTATGTGGATGTTTTACGGACAATGGTACAGCACGTCAAAAGGAAGCGTCCATTACTGAAGAATGGCTTCTTATTGCACCACGATAATGCAAGGCCACATATTGCTGGTTGTGTAGGGCAGCGCTTCCCAAACTGTGGGCTGGGACCACCTTGGGGGCGTGAAATAATGAAAACAAATTTAAAATGTTTTAAGACTAAGTACATTTTTATTTATTTTAAAAGAAACGTATTTAACTTTTATTATTTATTTCTTTTTTGTTATTTTTTATATTTTAATGGAAAAATTCACACATTAGTGTTGGTTCACAAACTTTGCCTCCTGCGCATTTCGCCGCTTAATGAATATCAGTAAATATTTCTTATTCATATGTTTCATTTCAAAGCAGTGGTTAATTGTATTTACTTCGAATGCTCTCCAGGGAAGCTCCAAACCTTCCTGTCCCTTTCATCACACGTTCGTAATCAGGGACTGTTGATATTGACTTTATATACATATCAAAACTCGTTGTATATTATCACTGTCATCCGAGCTGGTTTTCTGTTACCAATAAAAGTTTTGCATATACTTCAGACATGAAAAAAAGCTTAAACAAGTTCATGTGGGGAGATAGTAACTCGCTTGCAATGGTGCGCTCCCTAACAGCCACTATACTGCAGAGGCAATAAAAACAAGTACTCTTATTATGCCAGTGAATAAGGTATGAGGAGTCTGTGTAATATATTTCTCAACAAATAGTGCAATTAGAGACAACTGGGATAAAAACACACTAATTAATGAATCACATGTCCCCTCATACAGAAACTATGCTGTATAGACTGAAACAAAACCATATGTTGCATGGGCAAACACAGTAGCTAACTAAAAACTATTGTTATTAATTAGATGTGTGTGAGTTCGATTTCCCAAGGCAGCAATAAAATTCAACTGAACGTGTTAAAATTCGTAAGTGTTAAAACTAAGTAATATATATATATATATATATAATGAATGTTATGGCAGTTTCACATATGGAATTCGGTTGAAGAGAGTTAGCATTTCAACTCATTGTCAGCTATGCTTTTATCTTTCGGTTGTGCGATCTTTTGTTAATACTGTACCAATCACATGCACGTTTTAATAACCTACCTTTGCTGTCTGTTTCGCGTTAGGCTTAATTACCGTAAAGGGAGAAAAATCACAAAAGAGAAAAATGTTCCTGGTCCAGGGATTCCCTTATTCAGGTAATATTCACTAATTTCCTGTTATCAATCTGTGGTGTGCCAGTATTGGTAAGTGGTGATATTATTTGATGTGATCTACATTAAAAAATTTAACCCTGAGATGGATAAGTGGCTGATAAAAAAATGTTTAAAAAATCCCCAAAAATCAGAAGAAGCAGAAACAGACTCAAAAAAAAAAAGGGCAGTATTTCATATTTTACCAGATCAGCCCGCATTGTCTTCAGAACCAAATGGTAAGAGGCAAAAAATGTAATATGTGCATTTGATTTTTGCAACATTCGCTGTGTATGTTTTGTATTGAATATAAATACAATAAATATTATAATATATCTGCCTATTACGATTTTTTTTCGGGGCCGTGAAATATTTTAATTTTTGCAAAGGGGGCCCTGACATCCAGAAATTTGGGACGCACTGGTGTAGGGGACGTTTTGCAGAAGAACACATAGATCCTACCACACCCTCCATACAGTCCTGATCTCGCACCGTGCGATTTCTGGCTGTTTCCTCAGCTCAAGAAACCACTAAGAGGCTGCCATTTCGAAAGCAGAAAAAGCATGTGTAAAAGCTGCAGAGGCAGTTTTGAAAGAACTCTCATAAAAAGGATTTTCACATGTGTTTAAGAATTGGACGCAACGTTGGGATAAATGCATCGTGTCTCACGGTAGTTACTTTGAAAAAGACCATGTAAATGATGATGATTACAGGTAATCTGTTTTCTGTATAAATATAGTCATAACTTATTGAACAGCATGCATGTATATATATATATATATATATATATAATATTGTTATGTTCTTGTCTGTTTTATATATATTCTGTGTGTGCTGTGTGTGACTATGTGATTACCTTATTGTTATATCTCTAACTGTCTTTACTTTAACTTTACAGTTAACATAAAATTTCTTGTATCACTTAATATCAGATATTCATTTGCCGACAAATTTGTATTGATTAAAGACTGCACCAGCCGGTAACTAAACTCTGATACATTATCCAAGAATACTTAAAGAAAATGTAGGGATCATGAGGCATGCAGTCATGGTCCCGATTCTTATACCACTATTGGTTTCCCCTTTAATGCACGGTACGTAAGTTTTCAAACGGTAGCTCAATCCGCAGAAAGGATGACAAACTCATTTGATTGTATATAAAGAAACACATTTATTATGGCACAAAGACAAGTATACATGTTAATCAAATCCTTAATCTTAAAAGAGTGTGGGTTCCCTTTACTTAATTAATCACATCGAAAACTTCTATGTTATAGTCCCTTACTTGACAAAAATTTCTCACTTCTATACGTGCATCTATTCTCAGACTCTTGTAACTAAGTTACCTAATATTATCCCACATGTAATATTGCATATATACACAAGACAACTCAATAATTCTGATATGAACATCTCTAAGATAATACTTCTTGTTCTTACTTAATCCTCACTCCAAAAATTTTAGCAAACATTTAATTACGTTCTGACCATAGAATATTACTGTTCCTAAATCACACAAACAGTTCGGGCCTCACCCTACTGTTCGCCTGGAGCCTAATATGCTTTCTTCTCAACCGCAGACAAAAGTGTCCAAATTGCAGACTGTTCTTATAGCACCACACGGAAATAGCATGTTTCCTTAACTTCTGCTTCCTTATCCCACGGTTACCTTAGTCCAACATTTAACATAAGAAAATCTTACGCTTACCGTTCTTGCCTTGAACTGGATATTCTGGTCTGCTTACAATATCTTCACTGATGGCGGCCTTGCTATTCCTTTGTTTCCATACGAACTGAAAACACTCATACACAGGTTTGAACACAGACGTTGATCTCATCAGTGGCTCTTTCTTCTTATGGATCTGAATACATTGTAGCTGCAGCCTTGGCCCACGTAGCATACATAGCAAGGGGGGATTCTTGCTACACGTGGCGGCAAGCACTACACAGCTCTCCGACAGGAAACTAGGTGCCGACGTAACCCGGAGACAAGAGAGCGATTCGAATCCCAGCTGAAACCTTTATACCTCAAAACAGCTCCCTCACTCGGCGGTGTTGTCACGCATACGGCGACTGCCGATTGGACGCCGTGGCCACGGACTGTTTTTACATGGCTTAAAACATGCTCTAGCTTATACATATTTACTTGGCAATTTATACATGATTTTATATTCTAATTTATTTACAATTATTCTCTATTAAACTCATGGGTTATTTTAACATTGTTCAGAGCTTACACACTTGGATATTTACATGTTCTTGGGATATTAGTCGGTACATTTCCCATCCGGAGGCATAAGCATGTCCTTATCCATTCCTTCTGAGATAACTTAATGTTGGGTGGGAAAAAGGCGACTCATCGTTTTTTTCCGACACAACAAAGGCCCCCCCCTTTAATTAAAATTTTTTCTTAACTAATTTATTACAAAATTTCTTTGCCCTCTTCCCCTTTGTTTCCCTTGGTTCATTACTAGAAGTCTCTCCCGAATGAATTTTTTTCTCTCAGTTCTCTGCAGTGGGGTGATACCTTTCTGTTTTCCACACTACCCTTTTGTAATGGCATGATATCTGTAGGTGTCCCTTCGGTCTGAATATGCTGCTCATTATGATGTGTGTTCTGACTTTCGATTATGCTTTCTGATTCTACTCCTTTGCTTACAAGTTCTGGATCGTTCTTTGAATCATAGCAAGGGGGGATTCTTGCTACACATGGCGGCAAGCTCTACACAGCTCTCCGACAGGAAACTAGGTGGGGTGAAAGTGTGGGGAATCTCATCATTGGCCAACTGAAAAGAAGTGGGGTCAGAGTGCTCCAGTAGAAAAGAGAAAGAAGGAAAGGGAAGTGACAGTGAGGTTGAGGTGGGGAAATGAGGGGGATGGGAAGGGGGAAAAGGAGAGGAGAGGGAATAGGATGGGAAGGACGGGTACGGAGGTGGGGAATAGGAAAAAGAAAGTGTAGGCCTCAGCTCATATCTCACATCTTTCTAGCTCCACGCTATCAGATGATACTCCTTCACCCCACCTGGCCGCCTGGCTCACAAGATCAAAAAGACCACAGAGGTAGCCGGTGCCCAGGTGACCCACCCTTTCAGGGCAGCCCGCCTCGAGTAGGCCTGCGCCGCCTGGGTTTTTCCTCCGAACTACCTCCGTGGGAGACCAGGGAACAGAACAGACCTCATGGGGGACACAGAGACCAAGGAAATGACTCAGAGTGGAGTTGCTGCTGCAGATGGAGATCTTAAAGCAGCAGCAGGCAGAACTTGATGATGTTGTGTCTGACATTGCCCAGGATTGGAGGTAGACAACACTTGATTTTAAACGTGGTGTCACCCAGAGCCTCCCTTTCGAGATGTAAAAATCTCCTTAAGGAACCTTAGAACATGTAAAGAACGATCCGAGAGAGATCCAACAGATTGGGAGGATTAGTAGGATTAGAAAATTTCTTTCTTACCTTTCAGATGTGGTATTTGAGCTCATTAATAATAAATACCACTAACTTCTGCTTGTTGTTGGCTGGGGGAGCAAACTGCAGGAAGATGACTTGCTCCTGCAGTAGGAGGGGGATGCGGAGCTCGACGCTTAGCCTCCTCCAGATGTAGATGGAAATGGGACACCAGTAGAAGGCATGCTCCACAGTGTCCATGCTCCCGCAGAAGTCACATAAGGGGTTCCGGGTGATGTTGAACCGCCAGATGTTGGTGTTGACTGGAAGGCGTCCGTACGCAATCCTCCATGCCAGGTCCTTTCTTGATGGTAGCCTTGATATTTGGAGAGGTGACCGAAGAGAATCTCATTGTTATTGATCCCCAGATCCAGAACATCGGTATGAAGGATGGTAAAGAAATGGTCCTACCAGGTGTAACTGTTCCGGATTGTGGCAATGTTTATACCCAACGAGCGGAGTTGTTGCATAAGCTTGCACAGTCTGTTGTAGTCCTCTGGAACAATGTCTGCCTTGGGACCCTGGTGGACTGGGATTTCAAAAAGGGGAAGCTTGAAACCTAAGAAATACCGCACAGGATAGCTGCAGGGATGTTTTGTCTGCAGTACCCTGTTTAGATGGAATGCGGTATTACTTAGGTATCTAATGTTAAAGGAGGGGAGGCCGAAGCCCCCTGCTTCTCCGGAAGTTGAAGGATCTTTAAATCAACTTCGTGGCATAGATTGCCCCAGAAGAACTTCAGGGCTTCCTGTAGAGCCGGATTTCCTGATCCTCGCTGATGTCAGTAATGTTCAGGATGTGCTGAAGTGCAGGGCATAAGATAGTTTTGATGACAGTAGCCCTGGAGGAGAGTGACAGCTGTCCATTTCTCCAGTCCTTGAGTTTCTCGACGGTGTTGTTGTCGAGATGTTCGATGTTGAGCACGGGCTGTTCTTCAAACGGGACCCCCAGGATGGTGAGGGTGTCAGCAGTAGGGACGAGGCCTGCAGGGTTGTTGTGCAGGTCCCAGACTCTGTACAACTTGATCTTGGTTTTGTCTGGGTTGGCTGTTAGCCCCGACACTTTAAACTTCTTTAAGATGTTGAAGAAGTTAAGTACGGAGTCGTTGTCCCTAAGAGTGCCCACCACGTCATCTGCATAGGCGATTACCTTGGAATCATCCGTGGTGAGAGGAAGTGGAATTCCTCTAACTACATGAGAGTTATTGACAGCCCGCAGGAACGGTTCAAGGGCTAGAGCAAAGAGCAGCGGACTGAGGGGACACCCTTGTTTGACCCCTTTCTGGATGGTAATGGGGTCAGATAGGTGTCCGTTGATGAGGAGGCAAGTAGAACTGTTGTTGTGGCTTCCTCTGATGATGTTAAGGAGTCCACTGCTGACCCCGACTTTCTCCAGGATGTTAAAGAGAATGGAATGCCGGACGCTGTCGAACACTCGGTCGAGATCAATAGTCAATAATGCCATAGAATAGTTCATGATGTTAACCAGACGTAGCACTTCTCTGATGAGGATGAGATTGAACTCCATCGATCGACCAGGAACACCATACACTTGTGTACTTTTGATGATGTACCTCATCCTGATTTTCAGTCTGTTGTTGAGAACACGGGCGAGGATCTTATAATCCGTGTTCGACAGACTGATGAGACGCCACTTCTTGATGGAAGGGTCCCTGTTGAGTCTTCGGGATGAAGACGCTATGGCATTCCAAAAATTCTCTTGGCATATTTCCGGTGTTAAGGAAGATGTTAAATATTGCCACGAGAATGGGGAGGATGTGGTCCCAGGCCTCTCGGTAGAGTTCCGTGCTTAAGCCGTCTGTCCCAGGCGATTTCTTTGTACAGCACTGTTTGAAGGTTGATGTTATTTCGGCCGCTGTAAAAGGTGCATCCAACCCTGCTTGGATGTGCGCAGGGAAGGAGTCAATGTTCCAACAGGAGTAATCCTGGGAGGTACTGTTGTCCTGGTAGAGTTGACTGTAGTACCCCCAGAAGGCATTCATGATGCTAGGTGTTGTGGTGTGGTCACACCCGCCTTCACTGATGGTAGTGATGGTTCGCTCCTGCCGGAAGTTGACGTATCACCTGTTGTAGAAAGCGGCCAATTGCCTGTCTTCCAAGCGGAGGTGGAGACGGATCTTAATGTTCTTTTCTTCCACCTGCTTTTGCTTCTTCAATTCAATGTCTAAATTAATGTCACGGATGGCGTTGTGACATGGAAAGCCTTGGCGTTGGCTGGCCACGAACCAGCTTCTCTCCTTGTAGAGATCACAGAGTCAAGCTCTTCGTTGGAAGGCACGTTCTTGGCCCCATTTGATCATATTTTCTTTGATGTTAACTTTGAGTCATGCTCACGCATCCCAGTCCCAGCTAGCGGTGCTCCAAGTGGAGCACAGTTGGTTAACCTTAACTGAGAACTGGGACAGGAAGTCTGGCGGTAACTTCCAGGGGCCCAGACCAACATCTACAGCTTCTAAAGGATGGTGTGTAAGCATGACTAATTTATGGTCCGAGATGGAAGAGTTAATTAGAACATGCCTTATTGCTTCGGCTCTAAAGTCCCTAAGATGTAAAGTACGTCTCTCCTTGGTAGGCAATCCAAAAGAGTCTGTAAGTTTTCATAGAATTCTTCACTTTCTTCTTCAGGCCTATCGTGTGGGATACATATACTACCACGATTGACTCATTGTTAGGATAAGCCTGAAGTCTAATACAAAGTATCCTGTCATTAAGAAAGTTATTACCAAGAAGGATTCTTGCCTGAACTGTCTTCAGTATCATGACGCTTTGAGTCACCACCTGAGTAAACAACTAGCTTACCATTTGAAGTGACCTTCTTCATTCCATCTGGTCTCTAATTCCCAGGATATCAAATTTATACCTATCCATCACTTTACAGACAATCTCAAGAGTACCATCTGTAGACCCTGAACGTTCCATGAGCCTATGTAAAATTTCCTTTTAAGATTAATCCTGTATCTTCTGCGTTGCTCATTCACAATATCACTCTTTTGTTGGAGACTGTAATATACTTCTCGAACAGAACCCTCTGCCTAAGTCCTGAACGCAGCTCTGATTATTTTGTTTATACATCTTATTTATACATCTCATGCTGTATCGGCGACAACCGATGCAGCATGAGATGTATTATAAGGCACAACCATATTAGCGTTTTGAATTCACAAGTTAGTGAATATTGGGGAAAGGAGCAAGAAGAAAAGAGAGAAGTGGAAGGACCAGTCGACAGACAATATCACACATGTCTATTACATGAAGTGAGGAATGGTTCAGCATCAGGTACCTCAGGTTTGCCAAGCCCATACTCATTAAAGTGAGCTCTTGGTTGCAAAGTACCTTAGTAATTAATTTTTGATAAGGGGACAATTCCTCCCCCTCATCAAAAGTATCTTGAGAACAAAATCGTGACGTGAACTACCATGTGACCCTCGAAATCGTGACGTCACGTACATGCGACCTCAAAACATTCATAGTTGGGCAACACATGTGTACAGCCTGAGGTTGTCAAGAGAGATGAATTTAATTACTTTTTGAAAAAGAGAAAATTAAATCACCCATTAAAAATACATTGCATGTGGATATATCTACTGCTTCTGTTTTCTTTATTCGCAGCGTAGAGATCGTGACGTGAACTACCATGTGACCCTCGAAATCGTGACGTCACGTACATGCGACCTCAAAACATTCATAGTTGGGCAACACATGTGTACAGCCTGAGGTTGTCAAGAGAGATGAATTTAATTACTTTTTGAAAAAGAGAAAATTAAATCACCCATTAAAAATACATTGCATGTGGATATATCTACTGCTTCTGTTTTCTTTATTCGCAGCGTAGAGATCTATATTGCGTTCCTGCAATTCAAAACTTCGGTCTGATAATTCTTGAAGCGCATCACGCATTAAATCCAAATGTAATGTAAAGTTTCTATTTGTAATTTTTTTTTAAATAGTCCTTCCTACGTGCATGTTTCTTTTCGGTCTCTATTTGAATTATTCTTTGTTTCTTCCGAACAGCCGAAACAGGCTTGAAACTCGATGCTACCTGATCACGTGCATAAAAATTCTTCGAAATATGAATGGTTCAATAAGAAGCAAGTTTGCCCACACTTTCAATTCTGTCATTTTGTTTCAACCCGCTATGCATGACACTCACGTGAACTCAGTACGATGACGAATGGTTATTTCACCCTCAATGTTCAACTAATAGTGCAGTACAACAGGTCACTATGCTTCATCCACTCTCTTTTTAAAAATAAAAAAAGAAATCAGCTAACGCCTTTAATTCCCTTATAGAGTAGGGAGTAGGCGAGGTCGTTTTAGCCCTATCCACTCTTATTCGATGAATAACCCACTATGTAATGTCAGTCGCCAGTTTCACTGATGAGTCGAGTACCATCTCTTACTTAAGAAACTTTGTTCAAAACGAATAAATAACATTTCAGGAATATTTATTTCTATGTTCTTAAATATTAATCTATGTAGCATATTTAGAATTTTGTAACATTCACTAATTTTTACGTTTCCCTAGTAGATAAATAAGCTAAATCATCGAATTAAATTGACGTTTCTCATTCTGTCCATTGTTATACAACATATGTAGTGAAAAAAAAAACTTGAAACCGTTTTGTTAATATTTACTGTAATAAAGTTTTAATTAAAATCAACATATACATTTTATCAGAGCCGTTGCAAGATTAGATCACGCTCTGAGACAAACAATTAAATATCGCCCCTGATGGAGTGTAAGTACGGTGACCATATTTTTTTGGAGAAAATAAAGGACAAATCAGAAATTGTTTCATAATAATAATAATAATAAAAAAGCAGATTGCGTTTATTTGTTTCACTAAAACTAAAAAGCTTTATAACATTTATTATAAAATATAAGCATATACATAGCATTTTAAACAATCATATTATTACTTAAAAAATTTAATTTCGTATACATTTCACAAGAATGAACTTTTTTTTAATAAATCAGGTTTATGTTTTAAAAAGTCATAAAACTGGATACAATTCATGTCAGAGTTGCATTTGGTATAAATGCATGCTTTCAATGTTTCGATTTTAATTGGATTTTTTCACTGGTCCACATATTGTTCACTAATAAAAATACTCGTTCAGTGGGGCATCAGATCCAGGGACACATAAGCAAAATTCAACGATTTTTAAAATGTTTTCAAGATACGTGTTTATCTGTGAAATATTTAAAATTTTCAACCCACCTACGTTGGCAGGACTCGTCATTTTGTCGCTATTCCTCGATCTTTTCATTGGTGACATAACTTTTAATACACGAAACTTCATCCAATAGTTCCCCGTCATTTATATTTAAGTTCCAGTGACTGGAGATGAACAAAACGCTTTCCTCGATATTCGCCCACAGAGGGATTTTTCGTAATAAGACCCATTCAAATATTTCCTCATTTCCACGAAAGAGCTATCCAGTTATTTAAATAATCAGTGCAGGTGTGGCAAAATTTATGAATTGCATCTTTAAATATGTTGGAATCAATATTCAATTTACTATTTCAATTCACAAAATAAAGGACAAAATGGCCATTTTAGAAAGAAAAAAAAAGAATAAATCTAAAGGACAGAGCAGTGAAATAAAATACTGTCTCTTAAATAAAGGACCTATGGTCACCTAATTATTAGACAAAAATATAAGAACATCTCCAGTTGCTATTTTGCTTTTATTACAAGAGAGACATTAATGCAAAACAATTACATTCTTATTCTTATTCTTCTTTCTCTCTGCCTTATCCCATGTTAAACAGGGTCGGTGCACCAATCTTTAACCTTCCTCTTCCAAGTTCTCTGGTCCAGGGCATCCTTCGGACTCCATCCTTTCTCCCTAAGATCCTCTGTCATCTTATCCCTCCACCTGAGCTTGGGCCTACCTCTTTTCCTCCTTCCCTCCACCTCCATATACTCCACTCATTTACCAACATACTCCTCACCCTTTCTCTCAACATGTCCAAACCACCTCAGCCTACTTTCTTGTATCTTCTTGCCAATTGGTCCCACCTTAACTGTCCCTCTGATGTAGTCATTCCTTATCCTGTCCTTCTTTGTCACACCACTCATCCATTTCAACATTCGCATCTCCGCTACCTCCATCTTCCTCTCCTGTGCCTTGGTTATAGGCCACGTCTCCGCACCATGGAGCATCGCCGGCCTCACCACCATCTTATACAGCTTTCCTTTCCTCTTACAACTCACTCTCTTGTCGCACAGGACCTCACTCATCTTCCTCCAATTCATCCAACCGCATGTTATTCGGTGCTGTATTTCCTCATCCAGGTCACCATTTCTCTCGACAACCCACCCAAGGTACTTGAATTTCTTCCCTGAAATTAGCCTTTCACCCTGGAGTCATATGACGATATTCTCTTCACTCCCCGTTGACATATATTCAGTCTTCACCCGGTTAATTCTCATGCCGCTCTCCTCCAATGCCTTTCTACACTCTTTCAGGGTATTTTCAAGCTTCTCTCGGGATGATTCGCATAGAACAATGTCATCAGCAAATAGCATGCTCCATGGTGCCTCCTTCTTGACATCCTCCACTAGTACATCCATGACCAGGTCAAAGAGGTAGGGGCTCAGAGCTGACCCTTGGTGTAGCCCTACGACAATAGGGAACCCTTCTCTCATGCCGACACTAGACTTGACCTGAGTTTCTGTTCCCTCATACATCTCCTTCACCAACCTCACATACTTCTCCTACACCCCCTTCTTCCTCATACACCTCCATACCTCCTGCCTGGCCACTCTGTCGTATGCCTTTTCCAGATCTATAAACACCATGTGCAGATCCACTTGCATCTCTCTATATTTCTCCATCAATCGCCTTAGCGCACATATTGCATCTGTTGTCCCTCTTCCTGGCATAAATCCAAACTGCTCCTCACTAATTTTCGTTTCCTGCCGTAACCTTGCTTCAATTACTCTTTCCCATATTTTTAATGTGTGTGACATCAGCTTGATTCCTCTATAGTTGCCACAGTCTTGAACATCTCCTCTTCCTTTGTAGATTGGGACGAGAATACTTTTCCTCCATTCCTCTGGTATCTTTTCCTGTTGGGCTATTTTACACATCAGATCCCATAACATATCCGCACCCTCACTGCCCAAAGTTTTCCATACTTCCTGTGGGAGCAGACCAGGTATCTGGTCTGCTCCCACAGCCTTTCCATTCTTCATTTTTCTCAGTACCCAAACCACTTCCTCTCTACTTATGTCTT
Source organism: Typopeltis vanoorti (assembly GCF_054136105.1). NCBI lineage: Eukaryota > Metazoa > Arthropoda > Arachnida > Uropygi > Thelyphonidae > Typopeltis > Typopeltis vanoorti. The sequence goes on along the minus strand of NC_143556.1, from coordinate 7,865,471 downwards.
GCACCGGTCTCTCATTTACCTCTCCATCCTCGCACCTCTCTCTTGGATTCTCCTCATTTAGTAGTTTTCGGAAATATTCTTTCCATCTTCCTCTGATTTTGTCCTCGTCTTGTAATACTACTCCTGAGGCATCCTTTATCTGCTTGACTGATGTTACGTCTTTCGAGGCCTTATCTCTGGCTTTCGCTATTCTCAACAACTGAGCTTCGCCACCATTTCTCTCCAGTTCTTCATAAACCTCATCAACTGCCCTCGCAATGCAAAACAATTACATAATAATATTAATTAAATGTTTGCTCTACGGGGATATCGCACAATAAAACTGTTTATAAACTCTTGTAAATTTCAATTATATGCTATTTCCGCCTCTATCGATATAGTTGCTAGACAAACAATCTTTCTTGAATCATTGCTGTTCGCAAATAATTTTTAACCAGTTTAAGCTTCGAAAAACTTCATTCCGCACTTACTACGCTAACAGTAATTATTCGCGTAGCGACAGCGCCTACTGCAATATGGCTGAACGAGCGCCCTCTTAAGCCGCGCCGTGAAGCAGGCTGCCTCTATGTTATACCCTGTCGACGGTACTGATTAATGCATTTTTATAAATTTTTGCAATAAATTTATACTTAATAGAGTGTGTGTTATTTACTTAATTTGCTGTTCTTGTTCCAAAGCACATTATCACAAAAAATACCAGTAATTTTTTTTTTTTTTTTTTAGTTTTCTTTTCGTATCCTTTTTAATTTTTAATTTCAACCTTCCTGTTAGCACACAATGAGCACTGGAATCTACTGTTTTACAAAAAAAAAAAAAAAAAAAGAGAAACCTGTATTATTTATAGGGAGTTGAAGACTTCATTATCTTTCAGAACATAACATGACATTCAGCAGAGCCTGGAGTGAAAGAGGTATCAGTGAGCCACTGCATACATAGAAAACGGTCGTTTGCCTTTTCACTCTTCTTTAAAGGAAAAGGCTCTTCCCCCCATGCTTCCCCTAAAAATGGATAAAATCATAATACAAGGAAACGGACTGGGAGAGATCTGGGCTGAGTGATCGGGCACTCAAGTGCTTGGGGACACCCTCGATGTCAGCCTTCGCCGCACGGATTTGATCACCCTCCCCCTCTTACCTCGGTATAAAATCTGATGAAAAGAATGACGATTTATATTGACGGTCGTGAAATGAATAAAGTACCGAGATTTAGGTCCTATAAAATCGGTGATTATTACAGAAGGATGTCAACTTTAATTTAATTTCCCCTATGATGATTGCAAACTGTTGGTGATCTACCCATTCCCTGAAGAACCTAAGACACTTCTTTCTTTCTTAATTCGATCGTAGATTATATTTTCGTTGGTGAGGAGATGTGATTTAGATATTTGTGGTTTTTCCACACCGAGGAGAAAGTGGAGTATGGCAGGACCATCTCCTTAAAAGTGAGCTTTGGTATGCTGAGTACTTCGGCTAGAATCCACTGGGTGAGCTGCACTGGTAGATAATAACAGAAGCCGTAACACGTTTGATGAAGAGTTTTTATTTTAAATTATTTTTCATTGCAGAAAAGTATTTCAAACGTTAAACTCATTATCCAGTAAGCTTAAACCAGAAGCTTGCTGGTTAAAGCTAATAAAAATAAAGAAAATCGCGTGTTATTTTGCCTGTTAAGTGATTTTCCTTATTTTTATTGGCTTTAGAAAGTTCCGTATTTGGTCTCTAAAGTGAGACGTCCAAATTATGTTTCACATGCACTGCTCTAGAATATTTACAGACTTATGTACCAGAAATAAAAATAAATAAAATAATTTGAAATTATCTTAAAAATTCCTTAGTCATCTCACGGTACTGATGTGCTATAAGTTTATAACGTTTCCTAGGTGGGAGGGGTCTCATAAAAAATGGAGAAAGAAATGAATCGAAAATGTTGAAAGAGCGAACTACACAAAAATGGAAGAGACGGAAGTTAACAACGACCAATGAAAATATAGAAATTGAGATGGGAACAAGCTGCTCAGCCTAAATCCCTGAAAGGATGAGGATGACGAGTCAGGACTAAAGAGTTCCACTTGCTCCATTTGGAGAATAAAAATATCATAGAATTAAAAAATACCCTTTGTTCTTAACGTGTGTGTTTGTAACCAGGGAAGAATATTTTCGAATGTCGTGCATCGCTTGGATAGTAGAGAAAGATTAACGGAGAACGTAACACAACCAACTAAATCTACTCTTGTTTAAAAACTTGATGGTCAGCTCAGTATCCAGTATCAGAACTTCTTCCATGTCATTTCTCCTTAGAAATGCACTAAAACTAAAGAAAGTATTAAAATGCTGTTGGACTGTGCTTTAGTAAATATACATCCATGTGTAAAATGATTGTCTGTTAAAACAGCACAACATTTATACATAGAAACAATATTCGACAAAATAAACAACATCATAAATAGTAAAATAATAATAAAACCCAACATTACTCCCAACTTACAAAAAGCCCTATTATCATTACAAATGAACCCGAACATAATGATCACAAAAGCAGACAAAGCGGATACAGCAGTCATCACAAACCAAACCGATTATCATCACAAAATAACAGCTATCTTAAACGACCAACATACCTACCAAAAAATCCAAATTGACCCTACCCCTGACCTCATAAAACAAATCAACAACACCAACAACACGCCCTAAAAAATCAAAAAGAAATAGACAAAATCACAATGAAAAACACAACACCCCACACCACACATAACCCTTGTGTGTTCGGACAAATCAAAACCCAGAAAGACGGTTACCCGATACGGCCAATAGTTTCCTACACACCACCACACCACCTTTATCGAAATTCGTAGCCAAACTATTCAAACCATTAATTACAACGTCGAACTCTATGATAAAAAATACGGACGACCTTTTCGAAAAAATAAATAGCATAACCCTATCCCAGGAAGACATCCTCACTTCATTGATGCAGCTTCATTATACACTAACGTGGGCGTTCTCAGAATATTAGACATCGTACGCACACTACTCACAGAAGACCACACCCTACACTCTTGTACAAAATTAACACCTAATGATATTATAAACTTAATCAAACTAATAATCTCCGCAAACTTCTTCAAGTTCAAAAACAACACGTATGTTCATATTTTCGGACTCCCTATGGGCCAAAACATCAGCGGACAACTAGTGGAATTATTCCTAGCACACATACAATCACTCCTACTCCCCCCCTTCCCCCTCCGGCATCACCTTTTATAGCAGATACGTGGACGATATTCTGTGCATTGGAGAACCAACAGACATCACCACCTCACAAGTGTCCCTTAACAGTTACAGCAACAGACTAAAATTCACCATAGAAACCGAACAGAACAAATCCATCAATTTCTTAAACTTGATATTAATCAGAAAAAAACAACAAAATAGCCACGAAAATATACCAGAAACTCACGCATATCGGAAATTACCTCCATCTCTACTCATACCACCTAATTTCTGTTAAATAATCGGTCATCCTATCACAATTCATAAATGTTTACAAGTTTTCAACTAACCATAATTATCTCAACACAGAAAAAAAAACTAACACAGATTTTTAAAAACCGCAACTATTCCACACAACTAATATATTATGCAAACAGGACAGCAAAAACCCGTCAAAACAACCCAACAACCAAAACAAACTTCCCAACACAAAAAAAGTTATCAAACTGCCATACATCCAAAACACATACGAAGCCTACAAATACATTTTCAAACATACTGAGTAGAAACTGATATTCACCACAAACGAAAAATTTGGCAAATCTTCTAAAACCCACTAAATCTAACACACACAAAGAAATATTGGAACACCACAGCGTAGTCTACAAATTTCCCTACCACAAAGACTGTGATATCACCTGCACAGGTTCTACCATCAGGTCTTTATGGGCAAGACTACAAGAACACTTCCGTTACTGTAACATCCCTATTCCAGAACATTTAAACACTAAAATACGCAACATCAAAAAGAAAAATGGAATGCAAAGTACAGGGAAAACAGAAATAGCAGTTCACGGCCTTGGACAGAAACACACCCCGCAAATCGACAAGGCCATCATGATAGACAGACAAGACAATGAAATGATGCTTAGAATATCAGAAACGATAGCCATAAAATGTCACGAGAACTCAATCAACGTCCACCGACCCTATGTAATCTCCGAGTGTTGGAAGCTCCACAACATAAAAATTAGGTCACACTTCCGACCAGCACATAACACAAACACTTCAAAGCAGAAACACCAAGCCGACACGACATAGCATCCACTTCCTCCATGAGTTCAGACTACGACACACACGGTCGAAACGGCTCGCACCCCGTTAACCCTCTTCTCGGCTCCCTTTTCCCATAAACCCTTCTCCTTCCTCTAAAAAAACAGTTTCTATTTTCAGCCTCCTTCTCATCTTTTTCCCACCCTACAAAAGCGCTCCGCGCACCCTTAAAAATAATATATGTATATATTATAGTAAAAAAACCGGTTTTTTCAATTAATTCTTCCACATTTCCTAAGCTCCCCCCCCCCCCCACTCCCCTTTCAACACCATAACAGCAGAAGTATGCACACCGCAGAAAGAAGACAGGAAACCACATCCTGTTGTTTGTATAACAGAAAAGGAATGTGCGAATTTTCTTCTATTATGCTATCTATATTTGTCTCTAAAATACATCTGCAATGCCCTAAGAATTCTTGAGTAAAAAGCCAATGACCTTAAAAAACGGGACACTCCTAAACAAAAGCAGGCAAAATAGCCGTGAATATAATAGTTTTTAAGAGGAGTAACGTGGGAGCTTTCACAGAAATAATACCTATATTTAGACATAGTTTGAAAAGACCAGGGTTCGAATACTATCTAAAAAGGTAGGAACTTCTATAAGGATTATTAAACTGAAGAGAGGTTCACCAGCCCAATGTGGAGTCTGAGGTATTTCTCTCTAGAAGACTCAGTTTTTGACTCTTCTAAAAGCGACAGGTCCGCGCGGTTAGCCTAGTGGCTATGCATTCGCAACCATATTCTTGGGAAAGGAGTGTCCTGGGTTTGATTCCCGTCGCCGACGTGAGGAGCTTAAGGATCTTTATCAGACACAGCTAAGTTAGTTGGTCTTGAGCATGGACAGCAGGGTTTTCTCCCCAGTTTACGTGGGGTTTTTCCTTCCACAAGCAGTCAAACAGGCCCCGTGAACGCACGCAGCTTCACCCAAAAGAAATACCGGGAGGCATTTCTTAGGGCTAGTTATCTAGCCCTAAGAAATAGGGCTAGTTATCTTATTCTCGGGATGGGTACGACTTGGAAGGGCAAAAAATAGCTCTGTAATAGGCCAGTAGTCCAAATACGTAGTAGGGAAAAGAAAAAGAGAAAAGCGACAGTTAAGACAGAAGATACGAGGACAAGTTGGCCTTAGCCGCCTTTTAACTGAATTCCACCAAATTGTGTTTAACAATCAAAGTTGTTTGAACATATTTATAGAAAAGTGATGTAATCCTCTGTTCACAATTCTGTAAATGTTATCGAAAATCAAAACACATTGGAATTGTGTTTCGTTACTGCAAGAATGGTAAGTAACGAAACACAATTCCAATGTTCGATTGTTCCTCCTAATCTATAATTACCTAATTTCATGTTATGCAAAACGAGAGTATTCATTAATTAGATATACAAATATCAAAAAAAAGTCAAGGGTTTTTCCAGAATTTATTTGATTTACAGCATCACAATCAAGTTATGTCCACATTTGTATTTTCTGCATACCAATGACATCTAAATGACAGAAAATACAAGCATATCATTGCTTTGTGTAAGAGGGTGTAAAAGTTACCGGCCTAACAATAAAAAAAAACGAACTTATAATTGCAAAATTATTTTTATTTTTCAACATAATCTCCCTTATGACTAATACGTTTATTCCAGCGATGCTCTGACACCCTTATCTCGGCCCTGTAATGGTTCTCAGTAAGATCTGCAAACTACCCCTCTACAGCTGCAATCACCTTTGATTCGAAGAAAACCGCTGACCAGAAGGAAGAGTTTTAGTTTGAGAAGAGATAGAAATCAGAGGAAGCCAAGTCTGAGGAATAGGGTGGATGTTCCAAAAATTCATAGTGCAGTTCCCTTAACTTTCCCATTGCCAAAACACCTTTGTGGGCAGGTGCATTGTCCTGATGATTTTTCCTTCTACAAACCAAGTCTCGGGACTGGTTTAGTCCCGAAGGTATGGAAAGAGGGGAAAATAGTTTCACTGCATAAAGGATGATCCAAGACTACGGTTGCAAATTACCGACCGATCAGCATATCAGGAGTCGCTGTCAAGGTCTTGGAGAAAGTAGTCAACGGAAAAACATAGGAATGGATTGATGAAAATGAGATACTGTACGGGGTACAGCATGGCTTTGTGAAGGGCAGATCATGCCTCAGTAATTTGCTCAAGTTTTATAAAAAGGTGACGGATGAACTGGATAAGGGTAATGGGTTTACAGTGATACTGCTGGACCTGGCAAAGGCGTTTGACAGGATACCAGATGGAATTCTAATCCATAAACTACAACATATGGGAATGGATATAGGGTCAGTGAGATGGTAGGTGGGTGGTTGATGGAGAGATATCAAAGAGTAGTTTATTCAGGAGTAGAATCCAAAAGACGGCCTGTGACAATGGTGTGCCGCAGGGTTCTTTTCTTGGACCACTGCTGTTCATTTTGTTCATTAACGATATAGGGAAGGATCTAAGAGGAACAGTTCATTTGTTCACTGATAACGCAAAGTTAGGTAGGGCGATAGTGAATGCAGACGATGTCAAAATCTTGCAGGATGACTTAGATAGATTGGAGTTCTGGGCTAAGGAGAATGGATGTCAATTTAATGTGACAAAATATAAGGTTATGCATTTTTGGGTGAAAAGATTAGCAGCAGTATACCACATTGGTGGAATTGTACTCCAGGAGATTGTGAGGCCAGGGACTTGGGGGTGCTGGTTGATAGGGAGATGAAGTTTAGGGGGAACATTGCAAAAGTAGCTAAATCAGCTCATCAACTCATTTGGTTGTTGAAAAATACCTTGACGAGCAGAGACAAGCAAGTTATTGTATCTCTGTACCGAGCCTTGATAAGACCTTAAGATAGATTACTGTGCACAGATTTGGTCACCTAGGTTCCCTCTTGATAAGGAGGAGGTCTGAGAGGATCCTGAGGTGAGTGACTAAGATGACAGCGGATCTATGGAATGAACCATATGAGAACTGGTTGAAGATTTGTGGGTTGCAGAAATTAGTTGATAGGCGGAAAATGGGAGATGTGATTGAGACATTCAAATTGCTAAAGGGTTTCTATAGGATTAATTCAGGATATTTTTGAGATCAGGACTGGTGGTGGGAGAACTAGGGGACACCTATGGAAGCTGGGCAAGAGTGTGGTAAGCTGGGGTCTTTAATTTTAGAGTGGTAAATGAGTGGAATAAGCTGCCAGACTCTGTTGTGGGTGCTATGACGGTGAGTGAGTTCAAGGCAAGGTATGATAGATACTGTGAGAATGTCATATAGTTGTGTGGACATGATGTTTAGGGCCTCTCTCGATGAGTCTAAGGACTCCCTGGAGTCTCCCGTAATAATAATAGTAAAACCAAGCTTTTCTCACGAATTTTTTCGTCTAGTCTGGATAAAAGATGGGAATAATATTCCCGGCTATTGGTTTACCCTTTTCAAGATAATTTATAAACAAAATGCCTTTAGTATCCCAGCACGCCGATGCCATGACCTTTCCTTGATGGAACCGATTTTTTCTTCTTTAGCGCTGAACAACCGGCTTCTCTCCACTGTTTTGACTGCTGTTTTGGATTCTGGTGTGTAATGGTGAATTCAAGTCTCATTCATAGTAATAAATCGACATACAAAATCAGTTTCATTCTTGTTAAAACGCTCCAAGCCCTGCTCAGAGATTTTCGTGCAAGTGCGTTTTTGAACTGCTGTGAGCAAACGCAGCACCCATATTGCGCAAAGCTTTTTCATTTTCAATTCTTTATGAAAATATATCCTAACCGTTCTTTGGAATTGCCTATAGTTTCAATTTCACGTACGTTGATCCAATACCATATCGCCGGTCATCCATTCCCATATCGTGCACTTGATCATGATTTCTGGTGTTGTTACACTTTATGGACGTTCTTCACGTGGATCATCTTCGAGGATGGTATGGCAGCCAATTTCTTAATTGTCAAAAGCAAAGGAAAAAAGTGCCCATAAACTTTTATGAACTTCGAATGAATTTCGTTTGGCGTTAAACCTTTTACAAAGAATTTTATAACCGCACATTACTGACTTTTATCTATTTCAAGGGATACAGACAACACTTTTGCTTCAGAGCTGTATAAAACAAACTACTTCATAGAATGACTTGCAATTTCACACAGATGCTTATGAAAGATGTACCAGCTTAGAAGAAAAAATCTTGCCGATAGTGTTGCCATCTACGGTCGAGTCCGAGAACCTTTTAGACCACTCTCGTACATTGGTCAGATGGATTAGATTGCTCTTTGAACAATAATAGTAGATTGTGTATGATGGAGCAGTGTTACATAAAAGAAGGGTAACCGTTGGCATACCTGAAGGTTCTGTTCTTGGACCCCTTCTGTTTGATTGATTTGTAAACGATATAACACGTGGACTGACTTGCGATCTTCAGTTGTTTGCTGATAATGCAAAGTTGGGAAGAATTATAAGTAACACTGCTGATGTTAATTCTCTTCATGAAGATTTGAATACACTTTTGAGTTGGGCAAAGGAGTCGTAGTGTAGTTTTAATATCAATAAATGCAAGGTGTTGCATTTGGAGTGCAGAAATATAAGGCTGTTTACTATATAAATGGTGCTGTACTGCAAGAAGTGAATGAGATTCGAAATTCGGGAGTGATGGTTGAAAATTGACCGAACTTTAGAGGATAGATTGCAAGTTTTGAAAGGCTGCAATTGTAGTTCTATAATAAAAAGTACTCTTTCATGTAGGGATAAGGAAGTGGTTATGCCACTATATAAACTATTAGTCACACCCCATTTGGACTGTTGCTCAGAACTGATTATCTGGTTTTCAATGTGATGTAGAGACGCTGGAGAGGATCACGAGGCGAGTGACTAAGACAATGACTTTGGACTGCTGGCTAAGTGGTTGAAAAAAATGTGGATTGCAGAGTTTGGTGGATAGGAGGAAAAGAGGTGATATGATGGAAACATTTAAGTTAGTGAGAAGATTTTATCGGATTAATCTAGATGAGATTATTAAAAGAGTAGAAGTCAAGAGGGGAAAAACCAGAGGTCATCCCTGGAAGTTATGTAGTGGTGTGGCAAAGGCGGGTGTGAGGAATAGAATTTTTACATGGAGAATTGTTGAATGTTTTGTTTATTCAAGGGGTGTTTTAAGGATCAGTATGATAATATGTTGTCAGTTGTGAGTTCTCAACTATTTGTCATAAAGTGAAAATCTGGTCCCAACAACCTCTATTTGACCCGAATCTATCTTCTTCGTCTCCAAGTTTCTCTTCAACGATTTTTTTTCAGCCATATTTCAAATATGCTTGCATAAATTTTACCTGGAACACTTAATACAGAAATACGAGCAGGGTTTGGAAAGTTCTGATAAACATCTCGAACAAAAATGATTATTAAATCAACTTGTGATTATATCAACTGATATAATCACAAGTTTTTTCTGAAGACCTTCAATTCTTCTAATATATAAGTATTATTTCAGACGGTGGAGCTTTCTTCGATATTAAATCATCTTCTAATATATATAAATCTTTGAATATATATATATATATATATATATATAAACATTTATTTAGCGTATGATGTACAGGTCTCGGAATAAAACATAGAAATTACTTAAAACAGCATAAAAACAATTGTAAAAAGTCATATTAAAAGGGTACACTAGGTTGAAATGATTAAACATCAAAATTAAGAATCAGGATTCAGAGCTTAATGTTTAAATTCCGGATCCACTCAAGGGATTCTGGGGTCAGTTAAAAAAAAGTCCTCTTTTGAACCCGAGAATGAGTAGATAGGGCACTCAAGCACAATGTGATTGATAGTCTGGATCCCTCTTCCGCATTCATAGTTTGGAGTGCCAGACCATTTCCATTTATGCAAGAGATGCTTGTATCTCCCATGTCCTGTTCTGATCCGATTTAAAGTGGTCCATACATGTTTATGGAGATTAAAGCCCTCCAGACAAGATGTCGAAAGTAGTATGGGAGGCACTTCTGACAAGATCAAGATCAAGATAAGATAAGGAATCGTGACGTGATTGGTTGATGACGTCATTGTGTGCATGGCTTCATGGGTGTGGAATGTTTGGAATTTCCGTGTGGGGAACTGTGTCACTGGCTTCAGCTCTTGTGTTTTGGTTCGCGTATGGGATTATGGGTGATGGTAGAGATAAGGATTCGTGTTGTGATTGGTGGTGGCATTCTGACAAGATGAAGATCAAGATAAGATAAGGAATGGTGACGTGGGTGTGTGTTGTTTTCAGATGTAGATAGTGACGTCATTGGTATTTGTAAATAAATGTCGTCATTTGTTATTTGTAAATAAGTGACGTTGTTGTTTTGAATGGAAAGGATGATATTACTGGATAAGAAATCGTGTCGTGATTGGTGCTCACTTCTGACAAGATCAAGATCAAGATAAGATAAGGAATCGTGACGTGAATGTTTGTTATGAGATGTAGATAAGTGACGTCATTTGTTAGTTGTAAATAAGTGACGTTATTGTTTTGAATGGAAAGGGAAATATTAGTGTATAAGTAATCGTGTCGTGATTGGTGGGACACTTCTGACCAGATCAAGATCAAGATAAGATAAGGAATCGTGACGCGAATGTTTGTTGTTATTGAGTTTGGAATTTCGCTGGGCCCCCCTTCTGTCAGAAATATCACTTGGTGTGATGGGTGATATTTAGAGATAAGAATCGTGACGTTATGTCTTTGTGCAGTATTTTGGTTTGGCTATGGAATTGTGGGCTATGTTTTGAGATAAGATATCTTTGAATTTTCCCAGGGTGACACACATCCGTCATTGTCATCTATGGGAATTCTTAGAGTATGTCGTGATGGCGGATGTGATTAGATTTTTCTGAATAATTAATTATATACTGGTGTCACTCAAACATACGGTTTTTTTTTTTTAATTTTATTTTATATAGATGTTTGTACTAATTTTCCAATACATTTGGGGTATTTGTTTCCTGTTAAAGGGTGGGAATTCTTAGAGTAAGTCGTGATGGCGGCAGTCTTTCGAGCTTTTCTGAATAATTAATTATATACTGATGTCACTCAAACACACATACTTTTTTTTTTCCATACCTCATCTGTATTTTCTTCTATATACATATTCTAATCAAGTTCATATTTTATTCATAATTCATCCGGATATTTTGATTTGTCTAAAAGTAAGATCTTAAAGTTCAATAAATAAATAAATAAACAAATCGTGTGTGAATTCACGGTGATTTCCAAAGTATTCTTACTTAAACATACATAACACATCAAAGACACTGTTTGTTCTTTTAAGTTTACATATTTATTTCACAGATATTATTTACATTGCCATATGCAAGAAATAGGAATTGAATTTACATATATCACCAATGCAAATGGTGTTTTTCTTGGCGTTACATTTCTTTGAAAAAAAAAAAAAAAAAAACTTACTTTTCTTTCCAGAATGGGAACATGTTGGTACTATCTAGGTTTTCTCAATATTCCAAATTGTTGATTAACATATATTCACAGAACACAAACACAACTCTGAAAAGACTTTTCATTATAGATTACTGTGGCTAACATATATTCACACCACAAAACACACAAAACATAGGAGTTGAAAGATATTTCTGTAAATAACCAGAAAAGCTAGTGGACTACTTAATTTACTTTAGTATCCGTTTGGTTCTCTGTATTTATCTTTCCCACGGTGTCCATCATTGGTTGGAAAGTCTATGCGCTGTTTTGTTTAGGGTAAGTGTTAATTCCGGTTTCGAATTCCGATTGCTGTTAGATTATGGAATTCTGATAAGTGAAACTATTATTTTTTTTTTCAAAACTGAAAAGAATTTTCATTATAGCTTACAGTGTCTAACATATATTCACACCACAAAACACACAAAACATAGGAGTTGATAGATATTTCTGTAAATAACCAGAAAATCTAGTGGACTACTTAATTTACTTTAGTATCTGTTTGGTTCTCTGTATTTATCTTTCCCAAGGTGTCCATCCTTGGTTGGAAAGTCTATGCGCTGTTTTGTTTAGGGTAAGTGTTATTTCCGGTTTCGAATTCCGATTGCTGTTAGAGTATGGAATTCTGACAAGTGAAATTATTATTATTTTTTTTTTCAAATTGATTGGTTATTTTCTGTATTTTACTTTTAAAGGTCATATTCTAACAGAATAACTGAGCAGAATTAATAAATATATAAAGTATATGAGAATTTATTTTCCAACACTGTATATTTCTGATTAAGTCTTACCTTTTACGGTATCTATCTTATCCGGTCGCTTTTTGTTGTACGTAGGTGAGAAATCGTGTGTTTTGTTTTGAACTCTTGGTTTCCGTTGGGAAATTACCAGTATAACTATTAATTTTACCTTCGATTCCTTGTGCTCTTAACCTATTTCTGTAAGACTTTTAATTCAATGCATCAAAAAAAAAATTCTCTGGTTACTTTGTGGCATGAAATTTCACAAGAAAAAAAAAAAAAAAAAATGTTATCTTCCTTCTTAAATTTGTATAACACATATACGACACCCAATTTGTTCATTTAAATTTACACATTTTATTGAACGAAATATTATTTACAAATTGTATTTACTGAATCTAACAATACAGAAAATAAATGAATTGAAAAATACATGAAAGGTTCTTCCATGCTTGTGGAATTGCCATCGTATGGTTTTGACAATGTGACTCTCATCTGAAAGTTAATTTTCATTTGGTGTTTGTTGGGAATTTATTACTGTAGTAGTAAAATTAAGGGTTGCATATTTATATTTTCGAATCCAATACGTGTACTTCAGAGAATTATTAAAAGCACAGAATCTTTCGTTATGTTTCCAAAAGCATTTAAAAGTACACGTTATGTTTTCACGTTTCGGGCATCCAATTTCATTTAAATCAAGAACAGGCCTCCCTATTTATTTCGTTAATGTTTTTGATTTTTCTCTTCCTTTGGCAAGTAATATATGATATTTGCATGTTGATTCTGTCATCCAATCTCTTAGTTTGTCCAAAGCTAGTGAACCAATTTCCCACTTCAGCTGATGGTTATATTTTATTAACCAAGAATTCTGTTTTTTAACACTTTCAGGTAATTCTTTCCAACTACAAGGTGATTTTGTCACTGCATATCTTACACTAATTCCATCAGAAATACAAATTTCTTTAGGAAATAAATTTGAACTCTTATTGAACAAAAATTGTACATCAATTATCCCAATGATAAGTGAAAATTCGTATTTTTCACCAACTGTCGATTTTTCATAATCGTTTTCCTTCATTCTTCTTCTTCGATTACTTCATATGGCACCACAAATAAATAGTTATTTATTATTATTTCACTGATTATTAGCTCTGATCGTATACTTTATGGTAACATTCGTTTAAAAAATTCTAAACAATTAGAACTTTTCACAAAGAAACTTTCAAAGAATTTGTGGCTCACCCATTATTTTTGCATTACCAAACACAAATCACAAAACAGCAGCTGCAGTAGATGAACAATTACCTTAAGTCCTAAGTCACTCGACTCTCTGGTATTTTCTTATAGTACTGTTTACACTTACCATCCCCTACCCTGACCGTTCCTTCAAAAATAAACCTTTTGCGCAGATGACTCAACGACATGTTTTCACATGCTGTTGGATATACTGTTGGTGTGTTTTTATCTTACTTTGTGTAGGGAAAGGTAAAATTTGTATATGTGTTATCTGTAGAGTACAAACATTTTCTCTATGCCAAACTTTAAAGAAGTGTTAAACTCACGTTTTGTTGGTTTAATTAGGTGGTTCTCTCTTTCTCTCTCTCTCTCTCACTCTCTGTAAAAATAACCAAATTCTAACAGTTCGGATTTTCGATTATGTGAACGATTTGTTTTCTGATAACTCAAATAATGTCAATAGGTAGCATTAGACATTTTCTAAAATAATCAATACATGGATTTTCGTTTTCAACACTTTTTTTTTTTCCTGTTCTGGCATTAATTTCACAGTTGTGATTTTTTAAAATAATTAAACAGAATTGCATTAAGATATAAAGTTGTGGATTTAAATATCAAGATCTAATCAGAATAACTGAGTAAAAATTCACTGTGGAAAAACACAACAACAAAAACACACATCTTTGTTCATTTAAGTTTATAAATGCACATTTTATTTGCTGAAATACTATTTACAAGTATATTCATTGAGAAAAATTCGAAACATGTAATTACCTAAAAATATTTCACAATATTTAGTTTAGACTCTTAACATTTTCCAATGAGTTCAATGAATAAAATTTTTGTTACTCACTGTTTCTTGGTTACATTACATCAAAATAGCTGGTCACGCAAAAGAATTTTTAAATCAGATACCATGGTAACCACACTTCCATACGTTTGGTATTGTGTCAGTCTGGAAATGACACCATGCCTCGCTAAACATTCTGTGTATTCTTTTGTCAGCAAATATACACAAACAGTTTTTGTAAAATGTTCGTAAATGTCCCAAAATAAAGAATCTTTATTGAATTGGATAAAATCTTGAAAGTCTAATTTTACCATTGATGAATTTAAATGTTGAGCGATAATTTTTCCCATTAATCAGACAGATGGTAATTCAGTTTCCAAAAATAGTAAATGATTATAATTTTGTCGTACATTTTTGTTGAAAATCTCTCAGCTTCTTCACAACTAATAGAAAAAACCTTACTTCCATCAGCTCCTGTATCATCAAGTATTAGTTCCCCATCTTGGCATTTCAGAATATAACAATCACCGAGGTCCATTTCGTAGTCAACTCTTCTTTGCAAGTAGCCGAGGATATCAGACCACTTCCTGCGTAATTTTTCCCAAGTGGTCCGGGATAAATACATCACAATGTACGTGTCTTCTAAAATAATAATCGGTTTCCATCCTTTTAGAGCTAGGTGAAGAGTTTTGTCTCGTGCTATTTTCCTGAAGAAAGAAAATTTCAATGACTTTTGTGGCTCACCCATTATTTTACTTTACTTTACTTTCCTGGATACCAATCACCACAACACAATACGATAACTTCACAGGATGAATGAATTGTCGTAACTGCAAAGACACTTGACTCATTTATTTTTCCTTATAGTACTGTTTACCTGACCCTTAACCCTGACCGTTCCTTCCAAAATGAAATTTTTGAGCAGATGATTCACGGACATGTTTCTACATGGTGTTGGATAAACCATGACGACAATGACGGATGTGTGTCACCCTGGGAAAATTCCAAGATATCTTATCTCGAAAACATCACCCACAATTCCATAGCCAAACAAAACATGACAACAATGTCGTTATGTGTTTGGATATTTCTGGGGAACATATGTCTCTCATACTGTGATATCACAGAGGGTGACAGATGGCTTCCCACCAATGCTCCCCCAACCTAACCCCATCACCCTAGTCTCTCATCATCCCCTCTCCTCCAGAAGATGTCTGCTCATGCTAGTGGAGATGAGTGAGCTCATCGTTTGCGGATATCTTTTAGTGATGTCACCTCCAATTGATACTGATAACTTTTTTGGGGAAAAAAAAAAATTTAAAAAACTGGCTTTTTTTATAACTTTTTAGGAAAAAACGCGTTTTTTATGAAAACTTTTTGGAAAAAAAATAAAAAAACGCGTTTTTTTATATTTCCATTCAAAACAATAATGTCACTTATTTACAACTAACAAATGACGTCACTTATCTACATCTCATAACAAACATTCACGTCACGATTCCTTATCTTATCTTGATCTTGATCTTGTCAGAAGTGAGCACCAATCACGACACGATTTCTTATCCACTAATATCATCCTTTCCATTCAAAACAACAACGTCACTTATTTACAAATAACAAATGACGACATTTATTTACAAATACCAATGACGTCACTATCTACATCTGAAAACAACACACACCCACGTCACCATTCCTTATCTTATCTTGATCTTCATCTTGTCAGAATGCCACCACCAATCACAACACGAATCCTTATCTCTACCATCACCCATAATCCCATACGCGAACCAAAACACAAGAGCTGAAGCCAGTGACACAGTTCCCCACACGGAAATTCCAAACATTCCACACCCATGAAGCCATGCACACAATGACGTCATCAACCAATCACGTCACGATTCCTTATCTTATCTTGATCTTGATCTTGTCAGAAGTGCCTCCCATACTACTGTCGAATTTCAGATGGGTATTTGAAGATTGGAGGTATGTTGAACCCAATAATCTCCCCATGACTCGCATAGTTCTGGTCGTTTATTTGTATTGCACTCCCCCAGGCATGGTGCTTCGATTTCAGTCTTTGTGAAGTATGGAAGGAAATGTCTTGATGGATAGGCAAGAAACTGTTTCCAATTATTTTTGTCAATAGTTTGCTTAAGGCTTGGGTCTGCGGAGCGAGAGAGGGGCTATATTACTGAGAGTTGGGAGCCAGTAGCCAGGAGTAGATCTTAAGACTCCAGAGATTGTCTTCATAGTTTGATTCAGCTGGACATTGACTAAAGAAGCGTGTGCACCGTTCAGCCTCACAGGAGCACAATACTCTGCTGTGGAATAGACGAAAGACAGTGCAGTAGTACGCAGTGTGTTGGCATCAGCACCCCAAGAAGTACCAGCAAGTAATTTATGCGTTATATTACTACGCGTTTTTAATTTTCCACAATATTTTCTAGATGATATTTAAATATCAAACTTCTGTCTAGGGTAACTCCTAGGTATTTTGGATGGTTGTTAAATTTCACCTGTTTATTTCTGAAGTAAACTTTTGGGATATAGTTGGCTTGGATATTACTTAAATGAAAGGATGCTACTTCAGTTTTGTTCAGGTTAGGTTGTAATCGCCATCGTCTAAAGTATTTATCGAGTACAGCCAGACCTTCAGTTAAGGTGTTCTCAGCTTTTTGGAATGTTGAGTGTTGAGTTGCAATGGCAATATCGTCAGCATACATGAATCTCCGTGATGCTTTCTCTGGGATATCAGTAACATATAAGTTAAAGAGAAATGGGGCAAGAACTGAACCCTGAGGTAGGCCATTTTTAATCTTAAAGAATTTACTTTGAGATTCTTTGAGAGATACTTGAATCCATCTGTCTGCTAGTATTTTATTAAGTAGGTTAGCTGGTTTTTGGTGATGGGACAGTTTCTAAGAATTTTAAAATGAGATCCTCTCCCCACACTGTGTCATAGGCAGCAGAGAGGTCCACGAATACCGCTATTGTTTTCAATTGTTTTTCATAACCGTTCTCTATAAAGGTTGTCAAGGCCAGTACTTGATTGCAACAGCTTCTGTTAGGTTTGAAGCCAGTCTGCTCCTGTGGAGTTCTGTTATGTATACTTGAAGAAATTCTGTTGTATAGCATTCTTTCCAGAAGTTTCAGGCAGATAATTAACTAGGCAATAGGACGGTAGTTGGAAGCAATTGTAGGGTCTTTGCCGGGTTTTAAGACAGCAATGATTTTAGATCTTTTAGTTGATGGAAGTATGCTAGAGTCCAGGATATTATTGTTCATAGCAGTAAGCCATTGAATAGTTTTTGGTCCACAGTTCTTAATGAATTCAGGGTATAGGTACCCAAGGTAAAATACTTTCTACATTTATATCTCCTCCAGAGATTTTTATTTAATAAGGTTAAAACACCTTATGGCAACTTGTTCTGGTAAAATACTTATAAGCTCTGTATTACTAAATCTTGGTATTTCTAGCCTAGCTCCCACTGATGAGACCACAATAAAGGTCGAAACCGGTCTGGGTAGTGGCCCCTTGCCTTTAATACAAAACATCATGCATCCCCTTGGAGATGTGTTTTGGCATTAAGGGTAAATATTAAGATTAGTGATCATAGCTTATGCCACCTTTACCACGAGTTGCCTTGGTCTTGCACTACCTGTAGGATCAGCTAGACCTGCATCACTTGCAGGTGCAAACTTGGCTTATTTGTCTGTTTGCTTACTTGGGAAATGGAGTAAAATCAGGTTTAAAATTGCTTGGTGTATATATATATATATATATATATATATATATACAGTATATATATATATATATATATATATATAAAAAAAAATCAGCTAACGCCTTTTTATTCCCGTATATACGGGAGTAGGCGAGGCCATTTAGCCCTATCTAACTTTTGGAGACTGAGTGGGCAGTTCAATCTCCACTGGTACCCAATCAGAGACAGATGGCCCAAGGCTATCACTAATTAAGCGGTACGCAGTGAAGAGAGACGGCTCAAATGTGCCGCCATCTCGTGGTCTCTAACCCTAACACAATATATTTAATGTTTGAAATAATGTGGGTTCTACGGTCGATTTTCTTGAGTTTACAGGACGAAAAACCCGAGTTTCCGGGAGGAAAAACCTGCTTGCCCGTGCCAGAGATCGACTAACTCGGGAACCGGTCGAAAAAAGGCTTAGAAAAATTTCCTCTAGTCGCCGACTAGACTCGAAACCAAGACTTCCTTCGTGCGGCCTAGCGCGGTGGTGTGCAAACGCCACATCCACTGAGCTACACAGGCTCATATATATATATATATATATATATATATATATTTTTCAAGCGTGAAATATATTCACGCCTGAGTTACTTGTATATAGAGACTAATGACTTCATATCACTTGCCTAAGGATGTATCCCATAATGCAAAGCACATCCCCCACTTTCGGACGTGCAATGCAACGCATAATGGGAAGGGTTTCTACCCAGACCCGTTTCGACCTTTATTGAGGTCTCATCAGTGGGAGTCAAACCCGGGAGATTAAATTGAAAATAGGTGTTTCAGTTTCGTTGCTCCGAAATCTGTTATGTTGATCACCAAATCTTTGCAATGGAAATGGGTTTCAAGTAAAATCGTTGAAACCGAGTATGGTAGAAGATGTGATATTTACAGGTCGTGGTATTGGAGAAATTGTCTTCCTTCCTCGGATACTCCCTCATTCTTTCAGGTTATCCATTCGCATTCAAACAGTTTCAGTTTCCAATAAGAGTTTGCTTTGCAATGACTATTAATAAAGCCCAAGGATGGGCTTTTGCACCATTCTACACCATGACGAAAGAACCAGCACCAAATATTCGAGTAAATACCTTGAAGTGAAACGCTGGCAGCATAAGTTCACCTCGGCGGAGCCGGAGGTCTCAGCTAGTATATATATAAAATTAATAAAAATAGATAAAAACTCCTCCCCGTACTCATGGTACAATGTACTATAAATTTACTAATAACTTCTTGGTGGCAACCACATAAGATAAATATAAATATTTACAGGTCCTAGTACAGAGCTTTCATTCTTACATGATGATCCTGTAAAGAACCTAGGTTAAGCCAACCATCGAAGAATTGACTTCTTACAAGCTTCACATCATCACAAAAAGATAGTTCTCAGTCTTGTATTTCCCAAGGAAGTAAGTATAACCCGTTTATTCTTAACTAATTTTTGGAAATCGGTAAGCAACTGGTCTCTTCCTAGAGGTTACGATGACTAGAGTATAGCAAGTATAGCAGACAGTTGTTGCCATCTTGTATTCCTACCGTAACTCGTATTACTGTAGCTCCCTACGTGCCCGAGTCAGACATCCACTAATTCGGGAACCAGCTGGGGAAAGTCGGAAAAGCCTCTCGTGAATCTTCATCATTAAAAAAAAATAATAAGTGGAGTTTCCCTAACTAGTTCCCCCCCTTAACGAAACCATGCTGTGCAGTGTTCAACAGGTGGTCCCTATCAAGAGCATCGTGTATTCGATTCCTAGTTATTATTATTACTCTTAGTTTCATTACTTTGTCTACTAACTCCAATGAAACTTCCTCGTGTATAATTCTCTACTCTGGGCGAAGAACCCTCCTCATTTAAGCATTTAAGAAATGCTTAAATGAGGTGGTACTGAATGTATCCCTAATGTTCGAAGAATAAATAGGTTGGGAGTGAAATGGATGCTCAACCTTATTAAGCAAGAAATCCACGAAAAGAAGCTGAAATGGAAAGAATATCGTGAGAATAACAGTAAGAGAAGTTACAAAACATATAAAGCTCAGGCCAAAAAAAAAAATAAATAAATAAATAAATTAACAAGTATTGTGTAGAAAGTTAAATCGGAGTATAAAAAGAAATTGGAGATGCAAGCTTAAGAAAATCGAAAGAATTTTATCGTTATGCCACAAGTAAAAGAAAGAATGAATGTGAAAGAATAACTTTATTCAGTGCTGATGATACTCAAGTGTCGGAAACTAATGAGATTATTAATTAATGAATGCTCACTTTGCTAAGATATATCAACCAGGTGTACCAGGGTGGTCTCAAAAGTTCTCGACATCGACCATAGATGGCAATACTATCGGGAAGTTTTTTTGTTCTAAGCTGCTACATCTGTCAAAAGCATCCATGCGAATTGCAAGCCATTCTATGAAGTAGTTTTTTTTTTTTACAGCTATCTGAAGCAAACCTGTTGTCTGTATCCCTTGAAATGGATAAAATTAAGTACCGTGCGGATATAAACTTCTTTGTAAAAGAAGGTTTAACGCCAAAAGGAATTCATTCGAAGTTCATAAAAGTTTATGGGCACTCTTTTCCCTTGTTTTCGACAATTAAGAAATGGGCAGCCAAACCAGCCTTGAAGATGATCCACGTGAAGGACTTCCAAAAGTGTAACAACACCAGAAATCGTTGATCAAGTGCATGATATGGCATTGGATGACCAGGCGAGTTCATTTTCATTTGCAATACTTCATTGCATGAAGAATTGCAAATGAAAAATCTTTGCGCAAGATGGGTGCCGCGCTTGCTCACAGCAGATCAAAAACGCACTCGCATGAAAATCTCTGAACAGTGCTTGGGGTATTTTATCAAGAATAAAACTGATTTTGTGCATTGAATTTTTACTATGGATGAGACTGGATTCTTCGTTATACACCAGATCCCAAACAGCAATCGAAACAGTGAAAAGAACCGACTTTGTCTTCTTTGGCGGTTGTTCAGCGCCAAAGAAGACGAAGTCGCTTCCATCAGCAGGAAAATTCATGACATCGATGTTTTGGGAAGCTAAAGGCATTCTGTTTATTAATTATCTTGAAAATGGCAAAACAACAACTGGGGAATATTATTCTGATCTTTTAACCAGACTGGACGAAAAAATTCGAGAAAAGACCTGGTTTGCAGAATCAAAAAATAATCATTTATCAGGACAATGCAATGCACTTGCCAACAAATGTGTTTTGGCAATGGGAAATTAAATGATCTGCACTATGAATTGTGGGAACATCCACCCTATTCCCTAGATTTGGCTCATTCTGACTTCTATTCTTCCAAACAATAAAACTCTTCCTCGTTGGTCAGCGTTTTTCTTCGAATCGAATCACTGGAATAAATGTATTATTCTTAAGGGAGATTATGTTGAAAAATAAAAATAATTTTGAAATTATAAATTCGTTTTTCCATTGTTAGCCGAGAATTTTTCAGACCACCCTCGTATGTAGCATGGTGCATAGTGCTACTGCTATATTGGATGAACAGTGTTAGAGATGCAGATGGGGTTGAAGAGCTGTTGCCTAATCTGGATAAGAATTTGTCTATAGAGACAGATGGAATATCAGCAGGTTTGCTAAAGGAATACTTAGCCGAATTGGCTATGCATTTCACATATTTGTATAACTTGAGTCTCAGTTCAAGAATGATACCACAGGAATGGAAGGAATGTATGATAGTTCGATTGCACAAGGGTGGTGCAAAAGCTGATGTGTCTAACCAACGACCTATCAATATCTCTGCTGTAGTAGTGAAGATTTTAGAGAAGTCGGTAAAAAAATGAGTTGCCCACATGCTACAATCTGTGAGGAACAGCATGGGTTTACTAACGTAAGGTCAAATTTCAGCAATTTGCTCATATTTTATAACAATATTACGACCGATTTGGATAAAGGGAGTGGATTACACTATGATAATGTTGGATTTTTCTAAGGCATCTGATAGGATACCACAGGGAATGCTGTTGCATAAACTGGAGAATATAGGATTGGAATATAAACTCTTGACTTGGATCAGGGGATCGTTGACAGACAGATATCGAAAAGTAGTATAATGTGGGTAGGAATCTACCAGATTTCATGTGACCAGTGTTGTACTTCAGGGTTCAGTCCTTTATTGTTCAATCTATACATTAACGACATCAAGCAGGGCCTATTATCAGATGTACAATTGTTTGCCGATAATGCGAAGATAGGAAAGGCAATCAGGGATGCTACTGATATTCAGCTATTACAAAATGATTTGAATAGGCTGGAAATTTGGGCAAACGAAATTTGCTGTCAGATTAATGTTAGTAAGTGTAAAGTTATGCACTTTGGCGTGATGCGATTTTCAGGGGCACATTATATTAGCGAGATATTGCTAAGAAACTGAGGAAGCAAGGGATATTGGCGCATTGGTGGTCAGAAATTTGAAGTTCAGGGGCCATGTATCAAAGATTTCAAATACAACTCAGAGGATAATTGCAATGTTGAAGAGACCTTGATATATAAGGATTAGGAAGTCATTTTTCCTCTCTATAATGCTTTGATAAGACCATACCTGGATTACTGTGCTCAGATTTGGTCTCTCGGGTTCCAAGTGGATGGAGAAGTTGTGGAAAGGGTGCAAAGAAGAGTTACAAAAACTATATTCGGATTATAGGATTTAGATTATAAGGACAGATTGCGAGTATGTGGGTTGCAGACGCTGGAGAAAGATGAGTGACATGATAGAGGTCTATAAACTTTTGAATGGGTGTTACAAGATATCAACTGATGAAAGTAAAGTTTGTTCACAGTCCAGAAAGGGGTAAGAGCTAGGTTTTTCTGTCACAGAGCAGTGAGTGGAATAGTTTTCCCTTAGGGGTAGTGAGTACATGCAGTGTGAATGAATGTGAATGAATTTAAGATATGACAGCTGGTTTTTGGGTGATTTATAGCCTCTCTCGATGCGTCTTTGACTCCTTGAAGATCTCAGATAATAATAATAATATGAATCAAATTTCTAATCAGAATGTGTTATTCCCAACCTTAGCGATTCTGTGAAAATAATGGAAAGTGGATTGTGTAACCCTGATCCTCACCACCAAGCGAGATGCATCATCTGTTCTTCCAACCTGATTGGCTGCCAAATGAACATGCGAACGATCTCCTCCAGTTTTATTACGTGATTACGTCAATTTTGCCTCTTAAGATCGACTAGTGTTTACATCTACACTAGCACGATAACTGATCACATATTCTACAACCGCAGGTTACGAATTCCCCCCCGTCCGCCCCAGAATCGTGTTAAACAGCTATTCGTTTTATTATTATTATTATTACAGTTAATGAAAAGTATGATATTTATTATACAATATTTATTATAAATATTTAAAATTTGGAGCAGAAGGCAGTTGCCTACCTTACTTTGTGCATTGGAAAATTAAAAATTATTGCTCTTTACTGAAGTATTTACCGGGTTTAACTTCATTGCAACGTTTTGGGTGTATTAAAAGTGCAGATTTAAGGTAAATGTAGTTTATTTTGAAGTGGTGCACTCCATGTGGCGTGCGCAGTGGTATTCAAAGTAATACCTTCAAAGTGGGCATGAGACATGCAGCATTCTTCGTGATTTATTTATTTTATTTTTTTATGGTTTACAATTAACTGCCTCCTCCCATCACGCTATTTCGATGCTCCCATATTTTAAGTTGCAAAGTAGATCTTTTCTTGTGAATTAAAATTTAAAGTACATCAGTGAACTCCGTTCTTCAAGACGAACATATAGATGTAAAAACTGTAAGTATCTGTTAAGTAATAAGTAAAATATAATTATTCAAAGTTCGAAGTATACGTTGGTCAACTACGCGAGAAGAGAACAAAGGAGGACGCCATATTAGAAAATACAGCAAGATCGCCAAACAAGAAGTATGAAGTGCTACAAATGCCAAGAAGATCTAACGGGGGAAGAAAACCACGTAACATGTAGGAACTGCCAAAGAAACATGCATTTTTTATGTTCAGGATTGTCCGAGACTACCTGGCAGCGAAAATCAAACAAGAATCGTGACGAGTGGAAGTGTCCCCATTGCAGAGATAACAAAGGAACGCGCCTTCGACCGCAGGCGGAATACAGCCAACGCAGAAAACAACCGCAGGCAGTAAACAGCTATCAACAACAGAGGGAATTAAAAACAAAGAAAACAACAACGGAAACCCAGGTGAGCCATCTTTAAATGCATTACTTGAAAATAGATTACAAAACCTAAAAGACTGTTTAATCGATTTTGTTGGAGAACTATTTAAAAAACATACCGCACAAATTACAGAAAAATTTAACCAATACGAGGCATTTATTAAATTTAATAATAACTCGATAGAAGATATGTTACAGACCGTTAGAGAAATTAAAAACTGCGTCAAAGAGCTAACAGAAAGGCAGCATAATTTAATTAAAGAGACAACGGACCTACGGCAAGAACTAAACTCTCTAAAGCAACAGTACGAGCTCTCAAACCAACAGCAGCACAAAAATGACCTCCTCATAAATGGTCTCCCAGAAATAACTACGGAACCTCTAAGAGACACTGTAATACAACTAAGCCAAAAAATCGGCTCCCCCATAGAACCAAGAGACATCCAGTCATTGCATCGGTTACCACAAAAAAGGAAAAGAGAAAATAATACCCGTCCTTCTCCCGTCGTAGTGCGACTCACCAACAGCCTAACAAAAACTACACTTATAAAAGCTAGCAGGATTAAAAATCCAGTAGTAAAGGATCTGAAAGGAGACCACGACAACACCCCAATATATTTGTCTGAATACCTTAATCCACACTATCAGAAAATATTCTACCAAGCAAGGAAAGTAAAAACAGAAAACAATTACCAGTTTATATGGATAAGAGACAGCAAAATATTCCTTAGAAAGACACAAGACTCAAAACCAATCGAAATAAAATCCGTAGATGACCTCAACAGGCTGTCACATTGAAAGGAATATTGACAACTCGTAAAGAAGGACCAGCACCCCAACCAACATGAATGCACACCATCAAGCAGACGTAATCACCCCGGAACATGATAATTGCCACATTCTGAAATCAATATCAGAATGGAAACAACTGACAATCCCCAAAAAAGGACTATGTATTCTCCACATCAACATCAGAAGCATTCAAAAATACTGGCTGACCCTGCAAGCTTATCTGAAGGAAGATATAGACGAAATAGACATTTTAATACTGACTGAAGTATCTACGACAAACGAAGAGGCATCCTCCTACCAAATACCACACTTCCAACAACACAAACACTGCAGACAAACAAAACGAGGCGGTGGTATAATAATATTTACCAAACATAAACTAGAAGTAACAGAAATAAACTATAAATTAGAATACGCAGAAAACATATGCATCGAAATTAAAAACATCAAACAAGAAAACTCCCTGATATTAAACGCAATATACAGACCACCCAACTTAAGCACCACAAAATTCCTAGAAGAACTAAACAGATGGCTTTCAGGCACGAAAGTAGGCACCTCAAAATACTTGATAATAATAGGAGACATTAATATAAACATTGGGAACATAAATAACAACACAGAACAATACCTAGACCTATTATCGGCATATAACATAACCCCATCCATACAGTCGTATACACGAGAAGAGATAATCGGAAACACAACAACCTCAACCTGCATTGATCATATAAATATAAGGGCCCCTCCAAACAGCCACACAGCAGCCGTCATAACATGCAAACTAGCAGACCATTATTTCACAGTATTGCAATTACACACTGAACCAGAACCCATAAAAATCACTGAGACTACAAAACAGTATCATAGCATTGTAAACGAAGCAATAGTGAACGATGAAATCAGAAAAACAGACTGGATGCAGATAGCATCTTTAGACTCTGCTGAAGCTGTATATAATAATCTTAAATTTGCATTTAACAAAATATACAACAAAGCATTAACAAAAATAAAAATACGCCCACAAACGAAACAAAATCCATGGATAACAGACAACATACTAACAGACATACAAAGAAAATATGCCCTATGGAAACAACTTAAGAAGTCACCGAACAATATCGCTTTAAAAGCTGAATACAAAAGAAAACGGAATCTCCTAACAACCCAGATTCGAACGGCAAAAAGAAACTATTACAGCAACAAATTAACAACAGCACAGAATGACATAAAGGAAACCTGGCACCTGATTAATGAAATGCTGGACAATATACACAGAACCACTGCCACAGAAACAATAAAACAAAGCTTTGCCTGAGACCCCAAATCCCTTAAACAGCTGGCAAACAACTTTAATCAGCACTTCGCGAACTCTGTCCAAAAGCTACAAGAAACAACCTTTCCTCACACATACGAACATTCTCCACTAGGTCCACGAGCAACCCAGTCGATGTGGTTCCCCACAGTAACAAAAGAAGAACTATCACTGGCAATTCAACAAATTAATCCTAACAAAGGACCGGGGATAGACGGAATCAGACCAAAAGACATCAAGAAACACTCAACCGACCTACTTCCAGTTATACAAAAACTGTTAAATAAAATCTTCGAAACGGGACACATACCTGAAACACTGAAGACTGCACTAATCACACCCATACACAAACAGGGAAAAAGAAACATAATAAGTAATTATAGACCTATCGCCACGCTGCCTGTAATCAACCAAATCATGGAACGCATCGTACATCAGAAACTCTCCACATACGTTGAAAAATTTCAAATCATACCCAAAACACAATATGGCTTTCAAAAAAATAAAGGAACAGCAACACTCCTGGAAGACTTCACAGATCTAATAAACGCTGCATTGGATAAAAACAGAATAACATTAGTGGTATTCATTGACCTAACAAAAGCATTTGACACACTAACACATAAAACCTTGTTAACGAAACTTACCCATATCGGAATTGGAGGTCGTCTACTCCAGTGGTTTAAAGCATACACGAAAAACAGAAAGCACATCACACGTATAGGATCAGCACACAGCAAAGAGGAACATGTAACTTGTGGAGTACCGCAAGGAGCTGTCCTATCTCCCATTCTATTTAACATATACACACACGACATAAGCCAACTCCCCCTAAAAAGTAAAATCTTCCAGTATGCAGACGACACTGCCATAGTATCCATTCACAACACTGCAAAAATCGCTTACAAAAATATGCAACACGACATCAATCAAATCACTAACTGGTTAACCGAAAACGGCATATATATAAACCCTGGAAAAACAAAGCTAATGATATTCAAAAACCCCCATACCCTGCCCACAGAAACTAAATATCTCACTATCAAACATTCATCCTCCTATACACAAAGTGCAGAACCTAAAATCACAACCATCACACAGGTGAAAACAACACGCTACCTTGGACTTCACTTCGATGCAGACCAAAGTTGGAATAGCCATACAAACTACCTACATACCAAGCTTAGGATAATAGCAAGCAAACTATACAGATTAAAAGACATTGCCCCAGCCCACATAAAAATACTAATCTATAAAGCATTATGTGAAAACATTTTAAGATATGCCATCACATCATACGCATTCTGCGCAGACAACAGACTTAACAGGCTACAATGGTTGCAAGATAAAATGATAAAACTGATATTCTGGGAACAACCCACTCTTATGCAGGAAGCATGGACAAAACACAAAATATTTAAGGTAAAACACTTACGCCACTACACAGTCATGTTAAAACACTACTACAGCCCAACATATAGAGTAACCAGAACAACATATCAAATAACAAGACCACAGTCAACAAACTACATAACATATAAGTACAACAATTACCACGGCAAAGCCACCCGAAACTTCTACATACCTGACATGATAAACAAACTGCCGTTCGACAACAGAAACCTAGGAACATACAGAGAGCTGAAAGAGGCACTATATAAATATTATAGCGAGAATGAAAATTAGAGCAATTCCTGTTTCTCTCTCCCCCACCACACATACACACACACACAAACCATGACAACCCCCCTCTCAAAAAACTACCACTACAAGAACACAAAGAAACAAACACACCATGTCTAAATACAACCCTATTTGGACAAAAAAAAAAAAAAAGTTAAACTGTAATAGCAGTCAAAGTCTTTCAAACACGTACCAACAAACAGTAAAATCAACACCTGGCTTGTGACCACTATAGGAACACAACCATGAAACCACTACCCTCTGTCATCTATTATCTTCCTCAGATAAGCTCTGCTAAGCTTCGAGGAAGAAAATTACTAACTTGCAAGTATCTGTTATACACACTTGTAATGTGTTATAAATATTATATACATATAATTACTACAGCAACTATGTATGCAATTCATCTGAGACAAAAAAAAAAAAAAAATCTGTATAATCCTTATTGTAAATACTGTAAATATTATTATTGTATGTAACTTATACTGAGACATAATAAAATGTAAAAAAAAAAAAAATTATTATTATTATTATTGAATAGTGTGTATATGCTGCATTACTGCATTGTATCGTGAATTGTGTGCACATTGGTGCCAATCCATATTTAGCTAGTTTAAAAAAATGTATATTCATATTTATAAAATATACTCTGCATTTTGTATGTCGAATTTTCGTACTGTACAGAAAAGATAATATGTCTTTCATTGTGTGTGTGCAGATACTCTGTGTGATAGTAAACCTTATCATTTTCATTGTAAAAACAAATAAGTCGTTTATAAAAAAAAAAAAAAAAAAAAAAATTATTATTATTATTATTATTATTATTATATTCTAAATTCAAAAATTCTGTATAAACCTTATTGTAAATAATGTAAATATTATTATTGTATGTAATTTATACTGAGACATAATAAAATGTTTAAAAAAGAAAAAAAAAATTATTATTATTATAAAATTTTTTATTATTATAAAAAAAAATTATTATAAGCAATGACAGTCTAGGATTTACTAGAGAGAGAGAGAGAGAAGAGAATGAAATAAAATAAAAAACTGCATGCTAAAACTTTCCGACATCTCAATCTTGAAAGCTTGAAAATATGACTCACTGTACATGAATCACGAATTATTATGTTATCATGAATTAATTTTATTCGATATTATACGCTCTGCGATTGATGTATCTGAAGAAAAGTAATCTATCCAATGATATCACTAAATGAGATGACAACATTTGTTACGCAATGCCATCTGCTGACTTGATTGTGTCAATAGCAACCTCGCTTATCTTGTAACAGAAGAGAACAATCCTTTGTAATTGTTCTTGCTTCGTGATTAATGAAAAAAATATTTCTCAAGCGAACAACATTGTTTATTATTTTAACAGTTGCGTAAAGAGCAACAACCCAAGACCAGAGTCAGCCTCCTTCAAAGGATATTCTTCCGACATTTAAAGTTTATATACTCAAGTTGCACAACCGATCTTGCCTCGTCTATCACGGTGCAGTACGTTTTGCAACCAAGCATGATCCCCTATTAAATCAGTTTTATCCTCGTTTTGTTATGCATTTAACGACTACCCCAAGATGCAAATGATTTTCAGAAAATTTAGAACATGGTATTTTACTGAAATTTGGGAAGTCGTCTCACTTTTGACTTAAATCGGGCCATTTTAAAAGTCAAAAAAATCAAGAGAACGATTTTTTTAAAAAAAAAATCTATGTATTAATGTTTTCTTCTTCTTCTTCTTCTTCACCCCACCCCTCCACCAAAAGAAACTTATGATCCTCAGTAATACACTCATGAGCCGAAACATTATGACCGCTTACCTACTGCGGGTTCCGTTTGTTTTCTCGGAGAAACCGCTTGCATTCGTCTTGCTACTGACTCTACTAGACCATAGTGGATGTCCTGAGGTATTCTGGATCACCTAGACAGCATAACGTCCCGAGATCAGCGACCCGGCTACACGCGGATCGACTAACGGAAGTTGTGTTCCGCACGATCCTTCGAATGCTCAATGGGATTCAAATCAGGAGAATTAGGCGGCCAGGAAAAGCACACGGAATGTTTGGATGTGTTCTGCGAACCATGCTTGCACAACGCGAACCTTGGGACACGGGGCCGTTCTCTTGCTGGAAGAGTCTGCAATTCATATGTAGGGAAAAAACTTGTTCGAAAAACAAGGTCAGGCATGAATTAGCGGTCAAGGCAGTGGCATAGCTAGGGAGGAGCGGAGGGGGAGATCCGCGCCGGGCGACACTTTGAACCTTTTTGAACTTTTGCAGTTAATTCTAAAATACAGTCTCGAGAACTCCTTTCCAAATATTGTAATACCACTGCGAATTTTCCTCACAATTGCTGTGAGTGTTGCTAGTTGTGAGAGGAGTTTTTCTAAATAAAATTGATTAAGAATTACCTACATTACTATGAAATAGACTTCGCCAATGTCATCGACGATTTTGCTAAGAGAAAATCAAGAAAAATAACATTTTAGAATGTTGAAATTAAAGTTTCACTTCAAAAATAGACACAGTGTTTTAATTTATTTCCGTATACGTCGTTTTGGCATTTTATAGTATTTTGGTGAGTATTGAGACGGGCGGCGAACTCAGGGACCGCCCCGAGCGGCAGAAGCTCTAGCTACACCACTGGGTCAATGCGAAGGTCTCATAGGTGACAAGATGATCTAGTGATGTCCGACTAATAATCTCTATACAAAGATACTGTCAACACCTGTTTCCGGTTATCCGTGCAGTCTGGTTGGACGGAAACTGGAGATGTAGTCATAATATTTTGGCTCATGAGTGTATAATATTTGGAATGTTGACTCAAGTTGGTGGCAGGTATTTGCTGTTTTCTACCCACCCTCTTGTCTACAAAACGTGGGTTGAAATTGGCTGCAGCCCAGGTGATGTTAAGTGGGGGAATTGGCTGCCTATCGATTTCCAAAAGTTTGGACTAAAAAAAACTCTTTTAGACTTCCTTCGAAAAATTAGAAGGCTAAAATTTTATTTTATTTTTTACTTAAATTTGATTGAACATGCCACAGAAGAAACCCATCATAATTTAAGGTCCCAATGGTGGGGGGAAATGTGATTATAACGAATGCTTCTTATAAGGCACTTTTCGATTCCTCGCCAGTAGAGGGAATGGAAATAGAATCCCACTGTTATTAATCTTGGACGAAGGCATGCAAAAAAACAAAATCAAATGATCACTTTAAAATACGCACCCTTTAAATCATTGAATGGGATGATTTGCAAGTTCGATTCAGAAGCAGATCCGGGTTGATCAAGTGCTGAATGTTAGGTTAATATTCAGTCAATAATATCTGCTAAAATTCACGTTGAGAATGGAGTGAAAATCTGAAGAGAGGATGATATACAGTAAATGATAAACCCCCGGAAGCGAAACTAGCGACCAGGCTACACGGGATAAAAGGAGCTCCATAAGGTGGTTAGTTCGGTAAGAAGGCATTTATGCCCGATTAAATGAATTAAAACTGGGTGAAGATGCTACATTGGGTAATTAAATATTCTTATACTTAAAATTACCCATAAGACTATCAGTAAAATAAACCATGTTGTCAAATTCAACATCCATAATCCAAAAAAATTATTATTATTATTATTATTATTATTATTATTATTATTATTATTATTATTATATTCTAAATTCAAAAATTCTGTATAAACCTTATTGTAAATAATGTAAATATTATTATTGTATGTAATTTATACTGAGACATAATAAAATGTTTAAAAAAGAAAAAAAAAATTATTATTATTATAAAATTTTTTATTATTATAAAAAAAAATTATTATAAGCAATGACAGTCTAGGATTTACTAGAGAGAGAGAGAGAGAAGAGAATGAAATAAAATAAAAAACTGCATGCTAAAAACTTTCCGACATCTCAATCTTGAAAGCTTGAAAATATGACTCACTGTACATGAATCACGAATTATTATGTTATCATGAATTAATTTTATTCGATATTATACGCTCTGCGATTGATGTATCTGAAGAAAAGTAATCTATCCAATGATATCACTAAATGAGATGACAACATTTGTTACGCAATGCCATCTGCTGACTTGATTGTGTCAATAGCAACCTCGCTTATCTTGTAACAGAAGAGAACAATCCTTTGTAATTGTTCTTGCTTCGTGATTAATGAAAAAAATATTTCTCAAGCGAACAACATTGTTTATTATTTTAACAGTTGCGTAAAGAGCAACAACCCAAGACCAGAGTCAGCCTCCTTCAAAGGATATTCTTCCGACATTTAAAGTTTATATACTCAAGTTGCACAACCGATCTTGCCTCGTCTATCACGGTGCAGTACGTTTTGCAACCAAGCATGATCCCCTATTAAATCAGTTTTATCCTCGTTTTGTTATGCATTTAACGACTACCCCAAGATGCAAATGATTTTCAGAAAATTTAGAACATGGTATTTTACTGAAATTTGGGAAGTCGTCTCACTTTTGACTTAAATCGGGCCATTTTAAAAGTCAAAAAAATCAAGAGAACGATTTTTTAAAAAAAAAATCTATGTATTAATGTTTTCTTCTTCTTCTTCTTCTTCACCCCACCCCTCCACCAAAAGAAACTTATGATCCTCAGTAATACACTCATGAGCCGAAACATTATGACCGCTTACCTACTGCGGGTTCCGTTTGTTTTCTCGGAGAAACCGCTTGCATTCGTCTTGCTACTGACTCTACTAGACCATAGTGGATGTCCTGAGGTATTCTGGATCACCTAGACAGCATAACGTCCCGAGATCAGCGACCCGGCTACACGCGGATCGACTAACGGAAGTTGTGTTCCGCACGATCCTTCGAATGCTCAATGGGATTCAAATCAGGAGAATTAGGCGGCCAGGAAAAGCACACGGAATGTTTGGATGTGTTCTGCGAACCATGCTTGCACAACGCGAACCTTGGGACACGGGGCCGTTCTCTTGCTGGAAGAGTCTGCAATTCATATGTAGGGAAAAAACTTGTTCGAAAAACAAGGTCAGGCATGAATTAGCGGTCAAGGCAGTGGCATAGCTAGGGAGGAGCGGAGGGGGGAGATCCGCGCCGGGCGACACTTTGAACCTTTTTGAACTTTTGCAGTTAATTCTAAAATACAGTCTCGAGAACTCCTTTCCAAATATTGTAATACCACTGCGAATTTTTCCTCACAATTGCTGTGAGTGTTGCTAGTTGTGAGAGGAGTTTTTCTAAATAAAATTGATTAAGAATTACCTACATTACTATGAAATAGACTTCGCCAATGTCATCGACGATTTTGCTAAGAGAAAATCAAGAAAAATAACATTTTAGAATGTTGAAATTAAAGTTTCACTTCAAAAATAGACACAGTGTTTTAAATTTATTTCCGTATACGTCGTTTTGGCATTTTATAGTATTTTGGTGAGTATTGAGACGGGCGGGCGAACTCAGGGACCGCCCCGAGCGGCAGAAGCTCTAGCTACACCACTGGGTCAATGCG
Source organism: Typopeltis vanoorti (assembly GCF_054136105.1). Lineage (NCBI taxonomy): Eukaryota > Metazoa > Arthropoda > Arachnida > Uropygi > Thelyphonidae > Typopeltis > Typopeltis vanoorti. The sequence goes on along the minus strand of NC_143556.1, from coordinate 7,831,695 downwards.
AAGGTCTCATAGGTGACAAGATGATCTAGTGATGTCCGACTAATAATCTCTATACAAAGATACTGTCAACACCTGTTTCCGGTTATCCGTGCAGTCTGGTTGGACGGAAACTGGAGATGTAGTCATAATATTTTGGCTCATGAGTGTATAATATTTGGAATGTTGACTCAAGTTGGTGGCAGGGTATTTGCTGTTTTCTACCCACCCTCTTGTCTACAAAACGTGGGTTGAAATTGGCTGCAGCCCAGGTGATGTTAAGTGGGGGAATTGGCTGCCTATCGATTTCCAAAAGTTTTGGACTAAAAAAAACTCTTTTAGACTTCCTTCGAAAAATTAGAAGGCTAAAATTTTATTTTATTTTTTACTTAAATTTGATTGAACATGCCACAGAAGAAACCCCATCATAATTTAAGGTCCCAATGGTGGGGGGGGAAATGTGATTATAAACGAATGCTTCTTATAAGGCACTTTTCGATTCCTCGCCAGTAGAGGGAATGGAAATAGAATCCCACTGTTATTAATCTTGGACGAAGGCATGCAAAAAAACAAAATCAAATGATCACTTTAAAATACGCACCCTTTAAATCATTGAATGGGATGATTTGCAAGTTCGATTCAGAAGCAGATCCGGGTTGATCAAGTGCTGAATGTTAGGTTAATATTCAGTCAATAATATCTGCTAAAATTCACGTTGAGAATGGAGTGAAAATCTGAAGAGAGGATGATATACAGTAAATGATAAACCCCCGGAAGCGAAACTAGCGACCAGGCTACACGGGATAAAAGGAGCTCCATAAGGTGGTTAGTTCGGTAAGAAGGCATTTATGCCCGATTAAATGAATTAAAAACTGGGTGAAGATGCTACATTGGGTAATTAAATATTCTTATACTTAAAATTACCCATAAGACTATCAGTAAAATAAACCATGTTGTCAAATTCAACATCCATAATCCATTCCGTTCAAACTTATCGACTTCTCATACTCTTTCTTTATTCCGTCTTCCTCTGTTCATCCGTAGATCGAATTCTTCAATGAATACAACTTCCACAAGAAAAACACATTAACAAATTCTTCTACCTCCCTATGAATGCTTGTCTACATCTGCCATTGTTCTGGTGGAGGTCTTGAAACCAGTCGTGTGTGGATGTTGATAATATATATGCAGGTAACCCTCGTATAACGCGGATGTTAGGTTCAATAGAAATACCGCGTTATATAAATCGCGTTATGAGAGACTCAGATCACATAGAAAAAGTGGGGTTAGGTTCCGAAATCGTTTTTTTTTTTTTAATTATATAAACAACAATGACATATCCAACAAAAAATATTTTTATTTAATTCAGGTAATTCATGTAAGTTAAGAAAACATATAAACTATGAGACAAATACATTTTATAAAGGTATAAAAATTACAAATTGTACTTAAACTTCACTGCACACAATGCATAAATGTTTTACGCAAAATAAAATCGTGCATATTTTAATCTTCCATAGCACGAGGATTTGAGGATTGGTTAATAAACATTAGTTTTGTCATGTAATCACCTGATTCATTACTACAAAACAGTAGAGTAATTCTATCTTTAGAAACTTTGAATCCAGGAGCTGATCTTTCATTTTTCGAAATATAGGTGCGTTTTTGCACTTTTTTCCAATATAACCCGGATTCATCCTCACTGAACACTGGTTTGCACTATAAATGTTTATAAACTTTGAGAGTGTTTTGTTTAATAAGATTTCTATCCATAGGAAGTTTCTTTTGAAGTGCAATCTTCTATCGAAATCATCAGAGATTTCTCCATTTTTCCATTAGAATATCGCGTACACGAGCAACGCGCTTTGAACTTATCGTTGACCCAGCAATAAACACTTTCTCGGATTTTATGTTCATTTTGTTTGTTTTGATTCGTTAAAATTCAAATTCCTTGCAACAGCTCTTGGTTTTTCTCCATTTTTCAACCTATCCAAGATTTTAATTTTTTCTTCAAGAGAAATAAATTTTCTTTTTAATGTTGGTTTTTCCCTTTCGTTGAAGTTTATGGCCATTACTATAAAAATATTTTTTAACATAAAAGAAGCATTACATATTAATTATGTATGTAACTCACCAGAAAATAAAGTGCTCAACTTGAGATTAACACATTATGATTTTAAAGCTCTCTCCTGGCAGAAAACGAAGACAATGTTGAACAATAAACACTTTATACGGAAAACAATTGACGTACGTGCGTGCTAAAGGGTATTTCCCCTAATATAAATTCGCTACTTATAACTACATGCGCGATACGGGCAGAGACAAAATTAACGAAGATAAAATTTGATTTTCAAGTCGCGCGGTGAAAAACATATGAAAAGATAAAGGGTTACTACAATTTGTAGACCGTGTTTATATCTCAACCGCCTTGTATAAGTACTGCGTTGAACAAAGGTTGCTACAATTTGTAGACCGTGTGTCTCCTTGTTTTATTCCCCTATTTACCGGGAATTTTTCACTTTTCTTATGCAACCTAATGACGAGATGGTGTGATTGATATACACTTCAGAGTCAACAAATATGATTCTTCTATACCTTGTATAATGTGAGTCAAATGCTTTCTCTAATTTCACAAAGACCTAACTGGAAATTTATTATCTTCGTTTGTGTTTTCTCTAATTTTCCTAAGAGAATGAATATGATTAATGGAACGATAATTAAGTTTAAACTCTTCTTGTTCCTCGGATGCATATACTCAACCTGACGCATTATTCTGTTATTTATTACTTTTGTAAATGTCTTATATACTGCTGTTAAACAAATAAGCCTGATATATTTGATTTCCTCTTCACCATTTATTTTTTAAATAATTATTATCAATGCATTGTTCAGTGGAATTTTCCCTGTTTTAAACAAGTTAGAATACCCTTGCCTGACAGTCAGCCGCCTCCCTTCAGTTCCACTAGAAACACATCTCCAGCGGTTCTTCCTTGTTTCGCCGTTTTCAAAGCTGCCTCAGGTTACGTTTCACATAACCTTCGGGATATCCCAAACGCAACTCTTCTTTAAACTCATTTCCTTTAAAAAAATCTTAATTTTTGTCACTATATACACTTATTCATAATATTTTTCAGTTATATTCATTATTTCGTTTCTATTTTTAAGTATTTATTATTGTTTTTATAATAACTAAATAAGCGGACGTTTTTTTATTTACAAAGTGAGTACTCAGGCTCGTTTAGTCCTAAGTAACTTTTTTAAGAGAGGTAGGCAGCACGTGTAGCCTTGTGGAAATGGCTTTTGCATCCATAGTGCTAGGCCACTTTAAGAAAGAGCGTTCTAAGTGTGATTCTAGTCGCGCACTAGAGGGACTTTTTCTAAACCTTTATTCAACCGGTTCCAGTTAGTCGATCTCTGGCTGTAGGACTCACAAATTTTAGACAATAATATGCATTGCTAGCGTTAGGAACTACGAGATGGCTACAACTGTTTGCCGTACTCTTCTCCACAGGTGCCAAAATCGAGCCACTGATAGTATTAGGCCAGTTATTTTGTGATTGGCTAAGGGTTGACGCCAGTTACCCACTAGTCTTCAAAAGTTAGAGTTAAATGGCTTGATCTACTTCCTGTGGGAAATAACAGGCGTTAGCATTTTTTTTAACTCCACATTTATCCTTCAACCTTCAGTGACAACGGAGCTTAAAACAATCAGTGAGTCAAGGATTTCTGGAGAAATAACATTCCTGACAACTGCGCTCTTTTGCAGCACTAAATCGTAAGTGGTATGTGAGGTTTATGGTCAATTTCTTTGCATAGTTAAAAACCTTGATTTCCGTGAAGTTAAACACCCACTTGCCAGTGAGAAAGAGATCGATTAACTTGGGAACCGGCTTTAAAAATGCTTAGTAAACGTTCCTCTATAAAAAAAATAAATACGTATTATAAATATTATGTATAAATAAAGTTAGATTGAAAAAATTATTATTATATATATAAATAATAATAATTATTATTATTAGAAATAAAGTAAAAATCAAAAGGCACTACAGAACTTCAGGACTACAGTTTAACATACAGTGGAGTACCCGACGAAAAACGAGCATCTGCAGATATAGCCATCATCAGCGACAAATGGAAAGACAAAATTGAATCATATAACTGGATCTCTGAAAGAATAATACCGGTTAGACTTAAATAAGAAATTTATTACAAACATATGAATATGTGCACCCGAAGAAGGAAAAAAATCTGAATCAGAAGAATTCTTTAAAAACCTCCAAAACGTAATTCAGAAAACAAATAAATAAGATTACTTAATCATTGCAGTTGATTTCAATGCGAATTGGATCAAATACATTTAAATATTTAATAGGTAAGCGAGAAGAAATACCATAAATAACAATGGAAGGGAATTCACGGAATTTGTGGTGAATAGTTTGAAAATCACCAACAGCTTCTTTAAACATAAATATACATGGGAAGTTAGAGGATATAAAAGCATCATGGACTATATAATAGTGAGTGATAAACTGTAGAAGTTGGTAAAAAATTGCAGAGTTGACAGAGGATGCAATATTGACTCAGACCCCTATTTATTAATCAGTACTATTAAGATTCAGATCAGAGAAATAGAAACAATACAAGAACACAAAAACAAAAGTAGGAACAATTTAAGATAGAACTGTTACAGCAAGATAGTATCAGAGAACTATATTAAAGAAGACTTACAAATCATAGAAAGAAAATAAATGAAGACACAGATATAGAAAAGGAAGGACAAGACATTAAACAAATAGCAAAACAAGCAGCATATGAAGCCATAGAAAAAAACTGCGAAGAAAAAGGACTAAGTACCAGGAATCCAGAAATCGAACCTTTAGTATGAAAGAAAAAAGAAATTTCCCTTAAATGGTTAAACGACAGAACCATAGGAAATGAAAAAGAATATAAAAGAAGCAGACAAATAACAAGAAGAGAAACCAGGAAAATCAGGAGACAAGACTGGGAAAATTTGTATCAAAATTAGAGCATGACATAAGTGGACCTCAATTAAATAGCTATAAAATCATTAAAAATGACTCAAGAAACAAAGGATAATCTACAATTAGAAGGTCCCTCCACCAAATAATGGACCAATCACTGCATCCAGCTTCTAAACAATAATCAAATTGAAATAAAACAAGTAATAAATCAAGGGGGGAAAATGAAGAACCGATACGGTTAAATGATTTAAAGAAAATATTGGAAGAACTAAAAAATAGAAAAGCTACAACAAAAGATGGAATAAATTAAGAACTATACAAATACAATTCTAAACCATTTCATTTACGATTAAATTCTTAAACAGAATATGGGAAGAAGGAAATATCCCACAAGAATGAAGACAGCAATAGTCATAAACATATTCAAAAAAAAATGAAACATAGGACTGCGGAAACTACAGAGGAATATCCTTATTAAATACATGCTATAAAATATATCCAGATATACTTAAAAGTAAATTAACACCTGAGAAAATTATTGGAGAAGAGCAATGCAGCTTTAGAAAAGGAAGATCCTCACAGATCCCACATTTACACTAAAACAAATTATAGAAAAAAATAATAATAGAATTTAATTTAATCCAGTAAGGCCACAACTTATGTTGCCTTACTAGATTATGAGAAAGCATACGATCAAGTCAACAGAACAAAATTAATCAATATAATGTATGAATTGAAAGCTCCACCTCAAACCATAAAAGCAATAGAAAATAAATGGAAGAAAGCTAAATTAAAATTAATAAAGAAACAACCGAAAAAATTAAAACCAATAGAGGTCTCATTGAAGGAAGTGGATTACACCAATATTGAAGAGAACAAAATCATAGGAATTAAAGAAGGAAATAAAGAATTAACCAGCCTTTTGTATGCTGACAATCAAGTTATTTTTGCTGAAAATGAAGACCAATTACAGAAACATCTTCACGTGTTGAACAAAACAATAGAACAGCATGAAATGAAAATCTCAATAAATAAAACGAAATCAATAGCATTTCAAGGTAAAGAAATTAAAAGATGCAAACTGGTCATCCACAACAAAGTAATAGAACAAGTGAACAATTTTAAATATCCAAGAAATTACATAAGCCCCAATGGAGAAATCGACATTGCATATAAAAAGCAAAAATTCCAAGCAGTCTTTGGAACTTTGAACAGAAGACACTTCAGTAAACAGATGGCGAGAACAACCCAAATAAAACTATATAAAATAACAGCCAAACTAATTCTGAAATATGGCAATGAAACATGGACTTGGGGAGAACGAGATAAAAGACAAGTGGAAGTTGCAGAAATGAAGTTCCTAAGACCCCTCGCAGGCTACAAAAGAATAGACAAGATAAGAAATGAAAAAATAAGAAAACAGTTATCCATAATGAATAACAGAAGACATCACAAACTATATAAAGAATTGGAAAAACCATGTAGAAAGAATGAATGAGGACAGATGGCCAAATTTGGAAATATAAACCAAAGGGACACTGATCAAGAGGAAGACCCAGGAGGAGATGGGAAGACGACTTTTTAAACCCTTGAAAATGTTACAGGAAAACAATTGCCTAATACGGGAAGCCAAGAAGATTATTATTATTATTATTATTATTATTATTATTATTATTATTATTATTATTAGTAGTAGTAGTAGTAGTAGTAGTAGTAGTAGTAGTAGTAGTAGTAGTAGTAGTAGTAGTAGTAGTATTTATTATTATTATTACAGCACAACATTTTATTGCAAAAAGCTTCGCTTAGGACACAAACCAAGAGGAACTAGAAGACTCATTCAACCTTGCTTTCACAAACAACATCACACAACTCAAAGACTCACAGACCTTATAACACATTTTGAACAAATAAATCCAATACTTTTGAAACTCGTGAACATAATATTCGACACAGGCATTATTCCACAATAACTAAAAACTGCAGTAATTACGCCAATATACAAACACAGCAAAAGAAACGATACCAAGAACTACAGACCAATAGCTACACTACCAGTCATCTCAAAAATTCTAGAAAAAAATAACACACACCAGACCACAGAACTATTTACAAAAGTACAACATCATCTCACAAAACCAATACGGCTTTCAGGAAACAAAAAGCACCATTACTTTATTAGAAGACATCGTCGACACAATAAACAAACCTCTCGACAAAAACAAGTACGCCGTCCTCCTACTGCTGGACCTAACCAAAGCATTTGACACACTTGAACATGACATACTACTTACCAAACTATACTCAGTAGGTATAAGAGGAACACTGCATACATGGTTCAAGAACTACCTCTCAAACAGAACACAAGTAACAAAAATAGGTACATGTCACAGTCGGAGTATACAAGTAAACACGGTGTACCTCAAGGTGCCATATTATCATCCACTATATTCAACATATACATTAACGATGTTCATAATATATCCATAAGAAGTCAAATATTTCAATACGCAGATGACACTGCACTACTAGCAATCCACAAAGACATTAACACAGCTCTCAGCAAAGCATAACAAGACCTGAACGAAATCACAACATACTTCCACCAAAACGAAATTCTAATCAACGGCACCAAAACACAGATGTTGAAAATACACAACCCAAGAATTATACGCCCTGCATCACTATCGATACATTGTCACACATACCGCTGCATTAACAGCAAAAATACCTGCCAATGTTCCGAAATCAAACCTGTAACACAGCAAAATATCTCGGTCTCTATATAGATTCCCACCTTAAATGGACAAAATATATAGAATACCTACACACCAAACTCCGAACCATCGCAAAACTCTTCCAAGTTAAAGATATTATTCCACCCAACATATAAAAACTCCTATATCACGGTATCTGCGAATCCCTACTCAGATACGGAATAACAGTTTATGCAAATACATCAAGAAGCCTCCCAACAAAATTAGAAACACTACACAGGAAAATCGTGTCAACAGTGATCTGGACACCTTACACGCAACAACCAATATCCGACAAGTACATGACGATACACAGAATTCTGAGCATTATAAACCTGAAATATTACATGACATTAACAAGGAATTATTTAATCATCACCTACCGAAACAACAGAGACACATATCGTATAACACGACCTACAACAACTATCTACATCCCCACACCCTTCAACAGCTCATACGGTTCTTTTGTGAGATCACATCAGATACCCACGCAACTCAACAACCTACCAAGAAAGTTAAAACACGTAGATAACTACAGAACATTAAAAAGCGAACTCTGGAAAATATACCAACAAAGTTAAGAAACCATTAACACCAATATACACATTATAAATCACTAGCATCCAATACCTACATCCCATACATAAACAGTAGCAACAACACGAATAGTGAAGGCTAAATCCCACTCTCTTCATAAAAGCTAACCCAAGCTTCGAAGTAGGTGGGATTAACTTGCCTCACTCAAGTAATCCTTATAAGCAGATGCAGAAATTTTTATGAATAATCGCTCTTTCTCAAACTATAAAAATAAAAAAAATAGATAAATAAATAAATAAAAATTAATAAGAAATAATAATTGTTATTAATGCTATTTATTAATTGTTATTATTACAAATGAGAAATAATAAAATGTTAAATTTTTTTTTTTAAATATTAATTAATAATTAAAAAACATCTGTAATAATCATCATTATGAATATTATAATAATATACGCTGTAAACAGTTATTGTTATTGTTATTATTTAAAAACAATTTATGAACGAGAAAGTATTTGTTATGCAAAATTGTGTTCATATAATGTATGTAGTCTATCAGAGAAATAATAATAATAAATTATTATTATTATTATTATTATTATTATTATTATTATTATTATTATTATTATTATTATTGTTGTTGTTGTTGTTGTTGTTGTTGTTGTTGTTGTTGGTGGTGGTGGTGGTGGTGGTATTATTTGTATAAGATGTTGGTATAAGTCTTATAATTTGAGTTCCGTTAATTTATTACTAGAAAAAGGTTTAGAAAATATAAAAGCCAGCTTGGTAGATCTTGTCCAAGAACTATTTGATAAACAGAATAAAGAAATAACCAAAAAAATTAGCGAATATGAAGAGTTTGTTAAATTTCATAATTCAAAAGTCGAAGAAGTCTTACAAACGGTAAAAGACATTAAAACCAGCATTAACGCATAAACTGAGAGGCAGCACAAATTGATAAAAGACACATCGGAACTCCGTCAAGAATTTAATTCCCTGAAACAACAATACGAAGTTTTAAACCATCAACAACATAAAGAAGACCTTATCATAAACGGTCTTCCAGAAACCGAATCCTCAGAAAATCTCAGAGACATAGTTCTAAAGTTAGGCCATGCAATTGACATCCACTTGCAGCATAATGATATTCAGACCATAAATCGGTTTCCCAGGAAGAACAGAAAACAAGGTTCGCCACGACCGGCACTAGTCATAGTTCGTCTGACAAACAAGGCTACAAGAGACAATCTCATAAAAGCTAGCAGACTGAAAAAACCAGTAGTCAAGGATTTAAATGCATCGCAAGACAATATGCCAATCTTTCTATCTGAATATTTAACACCCTTCAATCAGAATCTTTTGTACCAAGCAAGAAAGGAAAAAACAGAAAAAAAGTATCAATTTTTATGTATCAAAGACGGCCAAATATTCTTGAGAAAGTCACAGACTTCAAAGTCTATACAAATAAAAAGCTCGGAAGATATACACAGGTTGCCAGAGTGAAACAAAAGACTCTAACTTAGTTCAATAAGAAGATCTCAACACAACAAAAATGAATGTGAACCATCAGATAGATGTAATTACACCAGAATACATCAGTAATTGTACTTTCGAATCTCTTGAAGCATGGAAACAAAACACAGTACAAGCGAGAGGTCTCTCAGTCTTGCATATTAACATCAGAAGCATCCGAAAACATTGGTTATTATCATAGGCTTATCTGAGGAATTACACTGATATTATTGATATATTGATTCTTACAGAAGTATCCATAACTAATGACGAAGCGACTGCTTTCCAAATTCCAGGCTTCCAACAACATAGATCATGCCGCCAAACAAGAAGAGGGGGTGGAATACTAATATTTATGAAACAAAAATTAATAGCAAAAGAAATGGCCTATCAGTTTGAGCATGCTGAAACCCTCTGCCTCGAAATCATTAATACCACGAATACACAGCATCCCATAATACTAAATGCTATTTACAGGCCACCAAACCTAAACATGATAAAATTCTTACATGAACTAAATTGCTGGCTTTCAAGCCAAGAAATATGCTCAACCGAACACCTAATGATAATTGGCGACATAAACATAAATATTGCAAATGAAAACCAGAACAACACTGTACAATACCTAGACACACTATCCATGTACAACTAATACCAACAATAACATCATGTACTAGAGAAGAAATATTCGGAAATATTATCACTGCCTCTTGTCTAGACCATATAAACGTCCGAGCATCACCAAGTAGTTACACTGCATCAGTCATAAAGTGCAAAGTAGCAGACCATTACTTCACCGCTCTAAACCTGCAAACCAAGACAATACCCATGCAATGTCCCGCAGAAGTAAAACGACAGAAAACAATAATAGACGAAGAAATAGTCACCCACAAAATAAGAAAAACAGACTGGGAACACCTGGCATCAGATTCAGCAGATATCTTATACAACAACATTAAACTCACACTGGAGGAAATATATAAGAAAGCTACAAAGAAAGTCCGAATTCGATCAAAAACAACCCAAAATCCTTGGATAACACAAAACTTAATCCTAGAAATACACAGAAAGGACGCTTTATGGAAAGAATTAAAGCGATATCCAAATAACACAACTTTAAAAACCGAATATAAGATAACAAGGAATCGCCTTACAACACAAATCAGAAATGCAAAAAGAATCTACTACAGAGACAAAACTAACCTCCGCACAAAATAACATGAAACAAACCTGGCATCTGATTAATGAGATGCTAGATTCTGTTCCCAACACTACTGCCTCCGAAACCATAAAACACAGCTTCATGAAAGACGCAAAACCTATCCAACAACTAGCAAATGACTTTAAACAATACTTTGCAGACTCCATCCAACAACTTCAGAGAAATATTCCCCCAATCCCAAAACGAGACCCTCCACTTGGACCACGATCAGAACAGACATTATGGTTCCCAACCATAAAAGAAGCAGAACTTCTCTCAGCAATACATCAAATCAAACCAAACAAAGGCCCTGGAATAGATGGTATCAGACCTAAAGATATAAAGCAACATGTCAACTAGTTTAAGTCCTATCCTACTAAAACTAATAAATAAAATATTTAAAACAGGACAGATACCAAGTATGCTAAAGACCGTCATAATTACACCCATATACAAACCAGGAAAAAGAAATTTAATCAGCAATTACAGACCCATAGCAACATTACCAATTATCAATCAAATTATGGAGCGGATCATACTGAAGAAACTCACAGCATACACTGAGATCTTTAATATTATCCCCAAATCACGATATGGTTTTCAGAAAAATAAGGGAACAACATCTCTCTTGGAAGGCTTTACAGACGTAATTAATACCGCCTCAGACTAAAACAAAATAGCCATGGTAGTCTTTATAGATCTAACCAAAGCATTCGATACACTCACACATCAAACCTTGTTAGAAAAGCTGAGGCATGTTGGAATAGACGGGCCTCTTCACAGTTGGTTTACAAACTACCTCCAAAATAGAAGGCATATCACACGTATCGGATCAAACCGAAGCAGAGAGCTACTAGTAACCTGTGGAATGCCACAGGGAGCTGTACTCTCCCCAACTCTATTCAACATTTACACGCACGATATTAATCAGTTACCACTCAAAGGTAAGATATTCCAATACGCAGACGATACTGCAATAATATCCATCCATAATAACGCAAGCATAGCCCAAACAAATATGCAACGTGACATAAATCTGATCATAGACTGGCTCATAGAAAAACTCCATACACCTAAACTCAGAAAAGACAAAATTAATGATATTCAGAAATCCACTGACTCGACCAGTTGATAACAAATATATAACTATCCAACATCCACTTTCCAACACAAAAAACACACAGAACAGCAAAACCACTACAATCACTCAGGTTGAAACAATACGATAGCTTGGAATTTACCTCGATGCAGATATGAACTGGAATAGCCATATAAAACACCTACACAACAAACTCCGAACAATAAGTGGCAAACTCTACAGATTAAAAGACATAGTTCCCATACGCCTAAAAGCACTAATATACAAAGCACTATGCCAAAATATACTAAGATACGCTATAACAACGTATGCTTTCTGTGCACCCTACAAATTAAATAAATTAATGTCGCTACAGTACAAAATGACAAAACTGATCTTTTGGGAACAAAGAGAAAATCACGACCTTATAAACATTGCAATGGCAGAACACAAAATACTGACAACAAACCATTTATGTCACTATGCAGCCTTGCTAAAACATTATTTCGATGCCAACTACAGGACAGTTAGAAATACATGCCGTATAACAAGACCTCAGACTACTAATTATATCACATATAAATACAATAATCACTACGGAAAGGCCACGCGAAACTTCTACATCCCAGACATGATAAACAAATTACCTTTTGAATACAGAAACCTTACAAACTACAATAGCCTGAAAAGAGCTCTAAGGACATACTACGAACAAGAAACACGCACCCAAAATACCATACAAACTTAATGAAACACAATATATTCGCTCAGGCTTCCAGTTCAGCGACGCATCAGTACATTCCAATTTATTGTGTGTGTGTGGGGGGGGGGGGGGTGCGCGCGTATGTGTGCGTGTGAGTGCGCGCGCGCGAATTTCTCAATCATAGATTCCGTAGCATCCTAACACAGCAAAAAAAAACAATACATAATAACCAACTGGTGTCATCCTTAGATAAGCTTACATTTAAGCTTCGAGGATGAAAGGAAAAAAAATTAGTTCTCATCCAAAATGTATCATATGTAATCAAATTCATGTAATGTACGTATCACAAGAAAAACAATGTATGTATTATATGTAAACCAATGTACGTAAATAAAATATCACATGTAAACAAATGTAAGTAATGTATCATATGTAAACAAATGAATGTAATGTATATAATAATTGTAACAAATGTATGCAATGTAAAAAAAAAATATTTTTAAAGTAAATCATGAGTTTACACTGTATGTTTGTGAAAATAAGGACACATAATATTCAGACTGCATATGTGTAAATACTGTTGTATAATCACACCTTTTCAAACTTGAAAAAAAAAATATAGTAAACCACAACATGTAATATTATACAACTTATGTAACTCTGAACAATATAATTGTAAATTATTATTATGATTGTTATATAAAAAAAAACTGTTACCATCATTACTATTTAAATCTCATTATATGTAGCACAAAGTGCTGAACCTCGTAAAATAATATACTGAATAGATGATCATTGTACATATGTAAATATTTGAAAGAACAATAAAAAAATAAAAAAAATAAATAAAAAATTTATTATTATTTACATAAAAAAACAATTATTATTTCTTATTAATTTTTATTTATTTTTTTTTTTTTTTAAGTTTGAGAAAGAGTGATCATTCATACAAATTTCTGCATCTGCTTATAAGGATTACTTGAGTGAGGCAAGTTAATCCCACCTACTTCGAAGCTTGGGTTAGCTTTTATGAAGAGAGTGGGATTTAGCCTTCACTATTTGTGTTGTTGCTACTGTTTATGTATGGGATGTAGGTATTGGATGCTAGTGATTTATAATGTGTATATTGGTGTTAATGGTTTCTTGACTTTGTTGGTACATTCCCCAGAGTTCGCTTTTTAATGTTCTGTAGTTATCTACGTGTTTTAACTTTCTTGGTAGGTTGTTGAGCTGCGTGGGTATCTGATGTGATCTCACAAAAGAACCGTATGAGTTGTTGAAGGGTGTGGGGATGTAGAGAGTTGTTGTAGGTCGTGTTATACGATATGTGTCTGTTGTTTCGGTAGGTGATGATTAAATAAATCCTTGTTAATGTCATGTAGTGTTTCAGGTTTTTAATGCTCAGGATTCTGTGTCTCGCTATGTGCTGGTCGGATATTGGTTGTTGCGTGTAAGGTGTCCAGATCACTGTTGACACGATCTTCCTGTGTAGTGCTTCTAATTTTGTTAGGTGGCTGTTTGATGTATTTGCATGGACTGTTATTCTGTATCTGAGTAGGAATTCGCAGATTCCGTGATATATGAGTTTTTTTATGTTGGGTGGAATAATATCTTTAACTTGGAAGAGTTTTGCTGTGATGGTCCGGAGTTTGGTGTGTAGGTATTCTATATATTTTATCCATTTAAGGTGGGAATCTATATAGAGACCGAGGTATTTTGCGTGTGTTACAGGTTTGATTTCGGAACATTGGCAGGTATTTTTGCTGTTAATGCAGCGGTATGTGTGAAAATGTATCGATAGTCATGCAAGGCGTATGATTCTTGAGTTGTCTATTATCAACATCTGTGTTTTGGTGCCGTTGATTAGAATTGCGTTTTGGTGGAAGTATGTTGTGATTTCGTTCAGGTCTTGTTGTGCTTTGCAGAGAGCTGTGTTAATGTCTGTGTGGATTGCTAGTAGTGCAGTATCATCTGCATATTGAAATATTTGACTTCTTATGGATATGTTATGAACATCGTTAATGTATATGTTGAATAGAGTGGGTGATAATATGGTATCTTGAGGTACACCGTGTTTTACTTGTATACTCCGACTGTGACATGTACCTATTTTTGTTACTTGTGTTCTGTTTGAGAGGTAGTTCTTGAACAAGGTATGCAGTTCTTCTTATACGTATTGAGTATAGTTTGGTGAGTAGTATGTCATGTTCAAGTGTGTCAAATGCTTTGGTTAGGTCTAGCAGTTTGAGGACGGCGTACTTGTTTTTTTCGAGAGCTTTGTTTATTGTGTCGGCGATGTGTTCTAATAAAGTAATGGTGCTTTTTGTTTTCTGAAAGCCGTATTGGTTTTGTGAGATGAAGTTGTACTTCTGTAAATAGTTCTGTAGTCTGGTGTGTGTTATTTTTTCTAGAATTTTTGAGATGACTGGTAATGTAGCTATTGGTCTGTAATTCTTGGTATCGTTTCTTTTGCCGTGTTTGTATATTGGCGTAATTACCGCAGTTTTTAGTTATTGTGGAATAATCCTGTGTCGAATATTATGTTCAAGAGTTTCAAAAGTATTGGATTTATTTGTTCAAAATGTGTTATAAGGTCTGTGAGTCTTATTTTGTCTATTTCTGGAGTGGTCTTTGGTTTTAGCTGTAGGATTGTTTCTTTCAGTTCCTGTTTTGTTATGGATGGAAAATACATTGTTTTTTGTTGACTTTATGTCGGTAGTTTTTTGATAATCGTTAGTAGTTTGTCTTTTTTGAGTTGTGTGATGTTGTTTGGTTTGTGTCCTGACCGAAGCCTTTTGCAGTAAAATCTTGTGCTGAAGTTTTCTTTTTTCGGGTTACTAATTCGTTGAGTGTAGCCCATGTTTGCTTAATGTTGTTGTTATATTCCATGAATTTTTGGTTGTAGTATCGTCTTTTTCCCCTAAGAATTTTTTGTTTATTTCTTGTGTTTTTGTATAAGGTTTGTAAATGTGTGTTACTGGGTGACTTTTTAAGTTTTTTCCATAGATTTTCTTTTTCAGTAATAGTATTTAGTATGTCGTCATGTATCCATGGATTGCTGTCTGTTTGTCGCCTCGTTGGTGTAGGTTTTGTTACTTTTTTGTATATTTCTGTGAACATTAGTTGAAAATTCTCGTATAATGTTACAAAATCGTTTGTTTTAAGTAGGGAATTCCAGTCTATATTTTTTACTTGGTTATCGACAATGCTCTTTAGTATGATCGAGTTTTGCCGACTTTTATGGTGGTGGGAGGGGGGGGATAGGAAACGTACTTAAACGAAGTTGAGACAAAGTAGTGATCGGCAATTTTTACGTTAATTACTGATGATGTATATGTATGGATGGCAGCCCGTATGTTAATATGATCAATGCATGCTTGTGTTAGTGAGTTATTGAGTATTTCTTCTCTTGTTGGGGTGTTAATGGTAGGGTTTATGTTGTACTGACTTAGTATATCAAGATATGTGTTAGTGGTTGAAGAAACGTGGTCAAGGGTATTTATGTTAATGTCTCCTATTAGGATGAGCCTGTGTGTTGTACGGGGTTCGATGCCGCTTAGCCATGTTTCTAACTCGTGAAGAAAGCTGAGTGGATTGTGGCTATTTGTGAGTTCCAAAATTTATGTTTCTGCATGTTCGAAGTGAGTTTGTTTTTCTGTCACATTGTATTTTTCTTTGATAAATGCCACAATGCCACCTCCTTTTTCGTTTGGTCTGCATAAGTTGTAGGTCTGATCATTATTTATGTTGTATGCGTAAATTTCTGTGTCGTTTATTGCAACTTCGGTCAGTATTAGCGCATCTTGTTTATCATGGTATAATTGAGCTGTGTTATCAATGTAAGCCAGTGTTTTTTTTATACTTCTTATGTTTGTATGTATGATTGTGAAGTTGGTGTTGGTGGAAATGTTGTTTGACCATTTCTTCAAAGAGTGAAAGACCTTGAAGTTTATGTTGTCTGACTGGATATGTTCGCCTATGTTGGAGATCTCCATTATATAGGTTTTAAGTGAGTTCTAATCTTCGATTGGAATAGGCCTAAGTTCGATTCTCATCGCGACGGGAAGAATCTTTATCTGGACGATTTCAATCGAAGGTGAGTTAGCTGATCTCATACGGAGGTAGCAGGGTTTATTCTCCCGGAAACTCGGGTTTTTCATCCCGAATCCAGACAAATCGGCCCTTCAGAACACATGCAATTTACAGACAAAAAATACTAGTTGTGGTAGTGGTGGAGGTGGGCAGTAGATGGCGTTGATGGAGATGATTCGTAGTAGAGGTTCGGTGTAGTAGTTGAGACAGTTGTAGGTGTCCTTCCGCGATGAGTCTTCGGACTCCTTGGAGGTGTCACGAAAAATAATAATAATTATTATTATTATTATTCTAAAGGATGTAAAGAGTTAGTGTTTTATATTGGTAGGCTGTGTAAGTCGGATCCACTTGTAATTATGTATACTCAAGCGTTTTCATTCTTTCTCAAAAATATCTGGGAATTCTTTGTCCATAGCAACTTGTAGTTTTTCTCTGTTTTTGTCTTCCTTGCTTGATATAGAAGATTTTTGAAGTATGGAGTCCAGTGTTCCGTTATATAGATTGGTGTTGGGAGTTTCTTATCAGTTAGGATCGCTGTTGTCGGCGATAATAATAATAATAATTTTTTTCGCAATAATAATTATAGTAATTTAGGACGTATGATACATGCATTACATACTTATCATTACATATGATACATCATTACATACATTTGTTTATATGTGATAGGTACATTTCATGCATTTGATTACATATGATACATTTATTATTCATTTATTTTTATTTATTTATTTATTTTAATGTATTTATTTTTATTTTTTTTTTCATCTTGGATGAGATGAGATGTATTATCTCAGCTTTCATCCTCGAAGCTCATTTGCGAGCATATCTGAGGATGACACCAGTTATTATTTATTGGTTTATTTGCTGTGTTGGGAAGCTATGAAATCAAATCTATGTTTAATTGGCTTGATTTCCACTGCAGCCGTTGATTGAGAAATTCTCATCCGCACGCACACACCCATACTCACAACTTGAAATGTCTTGATGCATCGCTGAACTGGAAGCCTGAACAAATATATTGTGTTTCATTAAGTTTGTATGGTCTTTTGGGTGCGTGTTTCTTGTTCATAGTATGTCCTTAGAGCTCTTTTCAGGTTATTGTAGTTTGTATGATTTCTGTATTCAAAAGGTAATTTGTTTATCATGTCTGGGATGTAGAAGTTTCGCGTGGCCTTTCCGTAGTGATTATTGTATTTATATATGATATAATTAGTTGTCTGAGATCTTGTTATACGGTATGTATTTCTAACTGTCCTGTAGTTGGCATCGAAATAATGTTTTAGCAAAGCTGCATAGTGACATAAATGTTTTGCTGCCAGTATTTTGTGTTCTGACGTTGCAGTGTATATAAAGTCGTTATTGTCCCTTTGTTCCCAAAAGATCAGTTATCATTTTGTACTGTAGCGACATTAATCTATTTAGTTTGTAGTGTGCACAGAAAGCATACGTTTTTATAGCGTAGCTTAGTATATTTTGGCACAGTGCTTTGTATATTAGTGTTTTTAGGTGTGTGGGAACTATGTCTTTTAACCTGTAGAGTTTGCCAGTTATTGTTTGGTGTTTGTTGTGTACATGGTTTATGTGGCTATTCCAGTTCATATCTGCATCGAAGTAAATTCCAAGGTATCGTATTGTTTCAACCTGAGTGATTGCAGTGGTTTTGCTGTTCTGTGTGTTTTTTGTGTTGGAAAGTGGATGTTGGATGGTTATATATTTGTTATCAACTGGTCGAGTCAGTGGATTTCTGAATATCATTAATTTTGTCTTTTCTGAGTTTAGGTGTATGGAGTTTTTCGTGAGCCAGTCTGTGATCAGATTTATGTCACGTTGCATATTTGTTTGGGCTATGCTTGCGTTATTATGGATGGATATTATATCTGTATCGTCCGTAATGGAATATCTTACCTTTGAGAGGTAGCTGATTAATATCGTGAGTGTAAATGTTGAATAGAGTTGGGGAGAGTACAGCTCCCTGTGGCACTCCACAGGTTACTGTTAGCTCTCTGCTTCGGTTTGACCCGATACGTGTGATATGCGTTCTATTTTGATTTGTATTGCGACATGCCTTAGCTTTTCTAACAAGGTTTGATATGTAAGTGTATCGAATGCTTTAGTTAGATCAATAAAGAAAAAAGTCTACCATGGCAATTTTGTTTTTGTCTAAGGCATTATTAATTACGTCTGTAAAGTCTTCCAAGAGAGATGTTGTTCCCTTATTTTTCTGAAAACCATATTGTGTTTTGGGGATAATATGAAAGGTCTCTGTGTATGCTGTGAGTTTCTTCATTATGATCCGCTCCATAATTTGATTGATAATTGGTAATGTTTCTATGGGTGTGTAATTGCTGATTAAATTTTTTTTTCCATGTTTGTAAATGGGTGTGATTATGGCGATCTTTAGCATACTTTGTGTCTTTCCTGTTTTAAATATTTTATTTATTAATTTTAGTAGGATAGGACTTAAGCTAGTTGCATGTTGCTTTATATCTTTAGGTCTTATACCATCAATTCCTAGGCTTTTTGTTTGGTTTGATTTGATGTATTGCAGAGAGAAGTTCTGCTTCTTTTAAGGTTGGGAACCATAATGTTTGTTTTGATTGTGGCCCAAGTGGAGGGTCACGTTTTGTGATTGGGGGATTAATAATAATAATAATAATAATAATAATAATAATAATAATAATACTTTTTTTTTTATTGATTTCTAAAATATTTACACAATTGCAATAATCATCTTTAGTGACATTCCATCTTGTAATTTTTACAAAATTCAGCACTAAGTGCTGCATATGTGATACAATTTCTACATTGCATTTCAATTAAAATTTTGATAATAATAATTTCTTGCATCGATATTCACAACACGTTCTTCTAATATTAACAATGTAGATGACATGGAATTTTTGAATAATGGATTTTGAGAAAGAGTGATTATTCATTCAAATTTCTGCATTTGCTTATAAGGTTTAACTGTAGATGAGTGAGGCAAGTTAATCCCACCTTCTTCGAAGCTTGGATTAGCTTTTATGAAGAGAGTGGGATTTACCTTCACTATTTGTGTTGTTGCTAATGTTTATGTACGGGATGTAGGCATTGGATGCTAGTGATTTATGATGTGTGACATTAAATTAGTGTTAATGGTTTCTTAACTTTGTTGGTATATTTTCCAGAGTTCGTTTTTTAATGTTCTGTAGTTATCTACGTGTTTTAGCTTTGTTGGTAGGTTGTTGAGTTGCGTGGGTATCTGATGTGATCTCACAAACGAACCGTATGTGTTATTGGAGGGTGTGGGGATGTAGAGAGTTGTTGTAGGTCGTGTTATACGATATGTGTCTCTATTGCTTCGGTAGGTGATGTTGAAATAATTCCTTGTTAATGTCATGTAGTGTTTCAGGTTTTTATTACTCAGAATTTTGTGTATCGTCACGTATTTGTCGGATATTGGTTTTTGCGTGTAAGGTGTCCAGTGTCATGTGTTATTGGAGGGTGTGGGGATGTAGAGAGTTGTTGTAGGTCGTGTTATACTATATGTGTCTCTGTTGCTTCGGTAGGTGATGTTGAAAAATTCCTTGTTAATGTCATGTAGTGTTTCAGGTTTTTATTACTCAGAATTTTGTGTATCGTCATGTGTTTGTCGGATATTGGTTTTTGCGTGTAAGGTGTCCAGTTATAATAATAATAATAATAATAATAATAATAATAATATCATGTTTTCATGGTTTTCAGATAGGGAGAAACCAAAGCACTAATAGGAAAATAACCCCGATGCCACTAGCCAAATGATGGCTAACACAAATCAAAACATGTAATCGCCTTTCCTAATTCACAGCCTTTAATAAGTTGGCGTGCTTTCTGCTACTCGTATAATCTCTCCCTTGCATTCCCACTCATCGTTGAATTATTTAAATATCGAGAAAAAAAGTTATTAATGAGTGCTGAATATATATTACGAAATGCCTTATCAAATCACTCTTTTCCTTAAATCTCAATCTGCGCTGCAAATTTTTATCAGTAATGATAACAGATAACCATGTCCATCACACGTACCTTCCCGGCTGACTAATCAGCTGCCTGAATTTCAAAATCACAAGAAATCATAAACAATAACTCTGGAATTCAACACACCGAAAAATAAAATGCTATCATAATTCTCCTTGGTCACAAAATAATTAATTCTAATTATTTAAACTAATCTTTCTTAATATTACTTCTGATCTTTATAAAGATATAAAGAAAATTATTTCTAATTTTCTTCTTCATTATCTTCTTTTTATGCCCTAGATTAGATAGAAGCTCAAAATGAATGAAAGAGAGACGGAATATCTACATATCTAAATTTTACAAAATTTAGTTTAACTTCCCGATCTTCTTCTTCTTCTGTTAGTTACGTTTGTAAGTTTGCCGAGACATAAATTTGTATATTTAATCTATCTTATTTTATACTCATTTAATCCATTAACATTGACAGGCTGATGGATTACTCGTAAAAACTGGCAAGAGAACGGAAGCTGTATAAATGAATACCTTCAATTCTTTTTGAGTCCGTAAGAAATTGCTGTGACCAAAGTTGCGAGCCAAAATCCAAGACGGGCATGCGCAAAGAGACTTGTTTTAATTAAACCAACAGTCCACTGTGAATCCAATCCAACATAATTCCTGAACTTCAATTTCTTATTCACTATAATATCCAAATCGTTATAGTTAGTAATACTTTCCAAATCCTTCTCGTTAAATTTGTATTCATCTCATCGTACTTTATTGATAAATCGAACGTACTTCCATATCCCAAAATTGAATTTTAATCTCCAACTCTTTGATCACCTGAAGAGACTTCAGCTGATCACGTGGACAATTTTCTACTCAACCTAATTTTACATTATCAGCAAAGAGATAAATTTTGCTATTAATGCGTAAACCTAAATGATCGATAAATATGTTGAATAATAAAGGTCGCACGAGTCAACCCTGTGGAACTTCGTTCCTAACCACATGACCACTGGAAGTCTCTCCTATCCATGTATGCCTTACAGGTTTCTCCTGAACGACCTGTGTAAGTAGGTGTTCCCCTCTAAGGCAAATGGCAGCGTCATTCACTTTTTTTTTTACATTTTCTGATATGATTGTGATATTATCGCCTCTCATTCATCAAGCGCTTTTATTTATAAATTACTCGGAAATTATTCAGAAGACTTCAATATTATTATTATTATTATTATTATTATTATCTGTTTCAATAATATTATCCAATTATATTTTATTTTCCCCTGAAATTCAAAGTCTTCACTGTTTTGATACCTCAAACCACCTTCACTAATTCTGTAATTTGTTTCAAGATCCCTTCACCACATGTCGTAGGTATTCCTTCTCCGTCGATATCGATGCGTATACTTATTCAATCCATTGAGATCTACTGCTGGGAGCGGAGATCAAAAGAAGTATTTGCTAACATTTTTATGCATTATACACCTCTCTCTCTCTCTCTCTCTCTCACACACACACACATACACAAACCCACCCACCCACCGACCCACCCACCCACCCACACACACACACACACACACACACACACACACACACACACACACACACACACACACAACACAATGATTTATTGTTCCTCTTATCGAAGACAGGAGAGACTCCATATTTGAGTGCTATAATAGCAGTACAAAGTGGTAGGGGCGAATGCCGGTCTTGAAATTCACGCTTACTCTTGTTATCATTCAGGGAGTGAATGGTGTGATTGAAGCCTGATTAGCGGAATGATGAATTACTGACCATTTAAAACTATATTTAGAAATGTATGTACATTTAATCATACAAATAGAGCATTTATTTTACAAATGATATTCTGTCTTTTTCAATTTAGCCACTTGAATACAAATTCTACGCTACGGTTCTTCTTCATGAACCAATAGCATTCATAAAAAGTTGGTTGTAACTTAATTTTCCCAAGCAACACGCACATTTGTAAAGGCTGGATGAAGCTCACTGGCTACAGCTACTTTGACTGCGTCTGGCCTGTGTTTAAGACGACGTGAAGAGAGCGGAAAAGGCTATGCGCGCGCATGGAATCACAGTGCTGCAGCGAGGACCTGGAAGCTCCTACAACCGAGCAAGCCAAGGTAGCTTTTAGACGAGCAAGCATCGGCTTTCGATACACGCGCAAAGCTCAATTATTGCCGCGCAAGCTTAAAACGTCTTCTGTCTACAAAAATAAAAGCCTAAATGGAATGCTTATAAACGCATGCATTTATTAACAAATAAATAGTACTTCTTTCTCAGTTAATGAGCTTGCGCAGCAAGCATAGCAAGCATGAAGAATTCGCCCCTGCAAAGTGGTTAAAAAAATTATAACGAATCCATCGACTAGTTTTTCATTTGTATGTTCTGAATTGTTGCAACACTTATATCTTGTGAATAATTTATGAAATAATTAATATTCTGCTATATTTTGAATTATAAACAACGGAAACTCAGATAGCTAAATCAGATTACATATTTATTGTGTAATAATTAGACATATTTTCGTCGCCACATCAAACTAGCTATCTGGAGGGGGCAATGAACAGCGAAGCAAAAACACGTGAAAGTAGCTACAAATTAATAACTTTTTATTCATCATTTCAGGACATTTTTTGTTAGCGCACGTGATTATATTGACCGAATCTTTTGCTGTCGCACGATGTTTGTGTCACGCCTTTATTTCGTTATTGACGCCCCCCCCCCCCTTCTCACACAACTCGTAGTTTGTGGATGAGAATCCTTCTTTAGAAAAAACCCATTTTTTCATAGAAATATTTTCTACATCATTGACGACAATCGAATCAAAAAAGCAAAGCTCAATTCTTCTGCCGAATACTTTTCTATCTAGGCACTCGGTGATTAGTATTATCGCGGTTACTCGGAATCAAGTTTCCCATATTTTTTAATCGCGTTTTCCGCAATAGAAAAACGTACAAAATGTCGCACACCTCCTTGAAAAAAGTTTAGTTTTTTGATGGAATTCGAGATTTTTTTAAGCCAATAAATTTGTTTGCTTTCTGAAGTAAACAAAGTTATTTTTGTATACAAAAATGAATACAAAGTTCTTTTTGCACAACATGGTCTGTTGTGCAAAAAGTACTTCGTATTAACAGAAAAAGAGAGCCAAAAGGCTTCACTTCGGTAATGCACAATTATTCAAATTAAGTCCATTGATAATCGTGCATTGCCGAAGCGAAGCCTTTTGGCTCTCTTTTTCAGTAATTTTTGGTGCCTTTTGTAATGTGACAGCTTTTTTAGCAACTCGTATCGTAAAGTACAAGTTTTGCATCACTTCATCCTGAGTATTGTTGGTCTAGCTCCCACTGACAGGACCTCGAAAAAGGTCGAAACCGGTCTGAGTAGTGACCTCCCCCCCATAACGTATAGCATCATACATCTCTTAGGAGATGTGTTTTACATTATGGGAAAATACTAATGACAGTGATCGGAACTTACTCCACCTTTACTACGAGTTGACCTGTCATGAAAGGTTGGTGTACGCTTGTATGCCGAAACTTTTATAGTCTCTCTATTCGGCATGAAACTCTTGTACTTTCTATATACGGCTATGAAATAATGTTGGATTCAATATCCATTTACTTTGAGTACTTTGTATTAATTTTTGTATATTATTAAGTAGTGTTACTAACAGAATGCACAGTTAGATTAGACTGCATAATAAATTCCATAAATCTTGTTCTTGTTTGTACGGAACAAGTCTCAATGTTCAAATATTCCTTGTTCCCCCAAGGAATATCCGAACATTTTTCCGATTAAGTCCATCCTGCATTCCTGACTTTATTTTTTAAGGACATTTAAAGATCAAGATTCAACTAGAAGTAAAATAGTAATAAACAGCATATCAGAACAAGTTATTTCTTTTACACATTTAGGACAGCGCTTCCCAAACTGTGGGCCGCGGCCCCCTTGGGGGCCGTAGGTTTTGTTGAGGGGGCCGTGAAATAATGAAAACAAATTTAAAATGTTTTAAGACTAAGTAGATTTTTTTCATTTTAAAAGAAACGTATTTTAACTTTTATTATTTATTATTTCTTTTTTTGTTATTTTTTATATTTTAATGGAAAAATTCACACATTGGTGCTGCGTATTTCGGCGCTTAATGAATATTAGTAAATATTGCTTATTCATATGTTTCATTTCAAAGCAGTGGTTAATTGTATTTACTTCGAAAGCTCTCCAGGGAAGCTCCAAATCTTCCTGTCCCTTTCATCAATCAGGGACTGTTGATATTGACTTTATATACATATCAAAACTCGCTTTATATTATCACTGTCATCCGAGCTAGTTTTCTGTTACCAATAAAAGTTTCGCATATACTTCACACATGAAAAAAAGCTTAAACAAGTTCATGTGGAGAGATAGTAACTCGCTTGCAGTGGTAAACAACACGCCCTCCCTAATAGCCACTATACTGCAGAGGCAATAAAAACAAGTACTTTTATTATGCCAGTGAATAAGGTATGAGCAGTCTGTGTAATATATTTCTCAACAAATAGAGCAATTAGAGACAACTGGGATAAAAACACACTAATTAATGAATCACATGTCCCCCTCATACAGAAACTATGCTATATAGACTGAAACAAAACCATATGTTGCATGGACAAACACAGTATCTTAACTAAAAACTATTGTTATTAATTAGATATGTGTGAGTTCGATTTCCCAAGGCAGCAATAAAATTCAACCGAACGTGTTAAAATTGTAAACGTGTTAAAATTCATAAAAGTGTTAAAACTAAGTAATATATATATATAATGAATGTTATGGCAGTTTCACATATGGAATTTGGTTGAAGAGAGTTAGCATTTCAACTCAATTGTCAGCTATGCTTTTATCTTTCGGCTGCGCGATCTTTTGTTAATACCCACCAATCATATGCACGTTTTAATAACCTGCCTTTGCTGTCTGTTTCGCGTTAGGCTTAATTACCGTAAAGGGAGAAAAGACACAAAAGAGAAAAATGTTCTTGGTCCGGGGATTCCCTTATTCAGGTAATATTCACTAATTTCATGTTATCAGTCTGCGGTGTGCCAGTATCGGTAAGTGGTGATATTATTTGATCTATTCTACGTTAAAAAATTTAACCATGAGATGGATAAGTGGCTGATAAAAAATAAAAAAAAAATCCTGCGAACAATCAGAAGAAGCAGAAATAGACTCAAAAAAAAGGACAGTATTTCATATTTTCCAGAACAGCTCGCATCGTTTTCAGAACCAAAAGGTAAGAGGCAAAAAATGTAATATATGCATTTGATTTTTGCAATATTCGCTGTGTATGTTTCGTATTGAATATAAATACAATAAATATTATAATAATATATCTCTCTATTACGATTTTTTTCGAGGGGGGGGCGTGAAATATTTTCATTTTTGCAAAGGGGGCCCTGACATCCAGAAGTTTGGGAAGCACTGATTTAGGATATATGATTTCACATGAAAAGGATAAAAGTATGAAAATTACAAAATGCCTAAAAATAATAAGTAATAAATTATATTCTTAAACTTAACCTAACACAAAGACCAGATGAAATGTGTATAATACACTAGCTATATGAACATTACGTTATGTAAATGAACTTCAGATAATAAAACAAAAAAAATCAACAAAGATTAATAATGGATAAAATGAAATTGACCTAAAAATCCTCTTAAAAAGATGAGAAAGTCATGTAATAAATTTAATTTTTAAATAATGAAAAACCAACATAAAATATTCAACAGTAGAAACACAGGCAGCAAAATTAACAAAATATACAGCCAGTGTGTTTATTCCTTGTTTTCACTAAGTTATAAGTTTATTCAGTAAGTTAGCGGTTCGTGTGTACCCGCGTGGGAACATGAGGGATACGTCCCACAGGGACATTAGCCGATGAAGACAGATCGCCCTTCAAACTATAGGATGGTGAGCCAATGTATTCTGCACCATCTCATAAATGTTCAGTGGGATAGCGATCACGTGACCGAGCAGGCTAATAAAGAAGAGGCATATTCCTAGAATCGCACCTTGATGTTCGTCCAACATTATGCGCTCAACTTTAACTGCAAGTGGGTATCATTGCAAGACCAGTAAGCTCGGAAGTAAGATTGGAAACATCAATGAATCTCTAAATTTCAATTTAGCTTTTATTTTCAAATTTTTCGATCACTCTTAAAACTAACTTTTCAGCTTTGCTGTTGATCATCTACGAAGACTATTTGCGTACCCATACTCATAATATTTCCCTAATAAAGTGGCCGTTCAATGAATTGCGTACTGAATTATTTTATTTCTGTTCATGCAACTAGCTTTTACCAAACATCAAAGATGATATGCGGAGTTTATACTTTTCATTACAATCCTGGTTTTAGTAACAGAAACAAACAGCAGAAAGATTCTTTATCTGAATGATAAGTACCTTCGATATTTCGTTACTGATATCCTTGTGAAATCTGTTTGTAGATAAGATATAAATATGTAGCGGCCGATGCAATCGTTCTCTCTAACAGGAAAGCAGCTAAGCAGTAAGCACATAGTTCATGAAACAGAACACAAAATGGTGGCACAAATTCTCTTCGTTTTCGCCTTGCTTTTGGTATTCCCTGTGGAAGGCCAGCGCAATTCTGGAACAGCGGATTCCCTTTGGAAATTGAGAGCTCGCCTGGCCAGTTATACGGCTTTAGTTCCCTATGGACAACCAAATCCAATATCCAATAGTCCAGCTGCATCATCTTACCAAGGGCCCGTTATTTCCCTGGATCCACATTTAGAAAATTTAGAAGCTCTTCTGAGAACTCTTAAGCAACTGTACACGGAGTACTTTTTACGGCACGGTAACCAGAGCGAGATGTTGATAAATATACTTCCAGAAACCAGACACTGTTTGTCAATCTTTTACCACTTGGTAGAAGCAGGTGGGATAGGAAACATCATGTTGCTTGCAAAATGTGAGTATCATTTAATTATATACGGTGGGCATATTTAACAAAGGATATTACAATTAACAATAATAATTAAAATTATGTACTTTTATTGATCGAATTCCAAATATGGGGGATACTGTTGTTTCCCGTTTTTGCCTATTTGTGCAAGGTCTGTACTAGAGTCATTTTAAAAAACTCTGCACACTGCGCATGTGTAGGCAGTAGGATGATGTAATAGTTTCCACCTTCATTTCATTTCTAAGACAAACTCTGAATAAAAATATTGTAAGCTTGTTTTCTGCTTCAGACATTCTTATTTCGCGAAATAAGTTTTCAAAATAGAGGTAAAAACTTGCTTGAATATTCCTCAT
The DNA here is from genome assembly GCF_054136105.1 of Typopeltis vanoorti. Lineage (NCBI taxonomy): Eukaryota > Metazoa > Arthropoda > Arachnida > Uropygi > Thelyphonidae > Typopeltis > Typopeltis vanoorti. Next base: position 7,803,537 of record NC_143556.1, on the reverse strand, counting down.
TTTACACGACAGTGTGAGGCCTCATGTTTCAAACGAAGTATCCGAAATTATTTAACTTTTTGATGGTAAGTGCCCTCATCCTTGCCGTTCTTACATTCGTGAGCGAATCTTCAATCTTCCACCTGTTACCAAGTTCCAAGTACTCGTTAATGATCCCAACTCGTTTCACGCGACTCACTAAAACTAACGAAGTTTGTGATGTTTTCTTTTTTCTTTTCTTTTTTTTTTGTCGTAGTAGTAGTGTTTCGGTATTTTGTAACAACAACATGTCGTTTAATAGCAGTGTGTTAAAGTCTACAAGAATTTAAACTTCGTTGCAGAATTTGCAAGTCATTTTTAAATGTTAATCAATAATCACAGTACAAGGTGATATTCAGTACTTGGAAAGAGGTTTACGGAACCACCATGGGCAAAGAACATCATGTCACGAAACGATTCATATGTTTGTAGCTGGTAAATATTGAAGGAATATGATGCTCCTAAGTCAGTGCAACTGTGTCCGAGTGAAAGGTCTGCGAGAAGGGAACTGATGGAGCTTGAATGAGGCGTTGTGATAGAACCATGTTGCAGGCCTATCTGTTCGGTAAATTGTTGACGAATTGGGCCATCCCAGGTCAACGATCACTAATACCATATTCAGATGGAAGCGTAGGGAATCAACAGTAAGTGCTACCCGAAGTGGAAGACTCAAAAGAAACACTCACCGAACGTGACCGTAAGTGCTACGAAGGAAAATATGAAAAAAAAAAAAAAAAACGTTCGTCGGCCAACACACGTTGAATGCGAAGTTACGGGCATCGACTGGAACACGAATCTGCACAAAAATATTCATAACCGATGCTCACAACAAGGGTTTCCATAATCACAACCTGCGATCCCCACATTACCCGAACCAACATGCAACGTCGTCTTTACTGGTGCAAAGTGAGTGTACAGTGGGACCTGGAAGCTTGGAAAGCTGTGTTATGGAGTCACGATTCACGCTACAGACTCTACCCCAGGAGTGGGGAACCTTTTTTCTGCCAAGGGCCATTTAGGTATTTATAACATCGTTCGCGGGCCTTACAAAATTATCAACTTAAAAATTAGCCTGCTATATTTGGTCAAACATTTAATTAACTCACATCTAATGTGATGGTTGGAAGTGCTTCTTTTTGTGTTTCTTGACAAATGATGTTGCTACTCGCAGGTGCTTTTTCAGGTTTGCGTCAGTCAGTCTAGAGCGCAGTCGACTCTTTGCGATGGTAAGTTTTGAAAAGAACTGCGCGCAGCAGTAAGTTGTTCCGAACACAGATGCATATATCAATGCATGCCTCCTCAAAGTGAGAAATTCATCATTACATATGTGACGTTTATAGAACTCAAGTAGTGGGAGGTTGTTGTACCTAGCTTTCAGCTCATCATCGCTTTGCATCTGAATGATTTCGTGTTGTAGGTTATCAGGCACATCAGTTGGTTCCATATTGAAAAGTGCAGCAAAGATGTTCAAATCTTTCATTAAATGCCTCAATTAGCTTCGCACATTCACCAGCATATTCAAGTCATAGAAGGCTTTTGTCCTTCCAGAGTGGGGAAATGCACCGTGTTATTCCTTTCGAGTTGCACTTTCCACAGCCTTAATTTAGCTTCAAATGATTTCGCGTTTCAAAGCGGGGAGCTGAGAAGCTGGTTGGGTCCCTGTAGCTTGACGTTCAGCTCTGAGAGATACTTTGCAATGTCAACCATGAACGCTAGATCACACAGCCACTTGCTATCAATGCGTTCCCAGTTTCTCCCTGTTTTTCCTTCATCTCCATGAACTGCTTGATTTCATCCCGTGGTTCGTAAAAGCTTATGAGTTGAGCATTTTCCCGCGACTAAGCCATCACAATGATAAACAAGATAATCGTACTCAGACTGAAGATCATTTAGTAACTCCTTAAACTGGCAGCTGTTAAACCCTCTGCATGACACTACTGTTGACATCACATTGCTGAGCCACAACGTCTGTGCACAGAGACTTTCCTGGTGTATGATGCAGTGGCATATAATTAAATCACTTGGATCAAGACTGAGACGATTCAGTTCTTTCTTGACAAATGCAACTAACCTTTTTGCGAGCCAGCCATGGTTGGAGCTCCATCTGTAGTAAGGCCACTTAACGTTTTAAATGTTAGATCAAGTTTTTCATTGATAGAACAAGTCTCTCAAAATAGTCCTCACCTCTTGTAGTGCCACGCATGGCTTCCAGTGATAGCAGTGCTTCTCACGTGTCAAACTCTGCAGTTATTCCATGAACGAAAACGGCCAGTTGAGCAGTATTTGTTATGTCCATTTTCACGTCACAAGTCAGAGAGAAAAATTGCAAACCTCCTGTAGAATCCTTCAATGATTTTTCAATATCTTGTGCTAAGTCAGTAATCCGATCTGAGATGGTTCTCCGAGACAAACTAATACTCTGAAACAATTTTACTTTGTCTGGTGCTAACAACTCCGCAGCAGCCACCATGCACTCTTTAACAAATTCTCCCTCTACATGAGGCCTCAGCTTCTTTGCGATTAGCTCGCTCACTACGTAACTCGTCTGAATAACGTTTTCTCTGTCACAACGAGGTCTAGTGAGAGCAACTTGTTTTGATTCCAAACTCCGCTGAAGACCATTAATTTTATCCAGACGCATTTGGCTCTCAATTCATTGAGTTTAGCATGTTGTGAGGTGTAATGACACTCCATATTGGCTTTTTTCATTACTGCTAACGCATCGCCAGAAACTAGGCACACAGGTTTGCCTTTGACTGCAACAAAAAATAATCATTTGTCCATTTCTCTTGGAAAGATCAACATTCTGCATCAACTTTTCTTTTCTTTGTCATCACCATTTGTAGGATGTCACACCACTTAAGTTTTAATTATTATCCAGTGTGTGTGTGTGTGTGTGTGTGTGTAGCCAGTGACGCAATTATTTTGCTTCGATCGCTGTTCTAATCCTGCATCTTGGATTTGGAACATATCCAACGCTCGTATCAGGGCAAACGATTTTAGCTGTGGAAGAAGTCAACGAGGACTGAAATTTGGCCTCCACAACTGCTTCAATATTTCTTTCGGTTTCCAGTGGAAGAAATGCATGAATATCGAAAGAAAAGATGGGAAGACGATCGTGTGATTTTGGAGCAAATATGTTGTCATTCCACTTAGTAATATTAAAGTGAAAGAGAAAATATTCCTTTTGGTTTGTTTACAGCCAACTGAGGAAGTTTTCAAATGCTCCCATATTTTCCATTAGTTATGTCTCTAAATTTGTGTGTGTGTGTTTGTTTGTGTGTGTGTGTGTGTGTGTGTATACGGAAATAATAATAATAATAATCCACATTACGTAGAAATATTGAAATATAAGCTATTTTCATAATAATCATAATAATCAAGCAGATTTCAGTTTCTATCATGTACCATGATACTTTATTATGAAGGATATATGGCAGTTGAAAATGTTCAAACGTAGAATAGAATGAATATGGTATTAATTTTCACACCATCGACCAGGTTTTTACATTCTGCAAAACATTGAATTGACAATCATTAACATATTAACTACATATTAGCATTAACATAAGCACATATTATTCGCTTCATTAATAATTCTGAATGGTTGTAGTCAGGTTTATTTAGCGTTCCAAGTTAGGCTGTTCAGTCTACAACTGATTTTCATCTCTCAGCTCGCCTGCAAGGGAAGTCTCTCAGCTCGCCTGAGGTGAGCTGAGAGACTTCCCCAAAACAAAAATCAGGTGCCAAGATAACCATCTAGCAAACAACTTCCGAAGGTTGTTGCACTGATCACAGAACTTGCAAACTAAAAAATTATTCTCTAAATTCCTTAACTAATTTTTTAATTCCTAAATCTTTACTGATATTGTCTAAAGCAATGAAATGTATTATAAAATTTATCACTAATTTTATAATACATTAATTTCAAATATAAAGACTACAAATCAAATATAAATCAAAATAAGTAACATCTGCAACATTTGTTTTATTCCCCCCGCATTGAGTAGATGGAACGTTTTTTAATATAAAATAATACACTTCCCCACACTCAACTTCTTCTTTGAGTGCCATCTCCTATCGGAGGTCGGTGACCACATTGGCAAATTTTGAGCGATTCTCAGCTATTCTGAGCAGTCTCTCAGAGTTCATGCCAGTCCACTGTTTGATATCTGCCAGCCAAGATTTCCTTCGTCTTCCTTGTCCTCTTCTTCCATTTATCTTCCCTTTTATAATCAACTGAAATATCTTATATTTTCATTACGAAGTAGGTGACCAAGATATGCAGTTTTCCTTCTTTTTATGGTATCTAAAAGTTCACGTGACTTCCCCATTTGTTCCAGTACTTCCTGATTGGACGTTTTTTTCTGTCCATGGGATTTTTAACATTCGTCTGTATAACCACATCTCAAAGGCTTCAAGGTCCAAGTTTCTGCACCGTACAGCAGTACAGACCATACATAACATTTAACCATGCGTACTCTAAGCTCTAAGTTTAAACTGCGGTTACACAGTGTTGATTTCATCAAGAGAAATTTTTTTCTTGCCATTTCAATTCTAACTTTTATTTCCATTTCTGGATTGCAATCTTCATTTAACCAGCATCCGAGATATTTAAACTTTGTCACTCTTTCTATTTGTTTCCTATTTAAAGAAAGTGCTAAATTAAGAATTGGTTTCTTACTTATGACCATGAATTTAGTTTTGGTGATATTTATTTTTAATCCCATTTTTTCACTCTCTGCATTTATTAGTTCCAAAAGATTTTGAAGATCCTGAATATTGTCAGCCAGAAGAGCTGTATCATCGGCATATCGAATGTTACTGATGATTTCACCATTTACACTAATCCCTTCCTTCCTTCCTTCCAAGACTTTTTGAAATATGGTTTCTGAGTAGATGTTGAAAAGAAGAGGTGACAGCATACATCCTTGCCTTACTCCTCGTTTGATGTTAATGGAGTCTGTAATAATGTCATCAACTTGAACAGATGCCTTTTGATTCATATATAAGTTTTCAATGATCCTAATGTCTTTACCATCTAATCCAATTCTTTTTAATAGTACAATCATTTTAGCATGTTGGACTTTGTCAAATGCTTTCTCGAAGTCGATGAAGCAAATGAATATTACCTTGTTTTGGTCGATACATTTTTGAAATAAGATCTGAGAACAGAAAAGGGCCTCTCTCGTTCCCAAGGCGTTTCTAAAGCCGAATGGGGTATCACTGATGGTGTCTTCACATTTTCTGTATATTATTTTTGGAATTATTTTCAGAAACATTTAGAGAACGTGACTCATTAGGCTGATCATTCTATAGTCATTACAAGTTTTCGCATTTCACGGACAAAACGGACAAATCAGTGGAAGAGGATTTGTATCCCAACAGTGAAATGTGCGGAAGAATCTTCAGAGGAGCAGACCTCTATAAACAACCCGGGCTCAGCTGGCTCCGGCTGTCAGTACCCGGTTAGGGCCCCTACCTAGGGTTACAAGGGAAAATAAAGGATTCAATCTTCTGACAAAGGCAAGCAGCTTTGTCAGTACTGACACAAGGTTGAAGTCTCGTGATGACGGTAAAGCTTGTGATTAGAAAATTGCAGATGGAAATACAGTTTATTGTGTACGTCTGTAATACTGCAGAACAGAAAGCAAATGGAGAAACTACTGCTCTATTCTCTCTCCAGACTAACCACACACAACTGACACAGTAAAAATATAAACTTATAAACACACATCATTCCAAGATTGAGGTTCCCTAAAAGTTTTCCTGTCACACTAATTGAGTTTCGAACCTGCGCGATTGAGTCGTGAGATGAGTAATTCTCTTTTAGGATCGAATGTGCCCTGTCTAGTACCGTCAACTAAAACATTTACTACAAAATCCTACTTTTTACACATATGTATCTTAACATCGAACCGTGAATCCACATTTAAGAAAACCATATCATCATGAAATACTTAATACGTCCCTGCAACCACTTCACATGTATTTATACATTACAGTGTTAGTTATCTATACTTGATTCATTTTATTTTACTCCTGTACAAATAAATCAATTTATTTATACAGTAGTAATTTATTTTATTTTATTTTTACGCCTGTGAATATTGGAAAATATTTTTCAAAATTGTTCAAATTCTGCAGTTCCGAAAATAAATTTTCGAAGATATGAATAAGACAGTCTCTAAGCTAAGGCAACTTCATTACAGATCAGCCTTATCTGACAAGCATTTGCATAGATTTTGATTACTGGGAAACTAGCTATGACCCCAGTTAATTGTAATTATGTCAATAAAAATAAAAAGAAAAGAAAAAAATAAAAAAGAAAAAAAGAAAGAAAAGAGAATTCCTATTTCCAACACTTTCCAAAAATCTGAATGCACTCGATTATATTTTGTTAATTTAAAAAATGTGAAAATTTTACTTTTATATTAAAAATAAGTACGCGACATTTAATTTTACTCTTGTCCGGCAAAGGGTAATATATATTTTATCCGGCTCTTCTCAGAAAAAACGTTTGCTGAAACCCTGACTAAATTGTAGTCCGCTTAAATAAAAGGCATAAGCTCTCTTTTAATTACAGTTGTGCAAGAAGTCATCACTACTAAAAACAGAGTAGGATACTTAAATATAAAGAGCCAATAGGCTTCATTTCGGCGATATAAACATTATTTAAATTAAGGGTTTCTTTTGAGTTTCTTATTCGGTTTTAAAACAGTATTAAATCCCACATTGTTTTAAAACCGAATAAGAAACTCAAAGATTGGAATCAGAGAGTTTCATGAGGAATATAGTAAACTATAAAAGTATCGGCGATCACTAGCGTGAGCTAATGAAAGTAGTCCTAGCACGTAGTACAATCTCGGGCAACTCGTAGCAAAAGTGGTAAAGTTTTGATCGCTATTCTTGGTATTTTCCATTAATGTAAAAACACATTTCCTAAGAAATGTATGCTGTTATTACATTATGGTGGGAGGTCACTACACAGACCGGTTTCAGCCTTTATTGAGGCTTCATCAGTGAGTATCTAGACCAAATTAATACCAAAGGGTATAGCGAAAAGAACTTATATACTCTGCTATACGAGTTGTCAAAAAAGGTGCACACATTAAGTTACTTAAATATAAAGAGCCAATAGGCTTCATTTCGGCGATATATTCGGCCTGAATCTCTCTGATTCCAATCTTTGAGTTTCTTATTCGGTTTTAAAACAATGTGGGATTTAATATCCCATTAATTTAAATAATATTTATGTTTATATCGCCGAAATGAAGCCTATTGGCTCTTTATATTTAAGTAACTTAATGGGTAAACCTTTTTGACAACTCGTACAGCAGAGTATATAAGTTCTTTTCGCTATACCCTTTGGTATTAATTTGGTCTAGCTACTCACTGATGAAGCCTCAATAAAGGCTGAAACCGGTGAGATTGCTAATATGAGTTCACTCTCTTAATGTTTTTGCCTTAAGGGAGCAATTTGAGTCTCCAGGGAAAGTGTTTTCCGGCATGGCCTGATGAGGGGCTATGTCGGTTAATGCTTTTCTTCGGAATATGAGCGGTTCTGTTCGGTGGTGGTGGTGGGTGGAAGGCCATCACTGAGTGGAGCCAACGCTAAGATGGACGGTCTTTCGCCCACAATTGAGGGATCGGCCGAATTTTTAGAAACGGCTTTACTTATTCATAAGTCTGAAACCGGTGGGGGGCTCTTAGAGGCTCTTGTTTGGGAATAGGTTTTTACCTGTCTCTGAGTGGGGCCACTGCTGAGATTATGGCTCTGCTTGGTGGTGGGATGAACCTGCCGCTGGGTAGAGCCAATACTGAGAAGTTCTTCTCGGTGACTGGGCGAGCCTGTCATTGAGTGGAACAATGCAGAGTTGGGCGATCTTCCGGGATCATCTTATTTTTAGAGCCCGTTTCACTTTTACATTCAATAAAGGCTGAAACCGGTCTGGGTAGTGACCTCCCACCATAATGTAATAACAGCATACATTTCCTAGGAAATGCGTTTTTACATTATGGAAAATACCAAGAATAGCGATCAGAACTTTACCACCTTTGCTGCGAGTTGCCCGAGATTGTACTACGTACTAGGACTACTTGCATTAGCTCACGCTAGTAATCGCCGATACTTTTATAGTTTATTATTCGGCATGAAACTCTATGATTCCAATCTTTGAGTTTCTTATTCGGTTTTAAAACAATGTGAGATTTAACATCCCCTTAATTTAAACAAAGTAGGATATTTGTGGAGAAGTCATATTCTTCAAAGAACCGTTTATATTTCATATCTGCAGTATATTCTAGGGTACAAATAATATGATGACAGCAGGAATCTTTAGATATTTTTAGCATGAATTTTGATACTCTATGCTCAGCCTCGTGGTAACGTTCATTAGATGTACAAAATATAGATCACTATCAGTTTTATTTTAGTCACAACGACAGTAACATTTCTTCTTCTTCTTCTTCTTCTTCTTATTATTATTATTATTATTATTATTATTATTATTATTATACGGGCACCCCCATGGAGTTCGAAGACTCACCGCGGGAGATCTCATTTATCCACACAATCTATCATACCTCTTCTTGAACCCAATAACAGACAAAGCACTCACAACTCACTCGGACAACCCATTCCACTCATTCATAACTCTGCAAGCAAAAAATCCAGCCCTAAAATTCCTACTGACCACAGATTTATTCTTCCAGGGATGACCCCTTGTTCTGGTCCCTCTAGTCAAGTGCTAAAATATTTCCCCAGCACCAATCTTATAAAACCCTTTAAACAACTCAAATATCTCCATCATGTCCCGCGTTTTTCTCCTATCAACCAACTTCTACAATCCGCATACCCTCAATCTATCCTCAAAGGAAAAAATATTCCACAGGTCACCAACCATCTTGGTAACTCGACACTAAATCCTCCCCACTGCTTCCTCATCCCCAAGAAAACAAGGACACCAGGCTTTAGTACAGAAATGGAGATGTGTGACGATCAAGGCCTTATAAAGAGGAATAACAACTTCCTTATCGAAACACATTAATGTATTCTTTAATAGCCAAGTGATTTTATGGAATACCTTAGCAACTTTAGCAATATGTTCTTTAAACTTTAGCTCTCTGTCTACAATGACTCCTAAAACTCTAGCTTCATCTATTTCCTGGAGTACAGTGCCTTCGATGTGATACACGGCTTGTAATCTATTTTTTTTCTCCAAAAATGCATAACTTTACATTACTCCACATTGAATTGAAACCCATTATATTTTGCCCATACTGACAGCCTATTTAAATTATCTTGCAAGCCTTGATTACCCAATTTCGCATCATCAGTAAACAACTGAATCTATTCTTTTACAGTATTTCCTATATCATCCATGTACAAATCAAACAGCAATGGTCCTGGCAGTGAACCTTGCGGCACACCACTGATCACCTGTTTTTACGTCGATTCTGGCCCTCCATACACCACTTTTTGATATCTGCCCAGCAGCGACCCTCTTATTCACTTAACCAGTGTGATGTCCATCCCCATTTGTTCTAATTTGTGTAATAGATTTTCATGTGGTATTCTGTCAAATGCCTTTGCAAAATCATCATGTAGCCATTTCCTTTATCAAACTCAACTGTTACTCTAACATAAAAAGTTCTTAAATTACTAAGCATGACCGATCCTTCACAAAGACATGTTGAACCTCATACAGTATAATATTTTATTATTATTATTATTATTATTATTATTATTATTATTATTATTACTATTATTATTATTATTATTACTTCGGGCGACTCCAGGAAGTTCTTAGACTCATCGAGGCAGGCCCTAAACATGTCCACACAACTATAACATTCTCACAGTATCTATCATACCCTGCCTTGAACTCGCTCACAGTCATAGCACCCACAACAGACTCTGGCAGCTTATTCCACTCATTTACCACTCCAAAAGTATAGAACCCAGCTCTAACACCCCTGCTAACCACACTCTTGTCTAGCTTCCATAGATTCCCCCTAGTTCTCTCACCACCAGTCCTGATCTCAAAAATATCATCTGAATTAATCTTATAGAATTCTTTTAGCAATTTGAATGTCTCAATCATATCTCCCCTTTTTCCGCCTATCAACCAGTTTCTGCAACCCACAAATCTTCAACCTGTTCTCATATGGTTCATTCCATAGGCCTGCTATCATCGAAGGAACCGAGGTGACCAAATCTGGGCACAGTAGTCAAGATGAGGTCTTATTAAAGCTCGGTACAGAGGTACAATAACTTGCTTGTCTCTGCTCGTCAAGGTATTTTTCAACAACTAAGTGAGTTGATGAGCTGATTTAGCTACTTTCGCAATGTTCCCCCTAAACTTCATCTGCCTATCCACCAACACTCCCAAGTCCCTGGCCTCATCAATCTCTTGGAGTATAGTTCCACCCATGTGGTATACTGCTGCTAATCTTTCACCCCAAAATGCATAAGCTTACATTTTGTCACATTAAATTGACATCCATTCTCCTTAGCCCAGAACTCCAATCTATCTAAGTCATCCTGAAAGACTTTGACATCTTCTGCATTCACTATTGCCCTACCCAACTTTGCATCATCAGTGAACAAATGAACTGTTCCACTTAGATCCTTCCCTATATCGTTAATGAACAGATTAAACAGCAGTGGTCCAAGAACAGAACCCTTCAGCACACTACTAGTCACAGGCCGTGTTTTGGACTCTACTCCTGAATAAACTACTCTTTGATATCTCTCCATCAACCACCCACCTATCCATCTCACCAATCCTATATCCATTCCCATATGTTGTAGTTTACGGAATTAGAATTCCATGTGGTATCCTGTCAAAGCCTTTGCCAGGTCCATCAGTATCACTAAACCCATTTCCCTTATCCAGTTCAGCCATCACCTTGTTATAAAACTTGAGCAAGTTACTGAGGCATGATCTACCCTTCACAAAACCATGCTGTCCCCTGTACAGTATCTCATTTTAATCAATCCATTCCTGTATTTTTCCCTTGACTACTTTCTCCAAGACCTTGACAACGACTCCTGATATGCTGATCGGTCGGTAATTCGCAACCGTAGTCTTGGATCCTCCTTTATGCAGTGAAACTATTTTCACCCCTTTCCACACCTTCAGGACTAAATCATATCCGACACTCAGATTAAACAACATGGTCAAGGGCTCTGATAATTCCTTAGCCGCTTCACGCAAGACCCGTGCCAGTATACCATCCAATCTCACAGATGTATTCACATTAAGGTTCTGTAATAGACTATTCTCCTCCACTTCATTCATCACAATTCCAATATAAACTAATCGTTCCTTCATTTTTTCAATGTCACCACCTGGATGATATACTTTTGCAAAGTGCTTGCTCAGTAACTCCACTATATCGACTGATTCAGTGACCTCCTTACCATCGTCGTTCCTTAAAATCATTTTGCAGTGTACAGTTCTTTCTTGCTTGCAGCATATTGAAAGAACTGTTCGGGGTTCTCTTTAGCTTGCATAGATAGTTTCCTTTCCTAATCCGCTTTTGCTTTTTTAACACACTCGTTACCCTTCTGGCCTGCACTTTATACCGTTCGTGTGCCTGCAGGTCACCCCCTTTCTTTAAATTCCCTCCACAGTTGTTTCTTTTTTTTTTTTTTGCAGCTCAAGCTGAATGGTGTTATTCATCCATTTAACCCCTACTTGTTTTACTATTCGGACCTTAGGTATACAATCAGCCATAACTTCCTGTAAATGCTCCTTGACCACTTCTCATGCTTTATCGACGTCCAGCCCTTGCAGTTGTACATGACATGGCACTGATCCAAGCAATCTCCTAAGCTTGTCATACTTGCCAGCACAGTAATTCCACACATACCCTGTCTTAATCGAAAATTCCACACCTTTAGCCACCTCCCAGGTCAAGACTTTATGATCACTCTCACCAATAGGTGGCAACATGGTCATATTCATTACAGTCAAATTCTGAGATGCTATTACCAGGTCAAGCACTCTCACACCCCTAGTATTTTCAATTACATGCTGTCGCAGATAGTTATACCTTAATAATTGAATAAAATCCATTTTCTTCCTCACATGTGTCCTCTCCTCCTTCCAATCAATGTTACCATAGTTGAAATCCCCCATTACAATTACCCTCCTTCCACTCATTTCATCAATTTGTTTATGCATACTATCTCTACCATCTATTCCATCACCTGGTCTATAGCAGCACCCAACTGTATATTTTATTCTGCCAGTTTCAATCTCACACACTAGATTTTGTCTTACTTGCCTGAATGCTGTACTGTTCATGGTCACGTTTCTCTTTATATACCATTTATGTACAGTATTTAATTCTTCTGCAGCTCGTGCATAATGATATTACTCATCCATTTATTTATTTATTTATTTTTTTTGGGGGGGGGGAACTAATTCTAAAGTGAATCTCTCTTCGAACAAGGCAAGAAAGTTTTCTCCAAGATGACATTAGAATATAAAACTCGCAGATCAAGAAAGACCACTTAGTCAAGACGCTACTTTTCACCTTCCAGAAACTAAATTTATACAAATCCCAACTTCTCCATCCTTAGGATACTGTTAAATTTTTGATGAACTTAACGTTTCCTTTAAATTCTCGATTCTGCCCAGAGGAGAGCAATTTGGCTCTTAGATGATCCTTTCCTCACTGACATATCAATCTTTATCTGACGCATTGTTTCTTCTCCCTCTCATTTCTATAAATAATTCCATGGACAGTGAACTGACAATCGTCATTGCTGAGCGCTTAGTTTGATTTTACTATTGCAAAAGCAGCAACAGCCTAACATTTCGTTTCAGTCCAAATGCACATACATATATATAATCCACTTCTCCTCTCCCTCTTTTTATTTTATTTACCTCTGTCCTTCGAAATAGCACCATCCTAAGTGTTTGGCAACATATACAACCGCCAGCAAAGTGTATTTATAGTTTTTATTAAAAATGGACAAAATTGACATTTTTATTAAAACGACGGGACGCCGGGAAATATGGAAAAAAATAAACATTAACGTCCCGTTCCAAACGGTAACATCACGAAGTGATTTCCGTTAAGATCATACGATTAGGAATCTCCGCCAACAAATAATTTTCAGTCTGTTTCGTCTTATTACTGGACTCTCGTAAACATTATGATTAAATATTTGTATTTAAATAAGTAACTTACATTTGTGATTATTGCAGTCTTGATAATAACACCGAGCGTGTCAAAACTGTTGTCGAAGTGAAATTGAAAACAAAATATTTTTTTCAATCTATGTTTATAAAATATTTTTGACTATCCATGATGAATTTGTAAAATCGAATAAAGGAAAGGAAAAAGTGAATTTTGAAGGTTATATGTATGTAAAACAAAAAAAAAATTGACAAATGGTGTTGTATCATTTGAGTGTGAAAGAAGGAGTAACAAGAGCGAATGTAGAGCTAAAATTAAACTCCATGGAGAAGAGTTTGTGGGACGGTTAAACGATCATGAGAATGATCGTTTAACTCTTATGGTCTGGATCCAGCACAATAAGAAGTTTTCAAAGTAGTTCAACAAATTAAAAGACTGGCAGAAGAAACTGAAGAAGCACCGCAGCAAATTATCACCCAATCTCTTTCAACGATAAGTGAATATGCACAAGCCAAGTTACCGACAGTTCATCATTTACGTTGCAATGTCACACGTCACCGTCAAGCTGTTAATAATCCATTACTTGTTCCGTTGAATGTTGGTGAAATCGATATTCCAGATTGTTACAAAATTACACATGATGGTCAAGATTTTTTTCTGTTTGATTCCGGTTGAGACAATAACAACAGAATGTTAATCTTCGGAACACATGACAATCTCAGACTCTTGGAAACAACATCTCACTGGTTTCTGGATGGGACTTTCAAAACTGCCCCTGTGCTTCTTTTTTTTCAAGTGTATACTATTCATGCACTAATTAATGGACGAACCATTCTGTGTTTATGCATTACTGCAAAACGAAACTCAGGATACATATATTAAACTGTTTGAGACATTAACTATGAATGTCAATTTGAAGTCAATCAGCATCATGATCGATTTTGAATTGGCAGTTATAAACAGTTTAGAATGAAGTTTCCCCAGACAGTGAAATTAAAGGATGTTTGTTGGAAGTTTTCTCACTTTTCTATGGCTACCAATTATATGTTTGGATTCATCCTTTATCCAAGTGTAAGCAAACAATGTTTGAGCCTGAAGTATTTTTAAGGACTGGGACAACTCGTGACAAAGGATGGTGAGGGTGAGCCTGTCACTGAGTGGAACACCGCTGAGTTGGACGGTCCTTCGGTCACTTGTCTGGGGTGGTCTGGGGATGGCCTAACGTTAAGAGGGCTTTACTTAAACAGCACCTCAGTAAAGGTCGAAACCGGTCTGGGTAGTGACCCTTCCCTTAATGCACACTATTATACATGTCCACAAGGAGATCTGCTTTGCATTATGGAATACCAAGGCAAGTGATGAGAAGTTATACCACCTTTTCCACAAGTTTTCCCAGTCTTGAAAATACTTCAGGTGCAAAGTTTGTTTGCTTACATTTGGATAAAGGATTAAACCAAATATATAGTTAAAGGATGTTTCTTTCATCTAATTCGGAACATCTACCGGAAAATTCAAGAGAATAGTTTACAATAACGTTACCAAGGAGATTCCGCCTTCTCACAGAAATTAAGAATTATGCCGGCTCTTGCATTTGTTCCAACAAATGAAGTTGTCAGTTATATATATATATATATATATATATATATATATATATATATATATAAGTAAATATATATATATATTGCCGATCACATACGGAGGTAGCATGGTTTTTTCTCCAAGAAACTCGGGTTTTTCATCCCGCACACGGGCAAATCGGCTCTTCAGAACACACACAATTTACAAACAAAATATACTAGCTGTGGTGGGTAGTAGTGGCGTTGATGTTGTTGACTGGTGGTAGAGGTCCGGTGTAGTGGTGGAGACGGAGAGTTGTACAATAGGTGCGACGAATAATAATAATAATAATAATAATAATAATAATAATAATATATGGTATATGTTAAAGATTACAAGCAATTTTATAAACTTGGTTTAATCCTTTATCCCAAGTAAGCAAACAGACAAGTAAGTCAAGTTTGCATCTGAACATAGTTCAGGTCTGAGGCAACTCGTGATAGAGGTGGTGTATGTATATATATATATATTAGGATAACCAAGTAATTTTATAAACTTGGTTATTTTTACTCTTAATCCCAAGTATGCAAACAATTAAGTTTGTACCTGAAACAAAGTTCGAGTCTAAAGATGGTACAACACCAGGGCAACTCATTGTAAAGGTGAGTAAATCTCTGATCACTATTCTTAGTATTTTCCTGTAATGTAAAGCACATCTCACTAGAAGATGTATACTGCAATACCTTATGGGTGGGGTCACTACCCAGACCGGTTTCAACCTTTTTTGAGGTCTCCTCAGTGAGTACTAGACCCTAAATACCAAGATTTTAGCAATACAGAGCCTTATCAACTTTACCTATAGAAGTTGTGATGAAATATATATATATATATATATATATATATGAACAACTCTCTATGAATAATTAGTATGAAAACGTTGTAGTTGTATTTAAAGTTGTTCTTTCGTTTGTTGCATTGTTAGGAGAGTGCGTGCTTGCAGCATCACGTGAACGCCAGTACATGATTACAGCTGAATGACTATCTAGGAGGTTGTATCTCAAGTTATCTTTTAGATGGTCAGGGTTGAGGATGATTTCCCTAGATTCTACAATTTTTCTCTCCAATTCATCATGGCAATGAAAGATGTTAGTAGATCTGTCCCAGCAGACTGTATGACTTGGGGTTTCATCATTATGATTAGCTCAGAAAAGGATATATATATGTAGAAAGTTATAGATATTTTTTTATCTTGGGTATACTATGTTAAAGATACCATGCAATTTTATAAGCTAGGTTATATTTTTTTAAACACTTTTTCTGCTACCTCGCAACACGTCCGACTATAGCTTCGCCCTCTTGCGGACTACCAGATACTTCCAAAGTTTGCCCCGATTAACTTGGAGATCAGAATATAAGAGTTTTATGATTGTTTATCAAAAAAAAAAAAAAATCAGCTAATGCCTTTTATTCCCGTTTACGGGAGTAGGCGAGGCCATTTAGCCCTATCTAACTTTTGGAGACTGATCTTTGTAAATTGTTTTACCTGCTCATTTTTACCAACGCAATTAGACAAGTCTGTGCTGGGGGAAAATAAAAAAATATATAATAAGGGTTTTGTTCATTTTTGACAATCCTCAATCTAGTTGATTTGTATGATAACATCGAGTTATACTTTTGACAACAAATATGAGCCCATGACTGCAGCCAAAGGAGCATGGAATAATTCCTATATTCAAAGCTGCTTAATTACCTTGGGCACACATTTAACTAAGCTGTAAAAATTAAATGAATAATAAAATTAAATAAATAAATCCAATAAACTCTTACTAGTATTTGAATGAACTACAGCATATGGGATGCAGTTGAGAATGTTATGAGTGGAATGAAATAACATAATCAAATCTGAATGCAGCATGGAGGATACCACTCATGTTTTGTGGCACATTATTTTAAAGTGCGTGGGGTGACGTTGCTATGGCATGTGGAGGTGAATTTGAGCTGTGCAGAAGAAAGTGATTTTTAATCGGTGAATAGTCCGTTTTTTTTTCCCGTTTTTCTACGTTTTTGAGTGCTAAATTGTTTCTCTGAATACGAGTGTACTTCAGTGGTTGTATTTGGAAGTTAGTTGTTGTCACGATATAATATATTTTGGTTACCGTCGGAATCGAATGCATAACGGTGGAAGACAAAACGAAGCTAAGTTTTCATTACTGTATTTAGTTATATTTCATTTTATTTAATTATATTTAGTGTACTTAAATGTTTTGTTTTGCTTGTAATTGTTTGTACTTTTTTTCTTTATTTATTTAACGGAATTTATTAATTGAATAATTATTAAAGATTACGCTACGCAGTAAGGAATGATGGCAGATTCAGCTGCAGTCGCAAGTGTAGTATCGCCAAGTCCTCCGCCATTTAAGAACTCTATTATAAGCAATATCATAAGGGACTTTGTGGCATGCAGTACTTGCGGCATGTATGCGTCTCGGGAATTGGTTATGTGGCTTGTGAAAGAGAGCGGAGAGCGTATGTGCCCAAAATGCAGGCAGTTGGAGGAAATAAGTGCATTAGAAATCTCGATATCCGACTTCGTTGCTCCAGGAACGGGGAATCAATGTAGGAAGACAAGTAGTGTGATAGGAGAGAATGAAAAAAATATATGTATTAATGAGAAAATAATAGTTGATAGCATGGAAGGTGTGAGTGACTGTGAAAGTTTAGGATATGGTTTTGTTTGGGAGAGTGAATTTAGATTCAGAGTGACTAACCTGCAGAGGGAAATAGATGACCTGAAAGAGGAGGTGGAATGTCTTGTGAATGAGAGCAGAAGTATGAAAGATAAGATTAGAAGAAGACGAGAGGATGGAAACAGTAGGAGAGACAGAATGAGGGAGGGATATGGACGTGCTAGAAGTGGAGAAAATGGAAACAGTGGGAGAGAGGGAATGAGAGAGATGTTTGGGAGTGCTAGAAGAGGAGAGAATGAAAACAGTAGGAGAGAGAGGTATGGGAATGCTAGAAGAGAGAATAGCAGTAGAGGAGAGGGAATGAGAGAGACCCATGGAATGAAAGAAGAGGAGAGAATGGAAACAATAGGAGAGAGGGAATGGTAAGAGGTATAACGTATGGCGACTCAATGATCTATGGTGTTCAAGATAGGATGCGTGAGGAGTGTTTGCCAGGAGGAACAATAGAAAGGGTGGCTATGGCAATTAAGAGAGGTGAAAGGGTGGATGAGATCATTGTGATGGTAGGAACGAATGACTTGAGTGGTAATGTAAGTCGGGCAGCGAGAGATATGAGATTTTTGCTTGAGACTGTACGGAAGAAGACAGAGAGAGGAAAAATAGTGTGTGTGTTGCCTAGGTATGATATTGAATTGCATAATAGTGAGAATGTGTGATAAGAGAGGTTGGTATATGTGGATGCTTGGAGTGTGTTTGAGGAAAGAGAGGAATTGTATGCGAGAGACCACTTACATTTGAATGAGGAAGGACGTAGGCATCTGGAGAGATTGCTGTTCTGAACGAGTCAGTGTGTCCCAGGGAGGATGATAGCAGGGGTGGCCTCTTGTGGGAATGGATTCTTTGGAGAAGGGAGATGATGTCAGGTAACACTGAGCCCAGTGGAGTCTAGAAGGGATAATGCTGGATATAGAAACAATGGCATTTATATGCAGGAGTATCCGGAGTAAGGGAGGGGAATTGGTGGTGCAGATAGCATCAGCCTGGCCAAAAATTATTGGGATCACTGAGACGTGGTTGACAGAAGGGGATATAACAACAGGAATAGAAGTCCTTGGGTATAGTATTTTTCGTCAGGATAGGAGGGGAAAGTGTGGTGATGGGGTATTGCTTATGATAAGTGATGACCTGTGTCCTCTAAGAGTGGAGGCTTTGGAAGGAAGTGAGACAAATGATTTTGAGAGTGTATGGTGTGAGGTAGATGTAGGCAAGACAGGATATTTTGTGGGGTGTTGCTACAGACCCACGAGCACAGAGGTTGGGGACCAGGAGATGTTTAGACAGCTAAGTTTGGCAAGTGCAAGAAGAATGATTGTTATGGGAGATTTTAACTACAGTAGTATAAATTCTATAAATTGGAGAGAGGAAGATGCATGCAGCAATAGGGGAATGGAATTTCTAGAATTCTTGAGGAACAAATGTCTTAGGCAACATGTAACAGAGGGAACAAGAGGTTCAAGAGTTTTGGATTTGGTTATAGCATCAGAAGAGTTGATAATAACTGAGTTGACATCTCTCTCATCAGTTGGAGAGAGTGACCATATGGTTTTGACTTGGAAAATGAATAGACATGCAGGAGTATCAAAGAGACGGAGAACTTATGTGGAATTATAATGCAGGTGACTATAATAGTCTTAGACGTCAACTTCAGGAAGTTTCATGGAGGGAGGAATTGGAAGGCCAGGATATCATTAGTGCGTGGGAAATTGTGAAAGAATATTTGTTAGCAGCAAAAATTCATGCTTCCATGACAACAACTTCTCATTGATAAAGTCCTCATCTTCCCATGAAGAGAACATTCAAGGGTCAAGTTACTCTCAGAAAGAGGACCTTTCTACTGAAGACTTCTTAGAATTTGAAAAGCAGAGAAAGAGTGAAGAGGAGTTAGTGTTCATTCTTTATCAGTTTCTAAAGGCTTGACCACAAATGGCTTCCAAAGGTTTTCATGTTAATTGAGGAAGCAATGACTATCTTTGCTGAGGATGACCAAGATTATGCAGTGTGATTGAAAAATTTTGAAAGGCATGAGTGAACAGATTTTCTTACTATAGGAAATTTTACAACAGCTAACTCATACTGGATAGTTTTTAAAGGCAGTAATCCCTAAAGATGACGTGAGGAGCTTAAGGATCTTCCTGAGCCATAGCCAAGTTAGCCGGTCTTGGCGTGGGCAGCAGGGTTTTTTCCGCCAGTTTATCTGGGGTTTTTCATCCTGCAAGCAGGCAAACCGGCCCCGTGAACACACAGGTTACAGTCATAAATACTTACCGCAAGGAAGGCAACGGGAAACCACCTTGCTCATAATCATCTCTCCCTAGAATGGTAGCATTTAGCTACCCTCCTGCGGCCGTATGGCAGATGGGAACCAGAAGAAGAATCCCTAAAGATGGTAACCCCCCCCACCTCATAATATAACACCCCAGTCTCATAATATTACTTCCAAGTTTCCATGGACTCCAAAGACTCATCGTGGGAGGTTGAACACTCACAGACCGCAATAATTATCATACGTTGCCTTGAACATTGATACCACCCAGTCTGACAATGCATTTCACTCATTCACCACTTGCCAAGCAAAAAAATCTCTTTTTCACCTATTTACTCACATGACCTTTGTGCAGTTTCCAAGGATGATCTTTTGTCTTTACATCACCCATTGTCCTGTGCAATAATTCTCCTGTATCTATTTGATAGGCTCGGCTCAAATCTGAAAATCTCTTTTCCCTGTGTGTTTGATTACTTCGTCAAATGACTGTAATCTAGTTTAACAGATATATCATAGGAAAAATTTAGGATTAATGATTTTAATTTAAATTTCATTTAAACTTGTTCAGAAAATTAAATTAAAATCTTTAATCCTAAATGTTTCTGTTCTTTATTTAACATTTCACTTAATATTCTTCAGTTTAGCATACATGTTAGAATTTTCTTTTTATTTTATTATGTTCTGCATATTATTATTTATTTATTTTATTTATTTATTTTTTTCTTACAGTGTTTGATGCATCTACTAAACTTCCATCTGGAGTTTTGGAAGGTCAGGTCTTCTGGACAGGCAGTTATGATGAATGCCTTAATATCCATGCACCTAATCAACAAAATGCAAGTATTGATGGTTTTGAAGGACAATATTGCACAGTTCCTTTGAATATAGAATTAGCTGTTATGGTAAGTTTAATTGAATTATAATAAACTTTTAAATTCTAACTTTGAATGATTCATTGATAGACTAAGTGTAATGTGATTTATCAGTCACATTATATCCATAATCTTAAATCATGAAACTCCTTCACATGTTATTTTTATATTGTTCAGTATAGTTTTACATTTATGAATTGTACTAAATTTGAGAATGGAAGAAAAAGTAATAATAACAATGTGAATACTAAAGAAAATAAGATGGGCAATGGTCATGGCTTTTAGTCAGATATTTAATAGTGAATTTGAAAACATGACTGACAGTGTTTTTCACTTATGTTGTAATCTTTACTTGCCATTGAAGTATGATTGTGACAGACTTGCACTGAAATTGCTTATAGGCAGTGGTACACTCAGAAGGGGGGGGACCAGGGGTCCTGGCCCTCCCCAAAGAAAAAGGAAAAAAAAACTAGAAAATTTTCCAAAAATCTTTTCCTAATTAAAATTAATTTTTTTTTAATTTATGTTGTGTTGTGTCTTCTATTTCTTTACTACTTATGAGTTAGCAATCATTGCAGATGCTCAGTCATAGGTCGTATGTGATGCGTAGTGTGTAATTCTCAAATCATCTACTCAACTCCCCCCCCCCCTCAAGATTAAATCCTGAGTTCACTACTGCTTATAGGTATTTGGAATTTGAGAGTGTTGGTGGATAGGGAGTTGTAGCTTAGGGAGCACATCACAAAAGTGGCTAAATCAGCTCATCAAATCATTTGGTTGCTGAAAAATACTTTAACAAGCAGAGACAAACAGGTTATTGTTCAAGCAGGTTATTGTTCCTCTGTAGCGAGCCTTGATAAGATCCCATCTAGACTACTGTGCCCAGATATGGCCACCAGGGTTTATTCTGGATGGGGAGGAGGTGGAGAGGATCCAGAGACGAGTGACCAAGATGATAGCAGGCCTATGGAATGAACCTTATGAGAACAGGTTGAAGATTTGTGGGTTGCAGAAATTGGTTGATAGGTGGAAAAGGGGTGATATGATTGAGACATTCAAATTACTGAAGGGTTTCTATAAGATTAATTCAGAAGATATTTTTGAGAATAGGACTGATGGTGCCATACATTGAAGCTGGGCAAGAGTGTGGTTAGCAAGGGTGTTAGAGCTACTAGGCTTTTTACTTGGAGTGTGGTGAATGAGTGGAATAAGCTGCCAGAGTCTGGGTGCCAGGACTGTGAATGAGTTCATGGTGAGTTATGATAGATACTGTATGAATGTTGAATAAGTTGTTCTTGACATGATGTTAAGGCCTCCCTCGATGAGTCTATCGACTCCTTGGAGTTGCCCATAATAATAATAATAGGTATGGTGAGGTTGCAACTAAAAGTCTTTTGAATGTGCTTGTGTATATAAGAGAGAGTCTGGAAAGTTCGATAAACACCAGAACAAAAATTAATTAATTTTATGTCTTCTTATATATATCCTAAAAGAAAAAGAACAAATTATTACAATTCGATGAAACATTAGGGTTCAAGAGTTTTAAGATATGTTCTATCTTGTGGTTATATCAGTTGCTTTAATATCATTTTTGTTCTAGGTGTTTATCAGAACTTTCCAGACTCCCCTTCCCCTCATATACACAGTGAAAATGTTTTATGTTTTTCAAGGAGCTAACAAAAATTACTGCCAAATCAGGAAAAACATAAAGTAAGAAAAAATGGCTTTGCCATTATATTCCATTCATTCAAAAATAGGAGATTCAAAATTTTTATTTATTTGTATGTGTAATCTTAATAATTTACTTGCTTTCTATAATACAGTAGCAGTTCAGAATAAAGGAAATGTGTACACTATTATAATATTGAACTTTGCAAAGACGTTTATTATTATTATTATTGGTAACGGCTCTCTCCATGGAGTCCAAAGACTCATCATAGAATGTCCATGAACATCATTCACAATATATCCATGGTACCTCCACAAATGCAACTAAAATTTCACCATGGGAATAAGAAATTATTATTATTTACCATTATTAACAATGTCTATCATACCTCTCCTTAAACTGATTCACTGACAAAGAGCTGACAATCACCTCAGGCCACTCAATCCACTCATTCACCACCCTTGTAGGAAAAACTAGATCTCACATTCTTGCTAATTGAAACTTTACTCAACTTCCAATGACGACCCCTTGGTCTCACCATCTGCCATGCACTTAAAAAGTTCCCCTACATCCAGTCTGAAAAACACTTTTAGCAACTTGAATGTTTCAATCATGTCGCCTTCTTTTTATCCACCAGTTTTTTGTAACAAATCCTCAATCTATAATCATTCAGAACATTCCACATGCCCTAAACCATCTTGGTCACCTGCCTCTGGATCCTCTCAACCACCATGACGTCTCCAAGAAATCCAGGCAACAAAATTTGAGAAGATTTAGTTTCCTGGATGTAGATTATTAGTTGCCAGGTGTAGACTTAAGAATCTTATGTCTCTACTAGTTAGCATATTTTTGAGCATCCACATGATCTTCTGAACTGTTTTGAGATATTTGCAATATAATGTTCGCTCTTCAGTTCCATATTAATTATAACTTCCAGATTTCTGGCCTCATCAGTTTCCATCAACAAAATCCCATCAATAAAATACATGGACTGAAACTATTTCAATTCAAAGTGAATAACTTTACATTTTGCCACATTAAAAGAAAAACCATTATCTTTTGACCACAATGACAGGCGATTCAAATTATTCTGCAGGACGGCTACATTGTCTTTATGTACTATGCACTATAACTCTTCCCAACTTAGCATCATCAGAAAACAACTGGATATAACTGTGTAAATTGTCTTCGATATCATGAATATACATATTAAATAAGAATCGACCAAGAACAGAGTCTTGTGGAACACCACTGGTAACTTTTTTTTTGACCTTTGACTCCACTCCACTCCACTATACACTACTCTCTAATGTCTGTGTGACAACCGCTTGTTTATCCATCTCAGCAATACAGTATTCATTCATATTTGTTTTGCTTACTTAACAGACTCAAATACAGTATTCTGACAAATGCTTTTGCAAAATCCACTAATATATGAAATTTTGTCAAAAGATAGTTTTAAAGTGAATAAAAGTTGAGCAGCTCTCTGATGTGAACTGTAGACTAAAATACACAAAGATTATTGAAGAAAAAATGAAAGAGTTTAAGAACAGGAATCAAACCTTGGAGATTCAGTGGCAAACCCTGATTGATTCAGCTAGAGAGGCATGTGGTGAAGTTGTCTGCAAGGATAGAAAAATTAGAACTCCATGGTGGACACAGGATGTTAAATAGGCAGTGAAGGAAAAGAAGAAAGTATATCAAAAGTTCCTGGCAAATAAGTCAGCTTGTGCTCTTAGAGAATACAGAGACAAACGTAAGAAAGCTAAACACTGTGTAAAACTAGCTAAACAAAAGTCATGGGAGGACTTTGGCAAGAATATAGAAAATTTATATCAAGAAGGTAGCAAAATATTCTGGAGGTTGTTGAAGAAGCTCACAAATGGAGGAAAGAGTGCTGTAAAAGAAGTTAGAGATGATAAAGGTTACATGAAAATGGGAGAAAAAGATACCCTTGAAGTATTTAGTAATTACTTTGAAAAACTGCTAAATGAAACTAGCAGTGATGACAGCACAGTGGCAAAAAACACTGACCAGGTATGCAGTCAGGAATACATATCCATACTTGAAGTAGAAAAAGCCATCAAAGGCTTGAAATGTGGAAAGGCAGCAGGAGGAGATGATATTCGACCAGAAATGCTGAAGTATGGTGGTATAAATGTCTTACAGTGGCTGCACTACATAGTTCAGAAAGCCTGCACAGAGGGACGAATTCCCGATAATTGGAGTAGAACTCTCATAGTACCCATATATAAAAAGGAAAATAAAACTGAATGTGAGAATTACAGACGTATTTCCCTACTGAGTGTTCCTGGCAAGATCTATGCAAATATACTTGAGAAACGGTTGAGAAGAATTGTGGAAGAAAAGCTTGGTGAAGAACAAGCTGGATTCAGGCCAAATAGACGCTGTCAAGATCAGATCTTCACTTCTCAACAAACAGTTGAGAAAGAATGGGAATATAACAAAGATCTGTATTTAAGTTTTGTCGATTTGGAAAAGGCATATGACAAGGTACCAAGAGAGAAGCTATTCAATATGCTACAGTTATATGGTGTCAATGGGGCATTATATCAAGCAATACTTAGTCTTTATTTGAGTTGTAAGTCAGCAGTCAGAATTGAAGGAAGTACAGGAAGATGGTTTAATGTTAACTGTGGTGTGAGACAAGGATGTACATTATCCCCTCTGTTATTCATTATCTATATGGATCACATTATGAAGGAAAATGGTATTAAACATGATATCAAAATTGGAGATGTTAATGTCAGCTCTTTGCTTTATGCGGATGATGTTATACTTCTAAATAACTCTGCTACAAGTCTGCAAGATTCTCTGACTAAATTGAATAACTGTTGTAATAGATATGGTATGAAGGTCAGCAATAAAAAGACAAAGACAATGAAAATAGGCAGAATCATTGAAAATGTCAACTGTGTTGTGAATGGAGAACCTGTGGAACAAGTAAAACATTTCAGCTTAGGCACATTTTTAGTGAAGATGGTAAATTAAATATGGAAATAGACAACAGAATCAACAAAGCTGGTATGGTTGGAAGTCAATTGAATAAATTCATATGGAATAAGAGAGAAATTTGTTGGAACACTAAATTAGCTGTATACAAGACAGTGTTCAAACCTGTTTTAACTTATGGAACTTGAGAGCTGGGTCAGAAGTAAAACACTTGACCAAAGACTAGAGACCGCAGATATGAGTGTCCTGAGAAAGATTATAGGCGTGAACAGATGGCATCAATGGCAATATCATATTAAAAACGAGGATATTAGGAAAGAACTTGATATTGTCAGCATTCTGGAATGCGTTAGCAGAGCTAATCTCAGGTGGTATGGTCACCTAAACAGAATCAGCGAGGAAAGATTAGCAAAACAAGTGTTCTCTGCCAGGTTGGCAGCAAAACAACCCAGAGGAAGACCAAGATATAGGTGGATTGATACGTCACAAAGTGCCTTAGACGATAGAAATATAAGATAAGATCTGATAATGTTGGAGTCTTCACAAGTAACAGACTGATTTGGAGAAAAATTGTAGATAGGAAGTTAGTAATGATGTAATTTTTTTCATGTAGTACTATCATATCCTGTACACCCGTTATGGGTACATGGCAGGAATTTGATGATGACGACTAATATACGAGGGTGGTCTGAAAAGTTCTTGGCCTAATAATGAAAAATTGAAATTAAAATTTCAAAATTATTTTTTTCGACATAATCTCCCTTAAGACTAATACATTTATTCCAGTGATGATCCAGTGCCATTATCCTGTCCCTGTAGTGGTTCTCAGTAAGATCTGCAAAATATCCCTCTACAGCTGCAATCACCTCTTGATTTAAAGAAAACTGCTGACCAATGAGGAACAGTTTTATTTTTGATAAGAGACAGAAGTCAGAGGGAGCCAAATCTGGGGAATAGGGTGGATGTTCCAACAATTCATAGTGCAGATCCTTAATTTTTCCTTAGCCAAAACACCTTTGTGTGGCAGGTGGATTGTCCTGATGAAAGATGATTTTTTTCTTTCAAACCAGGTCTTTTCTCATGAATTTTTTCATCTGGTCTGCTTAAAAGATCGGAATAATATTCCCCAGTTATTGTTTTACCCTTTTCAAGATAATTGATAAACAAAATGCCTTTAGCATCCCATATCACCGATGTCATGACCATTCCTGCTGATGGAATCGACTTTGTCTTTTTTGGCTCTGAACAACCGGCTTCTGTCCACTGTTTTGACTGCTGTTTGGATTCTGGTGTGTAAGGGTGAATTCAAGTCTCATCCACAGTAATAAATTGATGCACAAAATCAGTTTTATTCTTGTAAAAATGCTCCAAGCACTGTTCAGAGATTTTCATATGAGTGCGTTTTTTGATCTGTTGTAAGCAAGCATGGCACCCATCTTATGCAAAGCTTTTTCGTATGCAATTCTTCATGCAAAATATATCATACAAGTTCTTTTGAAATGCCTATAGTGTCACGCACTTTCACGCACTTTGACTCTGCAGTCATCCAATACCATACCATGCACTTGATCAATGATTTCTGGTGTCCTTCACATGGATCATCTTCAAGGCTGGTATGGCCATATTTAAACTGCAGCCCATTTCTTAATTGTTGAAAACAAAGGTAAAGAGTGCTCATAAACTTTTATGAACTTCAAATGAAATTCTATTGCCGTTAAACCTTCTTTTTCAAAGAATTTTATAACTGCACAATACTCAATTTTATCCATTTCAAGGGACACAGACAACACTTTTGTTTCCAACAGCTGTATAAAACAAACTACTTGATAGAATGACTTGCAATTTCACATGGATGCTTATGACAGATGTACAAACTTGGAAAAAAAAATGTTGCTGATAGTGTTGCCATCTATGGTCAAGGTCGAGAACTCTTCAGACCACCCTCTTAATAGTATAGGCATTACCTTTATCCAAGTCTTAGAGTTACTTTATTATATACTGCTGAAAACAATTAGGGTACAGTTGTTATTCTTGTTGAAATTTTCATGCTAAATGTATAATTTGTTAAATTTGTAATAAATATCAATTATTTAAACAATATCTCATCAGTTACACCCTATCCATAAGTAAGAAATATTTATTCATGTATAAAGTACCCAATAGTTATAATTATTTGCAGAAAATTATAATTATCCGACAGAAACTAAAATATCCCCTAATTGTTTTGAGCAGTGTAGAAACAAAGTAAATTGCTAAGGCAATACCTTCCCTTAACAAAGCCATACTGACCTCTAAAAAAAATATCAAATTATTATCCATTCAATCGTGAATTCTGGCTTTCACCAACTTTTCCAAAATTTTAACCTTCACTTCCAACATCGTAAACCAGTCTGTAATTTTCAGCCTCTGTTTTTGACCCACTGTTATGCAGTGGAACCATCATACTTTCCCTCTACACTCTTGGAACTACACCTAAGCTGAGGCATAAATTAAAAAGTTTAGTCATGGACAAAGCTAATTCTCTTGCACATTCATTTGCTGAAATCCCATCTAATCCTATGGAAGAATTCACATTGAGATATTTTTAATATTATTATTATTATACAGGCACCTCCATGGAGTCCAAAGACTCATCACTGGAGACCAATCTATCCACACAATTTATCATATCTCTTCTTGAACCCATTAACAGACAAAGCCCTCAATACTGACTCACAACCCATTCAACTCATTCACCATTCTCCAAGCAAAAAAATCTAGTCCTCACACCCCTACTGGCTACACCTTTATTCAACTTCCAGGGATGATCCCCTGTTCTGATCCCTCTAGCCAAGTGCTGAAACATTTCCCCTGCATCTATCCTATAAAACCCTTTAAGCAACTTAAATGTTTCTATCATATCCCCTCTTTTTCTCCTATCATCCAACTTCTGCAATTTGAAGAATTAAGAGTCGATCTATCCTCATAGGATAGATCGACTCTTAATTCTCTCCACCGCTTCTTCATCTCCAAGAAACTCAAGGAACCAGACTTGAGCATATCAAGGTCTTATAAAGAGGAATTGCAACATCCTTATCTCTACTTGTTAATGTGTTCTTCACTAGCCAACTAATCTTATGGGTGATCTTAGTAATTTATTTATTTATTTATCCGTAGAGTTTCCTTCCTTTTCTCCCCTGTCCGTATTGGGGTGAGTTAAGCCCCTCATGGGGAGTTAAGTATTTATGACTGTAGATCCCATGTGTGTTCGCAGGGCCGGTTTGCCTGCTTGCAGGATGAAAAACCAGAAATAAACAGGGGAGGACCCTGCTGTCCATGCCCAAGACCGGACCTTAGCAATATGTCTTCTACTCTACTTTAACTCTCTGTCTATCACCCCCCCCCCCCTAAATCTCTAGCTTCATCTAATTCCTGGAGCACAGTGCCATCAATGTGATATACACCATGTAATCTGTTTATCTCAAAATGCATAACTTTACATTTTTTGACATTAAACTGACACCCATTAACTTTTGTCCATACTGACAACCTATTTAAATTGTACTGCAATCTCTCCAAATCGCCTTAACTATTATGCTACTTAATTTTGCATCATCAACAAACAACAATATTTCCTTTCAGGTTATTTCCTATATTATTATTATTATTATTATTATTATTATTTATTATTATTGTTATGGGCAACTCCAAGGAGTCCATAGATTCATCGAGGGGGGCCCAAACATCATGTCAAGAACAACTATTCGACATTCACACAGTATCTATCATAATTCGCCTTGAACTCGTTTACAGTCCTGACAGCCACAACAGACTCTGGCAGCTTATTCCACTCGTTCACCACTCTCCAAGTAAAAAACCTAGCTCTAACAGCCTTGCTAACCAAACAAAAAGAACTGGGTTAGGTTATGTTGTCCTGGCTATTCCTCAATGCCTATTCACAGACGCGATCCCACTACTGCACGACGGTGAAGCTTTTACCTGCTGCGTTTCTGCCCTGGGCTGATTCGCTTCTTGTTGGGCAACCTGGTGGCTATGAGTTCCCTCAAAGTCCCCATATTGACACCGTGCTTAGTGCAGACATCTGATCAACATAGGAACATTGTGAAACAGAACTCCAGTTCTCAAACCATCCACTAGCCCAAGCCTCCTAAGCAGCTGGATTACAAGAGACTGCCACGACTCCCAGCATATCATTTATATACAAATAAATCATTTATATCAATATATATCTAATTATATAAATATATATAATGTATATACAATATATATACAAAATATATATTTATATATAAATTAAACAGCAATGGTCCCAGCACTGAACCTTGTGGCACATCACTAGTCATCTGTTTTTCGCCTCAATTCTGCCCCTCCATTTTTGATATCTGTCCAGCAGCCACCCTCTTATCCAGTTAACCAATATCATATCCGTCCCCATTTGTTCTAATTTGCATAACGGTGTTCCATGTGGTTCCATATCTGAAGCACCTCTAGTTCATCTATTTCAAAGGTCATATTCACACCTCTCTCATCAGATGCTTGTTGTACCTTCATCCTAATGATAAATCTTCACAAAATAATCACTCAGTAATTCAGCTATTTCTTCTGGTTGTGTTACCTTCATGCCAGTAGAACTCAAAGACAGCTTTCCATAGCTGGCCTGGTTGGCCTATCTGCTCTCCAGCCAAAAGGCTGCGGGGTCGAATCCCGCCATGGACATGGATGTTTGTGATTGTCTGCGGAAATACTAGTGGTGGTGGTAAACAGTTGTTGGTGTAGTTGCAGTTAGTTGTAGTTGGTGGAGAGTTGTGAAGTAGGTGCCCTACCTCCATGAGTCTTTGGCACTCCTGGGGGTGTTATATAACAATAATAATAATAAACATTTTTCTTTTTACTCACAACATAGTGAAAGTATTTCTTTGAACTCACTGTGGAATGTTCAGCCAATTTCATCTCACAATGTGATTTAATCTTCCGTGCCATGCATGCTTTTGTTGCACCTTTCTTGCTTGGCTCAATATAAAGAGCAGTGCCTTCACACATTTATCACATATAACGAATCATCTCATAACTGTCCTACTATAGTGTCTCTCTTACACAAAAGTTTAAGCTACCACAGGAAGATCTTATCACAGACGATTAGTCAAAAAAAAAACAGATCACTTAGATGGGTCGAGCAGGGCTATGCTTAAAGTTCTCCTTCTTTTTGTTTCCTTTGGTTCTACAATACTTGATACATATATGGTAAAAGATATGCACTTTACCGGCTATTTCCTTAGTGAAGTGGTTCCTCAACTTTGGTCCCGGGTTTTCTTCGGACGTGGCAAGATTTCCTTGTCGCTCCGCTATCTATCTCTTTCCTTTCTTCTCGAAGGATCCCCTTCGCTATCCTCACATTGGCGGCAGATTCGCCAATGGCTCTGTCTGCTGGTCTCCCGATGTTCTGTTGGACGTCTTGTGCACATCGGGTCCCACAGCAACGCGGAAAGTTGCTGGATACCAGGGACAAGCTTCCTCAGCCCTCACGGCCTTTGAACAGGAACATGGGAAAAATGCAGGAACAAGAGAGCGTTTAAAGTGTACGCCACTCCTTATATCTCATCCGCGAGTGCCCTCTCTCGCTGCCTTCATCACTCACTTAGCTATCATCACTGATTCGTCAGGTATCAATGATGTCATGTTCTTTTCTCGACGCCTCTCTTGACGGAACTATTACGGCAGGAGTTACCAGATGACTATACGGGTTTTTCTGCTGTGTCACTGTGGACTATTACGTAGTGATTTGACCTTCCGTTGATTGGTTAACATACGATTCTGATTTGTTTAGCATAATTTTCCCATATTGGGCATGATTCTAGAATACTATTTGCACTACTTTTACAACAATATTACTAATTAAGTTGATATACCTTTTGATTACAATTTATTTATTACTTCTTTACCCCTGCTCTTGAGAGAATAAGCATGTTTTTATTGTAAGTCAATTTCCATCTTATGTTGGGTCTGAAACAAATGGCTGACTGATAGTGGGCTAGTTATTTCTGACACAACACACCAAATAGATTCAAATGTACTGTCCTTCTGACAGACATAGTTAGTAGCAACACTTCAGTTATCATTAACAACACCTCACTACCCAGTTTGTTCTCCCTATCTTCTCTAAAAATAGAATAGTCCTTGCACTCTATTCCTGAAACTGTATCATATTTTGTCAACCAAGTTTCACTGATACCAGTAATATCTGGGCAAGATGTACTTATCAGAGATACAAATTCATTGCACTTACTTTTGTTGATTCTAGCATTTGTGTACATACATATAAGACAGATAAACCAACCAGAATCATTTACTCCAGCAATCCCTGTTTCTGCCCCAAAATCAGTTTCCCTGTTTCTGCACATTAGACTACACTTTATGCAGCAATTCCTGAAGTCCTAATTTATTTAGATAAACACCATCCTTCAAATAAAATACATTTCATCCTTCAAATTCACTTAAATCAGAGAATTGTGCATTATTCCTCCTACAATCTATGAATTTATTCTTTTGCAATAATTCTGCCTCTATTCAAATCATTCTTATCAAAATGTGGCAGTACACCTATAATCGAAGAGTTGTTGGAATAAATGAAAAAGAAAAGTAACAGGATGAAGTTTGTGAGTCCACTGCCATGTTATGATAGAAGCAAACTGCAATACACAGGTTGGAATGATGGAATGATGTAGTGGACCTATGGCCTGAGTTTGATGAATGGAAAGATTTATACAATGCTAATAGATTGCACATAAATGGATTCAAAATTAGGTGTCCGTGGAGAAATTTATCACACAGCTTCATCTGCAATTAGGACAGATGCAGATGAGTGTATAAATGAACAAAAAATGCCGAATCTAGTCTCTCAGACACCAATATTCGAATATGGTAGTCAATTTAAAATTTAAATGTGGTTGGGGGCCTAATGAAATGTTACAGTTACTATGTACTAATGCTACAGGCATCACGAATAAGAGGGAGAATTTTTGGCATTGGTTAGTGCAACCTTCCCAAAAGTTATAAGCATCAGTGAGACATGGCTAACAGCATATGTCATAACTACAGGGATAAAATATGATGGATTTAGTATTTTCAGTGATGGTAGAGTAGACAGGATAGGGTATCAAGTACCTGCTGGTGATAGCAGATGAATTGTAGCCAACAAGATTAAGAGTCGGTCTGGCATATGAAAGTTGTTTTGTGTCAATCTGTGTGAAATTGAGGCCAACAGAACAAAATACGAGGGTGGTCTGAAACATTTTCCGCCTTGACCTTAGATGGCAACACTATCGGCAAGATTTTTTTTTCTAAGTTGGTACATCTTTCATAAGCATCATTTGAAATTGCAAGTCATTCTATCAAGTAATTTGTTTTATACAGCTGTCTGAAGCAAAAGAGTTATCTGTATCTCTTGAAATAGATAAAATTGAGTATCGTATGGTTATAAAATTCTTTGTAAAAGAAGGTTTAATGCCAAAAGAAATTCATTCGAAGTTCATAAAAGTTTATGGGCACTCTTTGCCTTCACATTAAGAAATGGGCTGCCGAGTATAAACATGGCCATACCAGCCTCGAAGAAGATCCACGTGATGTGCATGATATGGCCATTCAATACCATATCGTTCACATCATCCAAGTAATAAATTGAAATCCTGGGGACAAAATCTTAGAACAATAGAATCAGTTTTATTCTTGTTAAAATACTCCAAGCACTGTTCAGAGATTTTCATGCAAGTGTGTTTTTTGATCTGCTGTGAGCAAGCGTGGCATCCATCTTGTGCAAAGCTTTTTCATTTGCAATTTTTCATGCAAAATATATCCTACACATTCTTTTGAAATGCGTATAGTCTCAGTAATTTCACGCACTTTGACTTTGCCGGCCATCCAATACCATATTGTGCACTTGATGTGAACGATATGGTATTGAATGGCCATATCATGCACATCACGTGGATCTTCTTCAAGGCTGGTATGGCCATGTTTATACTCGGCAGCCCATTTTTTAATGTGAAGGCACTCTTTGCCTTCACATTAAGAAATGGGCAATGGGCTGCCGAGTATAAACATGGCCATACCAGCCTCGAAGAAGATCCACATGATGTGCATGATATGGTCATTCAATACCATATCGTTCACATCAAGTGCACAATATGGTATTGGATGGCCGGCAAAGTCAAAGTGCGTGAAATTACTGAGACTATACGCATTTCAAAAGAATGTGTAGGATATATTTTGCATGAAAAATTGCAAATGAAAAAGCTTTGCACAAGATGGATGCCACGCTTGCTCACAGCAGATCAAAAAACACACTTGCATGAAAATCTCTGAACAGTGCTTGGAGTATTTTAACAAGAATAAAACTGATTCCGTTGTTCTAAGATTTTGTCCCCAGGATTTGAAGGGGATAAATTAACTGTGGAAAGGGTACACAGGTGGATAACAAAGATGGTTTTAGGACTGTACAATGTTAGTTACGAGGATCGGCTGATGGAATGTGGACTGCAGAGTTTGGCAGACAGAAGAAGGAGAGGTGATATGATTGAGACTTTTAAACTGTTGAGGGGTAGCTACACGGTTGACACTGGGGAGTTCTTTCCCTTGGTGGAACAATGGGAAAGAGCGATGATAAGGGGCCATCTCTAGAAGTTGCAAAAGGAAATTGTGAGCAAGGTGAGGAGTGGTTTCTTTGTTTGGAGGGTGGTTGAACCATGGAATGCATTGCCTGATAGAGTGGTGAGAGCAAGAACGGTCAATAAGGAGCATATCACTATCATACCACTCCTTGAACTAAGGAGTGGTATGATAAACTGTGTTTCCTAGCAAGGACCTCCCACAATGGGAAAGTGATCATGTGAGTTTGACTTGGGAGATAGCAAAACGTGTGAAAATTCCAATTAAGAACGGGTATATGTGGAACGTCCATGCGGTTAGCCTAGTGGCTTTGCACTTCACAATGATATGACTGGGGAAGGAGTGTCCGAGGTTCAATTCCCATCGAAGACGTGAGGAATTTGAGGATCTCTCTCAGCCATAGCCAAGTTAGCCGGTCTTGGGCGCAGGCAGTAGGGTTTTTTTTACCAGTTTATCTGGCAATTTTCATCCCACAAGCAGGTTTGAATGCCTTGCATTCAAACCTGCTTGTGGGATGAACACAGGGCAAACTGGTTTGCCTTTGTGTTCAAGGTTTGTCTTTGTTTGAACACAAGGCAAACCAGCCTTGTGAACACACAGGCTACAGTCGTAGGATATAGTACACAAGGAAGGCAACAGGAAACCACCTTGCTGATAATCATTTCCCTAGATGGTGGCATATATAGCTACCCCCCAGACAGCCGTAAGGCTAAATACTATCAATCAATCAATATGTGGAACTATAAGGCAGGTGATTGTGTTACATTTAGTGGCAGCTTAAAGCAGTACCATTGCATAAATATCTGCAATGGAAGGATTTTAACAGTGCATGGAGAAATCATCAAGGGATATCTGGAGGGTAAATATGGTAAGAGTTAGATGGATGAGGAGTATCATTAAGCATGAGCTGCAAAAAAAATGAAAATGTTGTGGAGGGTATATAAGGAGAAATGTGACCAGCTAACTCATGAACAGTAGAAAGATCAGGCAAGAAAGGTAATCAGCATGGTAAGGAAGGCAAAATCATATCATAAGAAGAAATTAGCTGAACAGGCAAACAGAAATCCCAAAGAGTTTTTTTTGTTATGTGGAAAGTAGGAAGAATGATGGGGAGGAGGTGGAGAGGATCCAGAGGCGAGTGACCAAGATGATAGCAGTTCTGTGGAATGAACCTTATGAGAACAGGATGAAGATTTGTGGGTTGCAGAAATTAGTTGATAGGTGAAAAGGGGAGATATGATTGAGACATTCAAATTGCTAAAGGATTTCTATAAGATTAATTCAGAGGATATTTTTGAGATTAGGACTGGTGGTGGGAGAACTAGGGGATATCTATGGAAGCTGGGCAAGAGTGTGGTTAGCAAGGGTGTTAGAGTTTACCACTCTAAAAGTTCTTTACTTTTAGAGTGGTAAATGGGTGGAATAAGCTGCCAGAATCTGTTGTAGGTGCTATGACAGTGAATGAGTTCAAGGCAAGGGATGATAGATACTGTAAGAATGTCGAATAGTTGTGTGGACATGATGTTTAGGGCCTCCCTTCACGAGTCTAAGGACTCCCTGGAGTCGCCCGTAATAATAATAAAAAAGAAGAATGACTATGGTAGGATAACTTTAATAAATGCAGATGGTAGAGAGGTAACAGAGGCAGACAAAAATTGTTGAGCTATTGAGTGACCATTCTGGAACGGTAAAGCATCCAAGTGTAGATATTCTTATGGCAGAAGTGATGGGGACTGATGTGGGAACAGAGGTTAATGAATTGGAGGTACTTGGGATATTGCAGAATCTGAATGCAAATAGGAGGTGGACTGGAAAGTTTTGATAAACATCTATAACAAAAAAAAAGATATTAAAGCAACTGATATAACCACAAGAAAGAAAGATCATATGAGAATATAAGAACATATGTTACCTTCATAACTCTGCTATTAGTATGTTCTTTCTTGTGGTTATATCAGTTGCGTTAATATATTTTTTGTTATAGGTGTTTATCAGAACTTTCCTGCCCCCCCCCACCCCTCATATAGCTGTGGGATTGGATGGGATATTGGGTTGCATTTTAAGAGAGTGTGCAGGGGAGCTGGCGATGCCTTTGACTAGGCTGTTTAATTTAAGTCTCTGCTCTAGCAAAGTCCCAACAGATTAGAAGGAGAGCAAAATAATTAGCCTGTATAAAGGAGGATCTAAGTCTGTGGTTACAAATTATTAATCAATCAGTATTTTGGGAGTTGTGGTAAAAGTATACTGGAAAAGTTGGTCAAAAAGAGAACTCAGGAATGAGTGGATAAGAATATGATACTATATGAGGATCAGCATGGCTCTGTGAATGGTCAGTCATTCCTTAATAATCTGTTAACTTTTTATAATCGGGTAACAGCTCAGGTGGTTAAAGGAATGGCTATATGATAGATATTATGTTGATAGGTTGGTCCTCCCACGATGAGTCTTAGGACTCCATGGAGGTGCCCATGCAATAATAATAATAATAATCTTCACTTTCTTCCCTTTCTCTACTAATTCCTTTAATAATACTTTCATATCCTTTCATATTAAAAATTGCTTACTCTCCTAATTTTGCCTCCAGGAAAACACAATTTAGTTGTGTTAACATCATAAACACCTTTTATCATAGAATCCCCATATAATATTGATCACTTATTGTTCCTTACACACATCATTTTTATATTCTCCTCCCCTCCCGCATTCATCTCTGTCCGTCACCAAACCTTGCGCATCAGGTAAACGTTCATACCTTCGATTATCTCTTTTTCAAATTCTCTGCCCCCCCCTTTTATTCACCTGATTATCTCTTGCATCTGAGTTAACATCATTAACTAACCTTATATCCAGTCTGTTAATCTCACCATACATGCTCATCAGCTCAGACTTCATGCATTTCATTTCTCATCTTACGATTTCCTTGTTTCTTTCCAAGCAGTAAAACCCAGATATAGAATGATGAGAAACCAGTGATGCACTGTCTTTAGAAGCCATATCTAAGTTAACAGTTTGTGAAACTATTGAATCAGCAACATCAGGAATGAATGGACAAATGGTTGGTACTATCCTCCTCTTCAATCTCTCTAAATGAATGGAGACCAAAATATGTGTATAATGAAAATCTGCTGTCATAACTTCGTGCTTATAAAGATATGAATCCTTCAAAATTACCTTGGGATACATTTCTAATTGAGAATGATGCAATAGCTTAGTTGAAACAAGTGAGGATGGACATGAAGCTGGTGACATTGATGAGAGAATGACTGGTAGGTAGACATCAGGGAGTAGTACATGGTGGAGTGGAATGAAAGAAAAGGCAGGTGACAGTAGCATACTGCATGGCTTGGGTCACTTTTCAGTTGGTGCATTAATGATATTGGGGTTGATTTATGGGAAATCACCAGGGAAGGAACTGCAAAATGCTTTGAGTGGGCAAAGGATAATGGTTGCTACTTCAATGTGCCAAACTGGTTGTGTCGAAGAGATTGCATTCTGTGTATTATACTGACGATATTGCACCTGCAAGAAACTAATGAAGCCAGTGATTTTCAGGTGATGGTCGAAAAGGAGTTGCAGTTCAGAGGACATATCATTGTTGAGGGTATGAATGAACAAATTTCCAAGGATTCCAGATTCATTGAGCAGATTTCCTGATTCCAAATAGACAAAATAATACCTCAAATGACCACTTGGATTAGTTGCCTAAGTTTCTTGAAGATGTGTAAATAATGATGAGGATTCAGAGACAAGCTACTAGGATTATAATTGGTCCATGACTGTAGCCAATGAAGATGGACTGAAGGTTTGTAGATTACAAAGTTTGTTTGGCAGGCATTGGGAGGAGTCGACAAGAGTTGGAATGGATATAATAGAAATATGTAAGTTATTAAACAGGATTTATACCTAAAGAAATGAATCCACTCATAACTAAATTGAAACAAGATGTCATTCCTTGAGGTTGTGTAAGTGTATTGTTAGTAAGGACTAGATGATTTGTGGAGTAGTAATGAGAATGTATAATATAAGACTTTAATTTAATTCTTGACTGAAACAGATGTGGTATCATTCTTCTGTTTTCTGTAGCAACTATGGGAATTCTGCTTGAACCAGGTAATTAGTATGTTTCTACTTTCACTCGAACGTTATCAGCAATTTTTTATTATTTATTGGTTTCTGGAAAAATATAATGGCAAACCAGACTTGATCTTTCCTTTTGTTATAAGCTACAATGCTACTGTGTTTCTTCTTTTTTATTTTCTTCTTAGCAATGTGGCTTATAACAGAAAAAAAGAGATCAGGTCTGACTTGCCATTCTTCCAGTATACATCATGACTGATTAGGACAAAACTTTTATGCCTTATCTAGAGGAGAACGTGCTTTCTTGTTCCTCACTCAATAAAAATCAAGGACTCATCCTAAGTAATATTTGGAAATCACTGATTAGATTGATGCACATACTTGACTTGAATTTTTCAGCTAATCATCTCCAAACAGTGCTAGAAAACAAATGACTTTTTATTATTATTATTATTATTATTATATGTCACCTCCAGGGAGTCCAAAGACTCATCGAGGGAGAGTATCGAATGATTTAATCCCTTCCAACTACTAACTGCACTCAAACTTGCTTAACCTTTTGCAAACCATTAGTAGCAGAGGCTCTACCAATCGACTAACCTTTCATCAGAATTTACACTAAATCCCCTCCCTTTCACATTTGTGTTATGAAAGACAGGGAATGAAGTATTTAATAAAAGTCAAAATTTACTGAAATAGAATTCAGCTTGATGTACTTCACAAAAAATTATAATTCTTATCCAAGTTTGCACATGAAATATCATGATTAGGCTAATTGGACACTTGGTTTCTCAACTTTGATATAGTGTCCCATAATTGCAGGGTTTCATTCCTAATGTATGGCAATATACAGAGTGGCCATAACTAGAGAGGAGGTGTTTACAGCCATGCAGCGAAAAATGCATTGGACGAAATTCAACCAAACTTGGAGTAAGTACACTCTTCAATTGCAACTCTATCAATATGAGGAATAATCCGTTTGCTCCCGCGTTCTGTTCACCGCTAAAGATCCACTATTTTCATAATCATTTTTTTAAGATTTGTTGTTGTCGTTGAACCTTTTCTCCTATCCTTTAAACTCCGGAATTCTTGAAGCGTGACATTAGCATTACTGCATTGTTGATAGTAAAGCTTGACTACCAACACACGTTCCGGTAAGATGAGATCCATTGCACTTCAGTCTGTCTTCCTTATATCCACCAACTTGTCAATAGAAACAATGAGATTATAAAATATCTTGTGCTTATAGCGCCACATGTCCTCTGGTGCCATAATTTTACCATTTCTATCTTTTGTAAACGAAAACTCCATGTTCCAGAGTATACTTATACCTGAAGACAAGAAGATCCTCAACAAACTAAACAGTGAAGTTAGAAAAGCACTTAAACCTTACAGGAACGAAACATGGGAAGCCAAATTAGCCTCTATATCACCTGGCGAACACTCCATCTGAAAGATATTAAGAAGCCTCAGAAACAAAAACAAATCTCTTCCCCCACTAATGTTGATAGGAGCCTAGTACACACAGATGCAGAAAAAGCTGAAGAGATAACAAAAACCTAGAAAAACAGAGTTGCATATGACAACTTGGACATCGAGCATGTCTACAAAATCTACCACCATGTCAGACATGCACTAAACTCACCAACACCTGCAACAACAAACCTGCAAACACCTCACCAGCAGAAATCTATGAAGTCCTAAAGGAGCTAAAGAATAAAAAAGCCCCTGGTCCTGATGGCATAACAAATAAAATAATTAAACTGCTGCCCCGAAGAGCAATCGTACATCTCACCACAATAATCAAC
Organism: Typopeltis vanoorti; assembly: GCF_054136105.1. Taxonomy (NCBI): domain Eukaryota; kingdom Metazoa; phylum Arthropoda; class Arachnida; order Uropygi; family Thelyphonidae; genus Typopeltis; species Typopeltis vanoorti. The sequence goes on along the minus strand of NC_143556.1, from coordinate 7,763,734 downwards.
ACCATGTTCAGATTCAGCTACTTCCCCTCCTATTGGAAAGTTGCAGATATGGTCCGTGTATAAACCAGGTAAAGATTCACACCTACCCGAAAGCTATCTACCCATCAGCCTGATCTCAAATTTAGGCAAAATTGCCAAAAAAATCATCCTCTCCAAACTCCAAGCCTCAGTAAATGAGTTAATTATCCTTCCAAAGGATTTATGCTAAAATGGTTTCTTTCTGCTTTTTACATTAATTTATAGGTTTTGGTTGTCATTTATGTGTGCATTTTAATCTATAGAAGCCACAAGTTCCCTATGGTGAAACTAGTCAGTTTTTTTTTCTATATATTTTTATTGTTTAATTACCTATTAACCCAGTTTATCATAATAACTATTTGTGGTTGTAAAGCAACATAAAGTTGTTCTCCTAAGCTAAGTTCTTGCCATCCAATATCACATACCTGTGTTCCTAACCTTTCCTCAAATTAAAACCAGAAATAATATCATTTCAAGGTTTGCTGGAACAACCTGGGGTTGCGGTGCAGGAGACCTAAGGTCGTCTGCACTAGCCCTCGCATTCTTTGCAACAGAATATTGTGCCCCTATCTGGGAAAGAAGTATACACACTAACATTATAGACACCCAGCTAAACTCTACCATGTGCACAATTAATGGGACAGTGAGAAGCACTCCTCTCTCCTGGCTGCCTGTTCTATCTAACATTGCTCCATCACACATACGGAGAAGACGAGCCTCGATTAAGGAAGTTAATAAAGCAATGAGCGACCCACTCCTGCCCCTAGATCAGACTCTCATAAACCCACCTAGTTTTCGCCTCAAATCTGGAAAGCCTCTCTGGTCCATGGACAAACTCTCTTCAGCTGCACTGCCATCAATATTTGACATATGGAGAGAATAGTGGTCCAACAATCTACCAACAAACGGCTTCCTGGTATAAGATCCCTGTGCTCTGCAGCCTGGTTTTGATCTTCCTAGGAAGATTTGGTCATCAATAAACAGGATCAGAACTAGTCAGGGCAGATGCGCTACCTTATTGTGATTGTTCTCCCGTGGCTCAGACGATTATTCATATTGTGTGCGACTGCCCAAGACTGCCCAAATTTCATGATGGTGGCCTACAGGACATTCACAAAGTGACGGATGAGGCCTTAAATAAACTTTGAGGCCTTAATGGCTTTCCAGCCTGTACCTTGACCTGTAGTTGGTATGGTGGTGGCGGCAGTGGTTATGGAGGAAACAGAAGATCACGGTCCCGTCTCACCACGAAGATGTTATTCTCATAGTCCTCATCATGGTATCAACAAAACTCCTCCTCATGTTAGAAGATAATGATGTAATGTGAAATGGGCCTCCTCTAATGGATCAAGTTTTCTCACACAAGATACAACTACTCTCTAATTAAACCTAGAATACAGCTACATTTATGTTGTGAAATGTTGTGAGAACATGCAGCCTTGTCATACTTGTTACAGCAGGACAATAATTGTCCCTGTCTTAATTATGACAAGTTACTTTTACTTTATTTATATATAAAAAAAGGAAAGACTTAGAAAGCTGGTTGTACCTTTTATGTAATGAACTTTTATATGTTAAGATTTTCATCATTATTATAATTATTATTATTATTAAACAAGACCTCATGGAGTCAAAGACTCATCTAGGAGGTCCTTTTATCTCACACACATCTCATCATACCGGGTCTTAAACACATTCAAACTCCTTGCAGACACCACACTCTCAGGCAAGGCATTCCAATCATTCACAACTCTGCACGAAAAAAACCTGCCTCTCACTCCCCTACTCACACCCTCTTTATACAGTTTCCAGGGATGACCTCTGGTTCTCCCCTGATCTCCCACTATTCGCTGTAGAACTTCTCCACCATTGATCCTATAGCAACCCCTTACCAATGTGTAGGTCTCTATCATATCTCCCCTCTTCCTTCTCTCCACTAGTCTCTGCAAATTACATCTTTTCAATCTTTCCTCATACTCGACATTCCAGAGGTCAGAAACCACCTTAGTCAGTCGCCTTTGGACCCTTTCCAACATCTCTTCATCCTTCTGAAAACCAGGTGACCAAATCTGGGCACAATAGTCCATGTGTGGCCTAATCAAAGCCTTATACAATGGAACAAGAATCTCCCTACTTCTACACGTCAGTGTCCTCCTCATCATTCCCAGAAGTCTTTGTGTTGTCTTCACAATTTTGGCGATGTGACCCCTAAATTTTAGATCCTTATACACTATCACTCCCAGATCTCTTATTTCCTCTACTTCCAACAATATATTCTTACCAAGCATAAATTCTGCATCCCATCTTTGTTTTCCAAATTTTAAAACCTTACATTTTGCAACATTGAACTCACATCCCCATTTGCTTGCCCAATCACCCAATTTATTCAAGTCTTCTTGCAAGGCCACAACATCTTCACTACTCTTTATGGTTCGTCCCAACTTTGCATCATCTGCAAACAACTGAATATCTCCATCCAACTCTTTGCCAATATCATTAATATACAAGTTAAATAGTAATGGCCCTAAAACAGATCCCTGAGGCACTCCACTAGTGACTTTCCTTTTCCTGGATATTGCACCCCCATACACAACTTGTTGATACCTATCAGATAGCCAGTCTCCAATCCAATGCACTAATCTAATATCCAACCCCATCTGCTCTAGTTTGACTGTCAACTTATCATGAGGCACTCTATCAAAAGCTTTTGCAAAATCCAAGTATATTACTGTGTATCCTTCTCCTCTGTCCAAGGAAGCAGTCACTTTATTGTAATAAGTAAGTAGACCACTAAAACACGACCTCCCCTTAGCAAATCCATGCTGTCCATCAAAGATTATACCATTGTTGTCAACCCAACTCTGGATTCTAGTTCTCACAAGCTTCTCCAACAACTTAACCACAACACCCGACACACAGATAGGCCTATAGTTTGATGCTTGAGTTCGATCACCTCCTTTATGAAGTGGCACAATCTTGCCCTCCTTCCACTCTTTAGGGACTTGACCAAGTGCAAGACTTGTATTAAAAAAATATGTCAAGGCAGGTGTCAACTCTCTGGCACATTCCTTCAGAATACGCGGTGATATATTATCAAGTCCCACAGCCTTATTTACATCTAGTTTACTCAACTCCCCAAACACCTCCCGCTCACCCACAGTCAGTCTCCCCTCCCCATCATCAACTGCTCTTAATCTCTCCATGAAGTCACATTCACAAGATTGAAAGATCTTTATGAACTGCTCATTAAGCATCTCCACCACACATTCTGCAACAGCTGTCTTTATACCATTTCCTCCAATCAATGTCATCCTTCCATAATCATTCTTTCTTTTGCTGGCTACATATCGAAAGAACTCCCTAGGATTCTTTTTAGCTTCATTAGCTAACTGCTGTTCATACCTCTCTTTAGCTACTCTCACCAACCAAGTCACTCTCCTTGCCTGGTCTTTGTAGAACTCATGAAATTGGTTACTTCCACTTCTCTTATGCTGCCTCCACAATGCCCTTTTTCTCTGTATTGCATGCTTAATCTCTTTATTCATCCATCTCACACCTAACTTATTTAACCTTCTCACCCGTGGTATACATTTAGACATTGCATCCACTAAATATTTTTTGAAAATCCCCCAAGCTGCATTGATCTCTTTTCCAGCTAACTCCTCATTCCATGCTACACCTGCAAGCTGTCTCCTGAGCTCTTCATAATCACCCCCCTTGTAGTTCCACATATACCCTTTTTTCACAGGGGTCCTTGCACTGCTGGCAACCACCCAAGTAATCACCTCATGGTCACTTTCACCAATTGGTGGATGATTTGATACCTCATTGATAATTACATCCTCCGATGAGATGACCAAATCCAAGACCCTTAATCCTCTTGTGCCCTCTGTTACATACTGTCTGAGGTAGTTATCCCTCAAAAACTCAAGAATCTCATTTTCTTTACTTCCAGTTGCTATCTCTTCATTCCAGTCTATATTGCCATAATTAAAATCACCCATAATGATCACCCTTTTCTTATTTGCTTGGCTTATTTGACTATACATTTCACTATCACCACCATCCACATTACCAGGTCTATAACAACATCCCACCAAGTATTTGATTCTATTCACCTCTATCTCACACCATACTGCCTCAAAACCACTGGCCCCATTTTCCCCTTGCATCTCTACCTTGTATGGACATAACTCTTTCTCTATCATCAATAGCACTGTTGCTGGAAATTGTGATTGTACTTTTCACTTACCAGTTTCATGTAGCCATAAGCATAAATAAAGCTCTGCTCATACATTTTTAAATGAGAATAGCGTTAAGTTACTTTTTATTATCTTCTTTTTTAACACACTTCTGCCATTCATGCTATCTGTTCATTTCCTTAATTTTTCCTCAGAATATCATATAAGTGGTTTCTGGTCTTGGATCAACTCTTTGCAAACCCAACTTTCAGAACTTTGAGTTAAAATTGGTTTGAAAACTTCCTTTGGTAGTGTTTTCGCTAATTTCTCTTATTTCATATAAATTTATTAATTTGCTTCTCTGTCTACCTATTTGTTTTTAGTATTTTAATATTTTTGTGGTTACTTATGTATCAAAGCTAAATAACTGAAAGGAAAACTCCACATAGCTTTTAAGGATTAGAGAAAATTGGTTGAGATTTCTGATCTACTGTCCAGACCTCACCTTCATGTGGTGAGGTCTGGACTGAATGCCCTGTTAGTAGGTATCTATCTGGATATTTAAAGGACGAGGATAGTCTGTAATCAATGGTGAAGAACTGGTCTCCTTTTGGGTAAGATCCAGAGGAAGATCAAAATTTAGGTGGATAAATGTAGATGAAATGCTTTAGGAGATTGAAATATAAAATCTATCAGTATTGAAATCCTGACAGAAGAAAAGTTTGGAGGCAAATTTTCGATAGGAAGTTAGCAGTAATGTAAAATTCTTAGTATCTTGTACACCACTTACATATCAGGAATTTAATTATGATGATTTTCCTATTTCATTCCTTAACCAGTTTCTCATAATTAGTTAATATACATCAGATATAATCAATACATATATACATTAATCCAATTTTCAGAGAAACCACATTACAGTAGCTCCCCCCTACCCCCCTTATTTGCAGGAGATACATTGCAAGACTCCTTGCGAATACCTGGAACCACAGATAGTACCAAATCCTATATATATATATATATATATATATATATACACACACTAGGTTTTTCCTATACGTACTTATGATAAAGTTAATTTATAAATTAGGCACAGTAAGAGATTAACAACAAAAACTAATTATAAAATATAACAATTATAACAACATACTGTAATAAAAGTTATCCGAACATGAATGGAATCTTAGCAACCGAAGCATACGTTTTTTTTATTTTTTATTTTTTTGTTATTCTTTAATTATTATTTTATGAAGTTGATAACTTTCACCTTTTTTCACTTAAAAGGAAGCACTTCACAGCTTCTCTTTGGCATATCCAAATTGCCAGCATCACTACTCTTTTCCTTTGGGACCATTATTAAATAAAATAAGGGTTACTGTTGATTTGATAACCGAGAACTACTCAGAACGGTACATAATTTAAAACTTATGAATACTTATTTCTGAAATTTTCCATTTAATATTTTTGGATTGCTACTGAGTGACTAATGGGTGGATACTCTGGACAAGGGGTGATTCACATCCCAGGCAGGACAGCACATGAATTCATTACGTTACTCAGAACGATTCGCAATTTAAAACTTATGAATTCTTCATTACTAAAAGAAAGAGCCATAAGGCCCAATTTCAGTAAATGAAAATTACAAGTGGATACTAGGCCAATATTATTTCAAAGCCACATGTTTGTAGAAACTATGACAGTTTTGCAAGTTCACCAGAGAGCCTACGAGATTACAATCCTCTGCATCCTCGAATTGCCGTAGCTTGCACTTCTGCATACATTCAGCTTTGAAATAATATTGTATATAGTATTCACTTTGCCTATGTAATTATAAATTGTTTATCTCTAGTAGATTTCCAAGGGAGTGGAAAGAGGACAAAACAATATCCGTGGATAAGGGAGGTTCTAAGACTGCAGTAGCAAATTATACACACCCATTCTTAAATTCTCAAAAAGAGAATTTAAGAATGGATGAATGAAGATATGATACTGCATGAGGGTCAACATGGCTTTGTGAGGAGTAGATCATGCCATAGTAGTTTACTAACTTTTTATAATAGAGTAACTGCTGAGTTGGATAAAAGAAATGACTACATGATGATTTTGCTGGACATCGCAGAAGCATTTGATTAAATACCACATGGAACTCTGTTACACAAATTAGAAGGAATGGGGATGGATATGACATTGGTTATGTGGATAAGAGGTATGTGGGGAATTGAACAAAGTTGATGTTAAAAAGGCTGTGGGACTTGATAATATATCTCCACGTATTTCGAAGGAATGTGCCAGGGAGTTGGCATCTACCTTGACATATTTTTTCAATATGAGTCTTGCACTGGGTCGAATTTTAAAGGAGTGGAAGGAGGGCAAGATTCTGGCTCTTCATAAGGGAGGTAATAGAACTCAAGCATCAAATTATAGGCCTATCTGTGTGTCAGATGTTGTGGTTAAGGTCTTGGAGAAGCCGGTGAGAACCAGGATCCAGAATATTGGGTTGGCAACAATGGTATTATCCTTGATGGACAGCATAGATTTGCTAAAGGGAAGTCATAAGGTGATGGCTTCATTGGACAGAGGACAGGGAAAGACAATAGTATACTTAGATTTTGTAAAGGCTTTTGATAGATTACCACATGATAAGTTGATATTCACACTAGAGCAGATGAGGTTGGATATTAGATTAGTGCATTGGATCAGCAACTGGCTATCTGATAGGTATCAGCAAGTTGTGCATGGGGAACAATATCCTGGAAGAAAGTCACTAGTGGTGTGCCTCAGGGGTCCGTTTTAGGGCCATTGCTGTTTAACTTGTATGTTAAAGATATTTGCAAAGATTTGAATGGGGATATTCAGTTGTTTGCAGATGATGCAAAGTTAGGACAAACTATGATGAGTAGAGAAGATGTTGTGGCCTTACAAGAAGACTAAGGTAGTTTCTGATCTCTAGAATGTCAAATATGAGGAAAGGTTGAGAAAACACAATGTACAGAGTCTAGTGGATAGGAAGAAGAGGTCTGATAGAGATCTACAAGTTAGCAAGAGGTTATTATAGGATCAGTGTTATTATTATTATTATTATTATTATTATTACCACGGGCTACTCCAGGAGTCCTTAGACTCATCGAGGGAGGCCCTAAACATCATGTTCACACAGCTGTTCAACATTCTCACAGTATCTATCATACCTTGCCTTGAACTCGCTCACTGTCATAGCACCCACAACAGACTCTGGCAGCTTATTCCACTCATTTACCACTCTAAAAGTAAAGAACCCAGCTCTAACACCCCTGCTAACCACGCTCTTGCCCTGCTTCCATGGGTGTCCCCTAGTTCTCCCACCACCAGTCCTGATCTCAAAAATATCATCTGAATTAATCCTATAGAATCCTTGTGTTGAAGAGATATTACAGAAAATGGTGGGAGATCAGGGGAGATCCAGAGGTCATCCTTTGAAGCTGTAACGAGGGGATGAGGAGGAGAGTGAGAAGAAAGTTTTTTATATGCAGAAATTGTGAATGATTAGAATGTCTTACCTGAGATGGTGGTGTCTGCAGAGAATATGAGTGTGTTTAAGGTGCGGTATGATGAGCTGCGTATATGACAAAAAGATCTCCTAGATGAATTTTTGACTCGATGGGGTCTTAGGATAACACTAATAATAATAATAATAAGATGGTGGCTGCTTGACATTATCAAAAAGTGATATAAGGAGGAGGACTATATACTGAGTCCAATCGAAAGCAGGTGACTAGGGGTGTACTACAAGGTTCGGTTATGCAACCACTACTGTTTAAATTTTACACAAATGATACACCAAATAGTCTGAAAGAGTATACTTGGTTATTTGCTAATGATGCAAAATTAGGTAGAGTAATAGTGAATATTGACGATTTGGAGAGCTTGCAGGATGATTTAAATAAGCTGTCTGTATGGGTGTCAGTTAATGTGGAGAAATGTAAAGTTATGCATCCTGGGTTAAATTGATTACAAGTTTTGTACCACATTAATGGAATTGTACTCCAAGAAATGGTGAAGCTAGTGATTTAGGGGTGGTAGTAGATAGAGCTAAAGTTTAGAAAACATATTGTTAAAGTAGTCCATAAGATTACTTGGCTATTGAAGAATACATTGATTAATATAAGCACGTAATAAACCCAAGAAAGATATTTAATTAGCCAAATAATTTGGCCTGAAAATTGCAGACCATCTTCAGTGGCACTACAAGAACAGTTTTAAAAAATACAAGGTGGAATACTAACAATAGATCATTTAAAAATAGAACAAGCCACGTGATGTTATATCACTAAGTATTAAAGGGAATATTATTAAGCAGAGATATGATTGAAATAAAGATATTAATTTATAATATTAAATGACATAAAATTAATATGAATTAATGAGTTATCCTGATTAGACTTTCCCGGATTTTTGATACAGATATACAGTCATTCCGATTCAGGTTAGGACGATGGAGTAATGCCTCTACGCTTTCTTTGAATAAACATTCAAATTTATAGGGGGATCTGTGTAAGAGGCGAATTTTTGACCAAAGGATGTTGCGCTTAGTTTCAATCCCGTGCTGAGCAAATCCAGATTTTTCAGGTTTGTTGTGATGAATGGAGGATTGATGTTCTTGGATTCTTTTTTCAAGAGAGTGTCCAGTTTGTCCAAAATAGGAGAGATCACAGTTGCAGGGAATTTGATAAACTCCAGGAAGAGACATAGTGGAGTGTTTGTCTTTAGGAGAAGGAAAATGGGAAGATAATTTGTTAATAGGTGAATACGTAGCTGTTAACTCATATTTCTTCAGAATTCTTGAGATAGGTTCTGAAATCCCGGAGGTGTATGGAATTGGAACTCAACATATTGAATCTTTGTTGTTTAGTGGTGGATTATAAGAATCGAGAAGATGTTGTATACTCTTTTCGGAAAAGCCACTAAGTTTCATGTGTTGTTGGATAGTAGAAAGTTCTTTCTGTAGAAAATTAGAAGTAGAACAATTAGTTTTGGCTCTTCTGATTAGGCATTTTATGATTCCTGTTTTTTGATAAGGATGATGGGCTGATTCTTTAAGAATATACCGACCTGTGAACGTTAGTTTCCTGTAAACTGTAGTTGTAAGAGTATTTGAAGGTGACTGGATGAGGAGAATGTCTAAAAATGATAACTGGTTGTTTTTTTCCCATTTCCATAGTAAACTTTATACGATGATGTAAGGAATTGATACTGTTTAAAAAAGAAGGTAAGGAGTCTTTGTTGTGAGGCCATATAGTAAAGATGTCATCTATATATCTTACCCAAAAGGATGGTTGAGGGAAAATAGATGAGAAGAGGACTTTTTCTAGATGTTCTAAATAGAAGTTGGCTAAAGCAGGAGAGATAGAGAGGACTTCCCATGGCCATTTCTTCTACTTGGCTGTAAAATTTGTTTTGACATAAGAAATATCCAGAGTGTATTACAAAATGGAATAGCTTTATAATGACTTCTGGAAAGATGTCAGCCAGTAATTTTAAAGTCTCCTTGAGAGGTACATTGTATATAAAGATTCTATATCAAAACTCACCATAAGATCTGTAGGTTGCAATGAGATATTTTTCAATTTTTCTAAGAAATCTGAGGAGTTTTTAAGAAAGGAACTAGAGTTGCCTATGTGAGATTTCAATAATTTAGCTAGATATTTGGCTATACAGTAAGTAGGAGAATCAAATCTACTATTGGACAAAGAAGAAAGTCAATCTTATGTATTTTAGGAAGACCATAAAATCTAGGAGGTCTTGCAAAATGAGTTTTAAGTCTTTGAATTGTGTCTCTATCTGAACTGATTTCTTCATCTAGGAGAGAATTTAATTTCTTTAGTTGTCTGTTGGTTGGATCAGAATCAATTTCTTGATATGTGGAGCGATCTCGAAGTAAAAGAGAAAGTTTCTTCTGTAATTTGCTGAGTCCATAACTACTGTTGCTTTCCCCATGTCAGCTTTGGTGATAATGAGGTGATTATTTTTTCTCAAGCACTGTAAAGATTTCATTTCAGAAAGAGATATGTTGGAAAGAGAAAGTTTGGCCTTAAGTAGAGAAGAATTGACTTCTAGGTGAAGAGCATCAGCTTTATCACTAGTTAGATGATTGAGATTCCATTCAGTGTTAACTAGGAAATCTAGATATGGTATCTTATTAGGAACAATAGAAAAATCACGCTTTTGACAGGATGAGGGTTTCGCTATCAGTTAGAGGACGTCCGGATATATTGACAATCCAATTATCTGGAGTTTTGAAGGGCTTGAATTGTTTAGAAGAAAGAGCTTCATATTTGCAGTTAAAGATATTCTTAAAGAATTAGCCCATCATCCTTGTCAAAAAACAGGAATCATAAAATGTCTAATCAGAACAGCCAAAACTAATTGTTCTTCTTCTAATTTTCTACAGAAAGAACTTTCTACTATCCAACAACACATGAAACTTAGTGGCTTTTCCGAAAAGAGTACACAACATCTTCTCGATTCTTATAATCCACCACTAAACAACAAAGATTCAATACGTCGAGTTCCAATTCCATACATCTCCGGGATTTCAGAACCTATCTCAAGAATTCTGAAGAAATATGAGTTAACAGCTACGTATTCACCTATTAACAAATTATCTTCCCATTTTCCTTCTCCTAAAGACAAACGCTCAACTATGTCTCTTCCTGGAGTTTATCAAATTTCCTGCAACTGTGATCTCTTCTATTTTGGACAAACTGGACGCTCTCTAGAAAAAAGGATCCAAGAACATCAATCCTCCATTCATCACATCAAACCTGAAAATCTGTATTGGCTCAGCATGGGATTGAAACTAGCCACAACATCCTTTGGTCAAAAATTCGCCTCTTACACAGATCCTGCTATAAATTTGAGTGTTTATTCAAAGAAAGCGTAGAGGCATTACTCCATCATCCTAACCTGAATCGGAATGACTGTATATCTGTATCAAAAATCTGGGGAAGTCTAATCAGGATAACTCATTAATTCATATTAATTTTGTTATTTAATGTTATTAATTAATATCTTTATTTCAATCATGTCTCTGCTTAATAATATTCCCGGTGATATAACATCATGCTGCTTGTTGTATTTTTAAATGATCTATTGTTAGTATTCCACCTTGTATTTTTTAAAACTGCTCTTGTAGTGCCACTGAAGATGGTCTGCAATTTTCAGACCGAAATATTTGGCTAATTAAATATCTCTCTCTCTCTCTTGTGTTTACGTGCTTATATTATTCAATCTTTATGTCACAAGTCTCCTTAAAATATTGAAGAATACATTAACATGTGGAGGTAAGGAATTAGTTTTAAAAATTATGGGAACAACTAATTGTTTCCATAATTTTTACAATGAATTATGATCATCGTTTAACAATGAAGGATAAAGATAAGGCAGTTATTCCTCTTTATAATGCCTTAATGCATCCACATATGGATTACGGTGCTCAGGTCTGGTCTCCTGGGCTTCTTAGGGATGAGGAAGCAGTGGAAAGGATTCAGAGGTGAGTGACCAAAATGGTTAGTGGACTGTGAAATGTTCCCTATGAGGATAAATTGAGGGTGTGTGTGTGTGTGTGTGTGTGTGTGGATTGCAGAAGTTGGTTGATAGTAGAAAAAGAGGAAATATGATAGAAATATTTAAGTTACTTAAAGGTTTTATAAGATTGATGCTGGGGAAATGTTTGCTAGAAGGACCAGAACAAGGGTCATCACTGGAAGTTGAATAAAGCTGTAGTTAGTAAGATGTGAGGTCTAGCTTTTTCACTTGATGAGTTGTGAATAAGTGGAATGGGTTTGCTAGAGTCAGTTGTGAGTGCTTTATCTGTTAATGATTCAAGGAGTAGTATGATAGATTTCGTCTCCCACAATGAGACTTCGGACTCCATGGAGGTGCTTGTTCAATAATAATAATATCAACTATAAATAGTAGTCATCAAAAACATCAGTAATCAAGTTTAAGTTAATTTATCTTGCTTAAAAATGAAATATAAAATAGTGCACTTTTGCAATTTGTTTGGTATGTTGAAATTCTTGTGAGTTCTAGTATAGCGTCTAATTTTAAGATGATACTTGATTAATTTCAGTTTCACTCTTCTCTACTAGTTTCAAGTACCTTTTTTGTGCATACCTGTGGAAGAGTTTGTTAGATATCAGTTAAATGCCCAGAGACCTTTACTTTGTCAAAACTCTTGGTTTTAGAACTTTGATATAGTAAGCATCTCTTCTCCTCTAACTGATATGTAACAAACTCTGTTGAAGAAGTGTACAAAAATGTATATGAAACTAGCAGAGAAGTGTGAAACTAATAAAGTTTTATCTTCAAATTATGTGGTATTTATACTGGAACTGGCAATAATTATAAAATATTAAAAAAAATTTACAAAGTTTATATAATTCACTTACAAAGAGTTATTTCAGATTGATATAAATTTCTTTTAACTATATATATAGCATAGTTGAAGAGAGAAGGAAATTCCTACAAGTACTGAGATAAGTTTTGTTTAACAGAAACAGTTAAATACATTTTTGATTCCACAGCTTATTTAATGGTTTTTTTAAATTGTGTTTCAGACTCTCCCAATTAAACTTGGAATTTGTGTACCAGATACTTGTGATATAGCTGCTGCGTATTATGAAATTACACAATCACTTAATATAACAGGTAAATAATCAATGACATTCATAATTTGTTTCCTTTCCTTATCATAGATATGATTGATTCATTTAAAGTTCTAGTCATTGTTCAGAAAATGTTTGTCAGTTATTTTTTTTTACATACAATATTTTTCTCTTTGAATTGAATATTTTACTTAATGACAAAAATAACTTATTATTATTATTAAGAGACACGTCCACACAGTAAGGATTCATCGAAGGAGGCTGCAAACAATCTGCACTAGCTGTCATACTTTTTCTTGAATTCATTCATGCTACTTGCACACACAACATCCATTGTTAGTCTCCAATGGATGTTGTTCCAAAAGAAAATCTAGTTCTTGCAACCTTTATTGACACCATTCATTCTTAACTTCTAAGGTTGTTGTCTTCTTATCCTTTCCCCACCTTCCATAAAATGAAAATTCCATTTATTTGTATCCTGTATTATTCTTTCAAAGATTTATAAGTCTCGATCATATCACCTCACTCCCGTTTTTCCTGTTGCTAATGTCTACAGGTTACAAATTCTCAGTCTGTCTGTCTTCATAATTTGGGACTGTTATTGTTTAATTTGTATGTTAATGGCATCGTGACAGGCTTAACTTGAGATGTGCAGCTGTTTGCCAATGATGCAAAGTTGGGAAGGGCTATGAGAAGTAAAGACATTGGACCTTGCAGGAGGATCTGAATAGATTTTGGAGTGGGCTAATGATTGGAGCTAACCCTTTTTTTTATATTGCAAAGTGCAAGGTCTTGAAAATTTTGTAGACAAGGTTAGGATGCAGAGTATTAATGGAGAAATTTTTAAGGAGGTGGAGGAGGTGAGAGATCTGGAATTAATGATGGACAGAGACTTGAAGAGTTTAGGGGTCACATTGTTCAATTTGCATGAGCATCCCAACAAATTATGGCAATAATGAGGAGAACATTGATGCAGAAGCAAAGAAGTTATGGTTCCCTTGTATAAGGCTTTGATCAGGCCACATATGAACTACTGTGCACAGATTTGGTTACCTGGTTTTCAGGGAGGGGGAAATGAGGATGTATTAGAGAAGAAGGTTTACTAAGTTAGTGTCATGTCTAGGAAATGTCAGATACAAGGAGAGATTGAGAATATACAACTTACTGAGCCTTGTGAATAGAAGAAGAAAAGGGGATATGATTGTGACATAAGTTGGTGAGGGGGTTGTTACCAATTAATGTGAAGAGGGAAGCTTCCCTCTACTCTATGAATTCATAGAGTAGAGGGAAGCAGGAGTAAAACTACAGGCCACCCATGGAGGATGTATAAGGAGGGTATGAAGCACGTTCTTTGCATTGGTGAGTGGAATGCATTGCCTGAAAGTGTGGTGAGTGTGGAAACACTAAATGGGATTCAAGACATGGCCTGATGATTTTTTGGCATGAGAGAGTATAGACTTTCCGTGATGAGTCCTTTGACTCCATGGAGATCAGATAATACTAATAATAATCAGTATTCCACAATCCTTATATCATTTTAACACTCCTTTGCACTCTCTCCAGTGTATCAGAATCATCATGGAAACCAGGAGATCAGAACTGTGTACAGTAGTACAAATGAGTTCTTATCAAGGCCTTGTACACAGGCAAAAATAACTTATCTTTATATGTCAAGATTTGTTTCAGCATAGCAATTTTCCTTGGAGTTATATTTGCAATCTTTGCTATATGGCCCTCGAACTTCAACTCCCTGCCTACCAAAGCTCCAAAATCTCTAGCCTGATCAGTTTCTTCTGGCATTCACCAATATAAAAAAAAAGACATTCGATATCTAATTACGCCAAAGTACATCGTTTTACATTTATTAACATTGAACTAATAGCCATTTTCCATGTGAAATACTCCAATATTCAATTGCAGTATTCCACATGGAGTAAAATCCTCTAGTGTTCGTTATGCAATTCATCCCATTTGCATTCTTGATTATCCTGCCTATCTCTGCATCATCCACAAATTGCTGAAGCATGCCTTTCAAATCAAATCCGTCGCATATTGAATAATAATGGACCAATGACTGATCCTTGTGGAACACCACTGGTTAGTTTAAATCTTGCTGCCCCCCCCCCATTACCACTATTTGATGTCTGTCAGTCAGTTGTCCTCTTATCCATACTAGTATTTTATAATCCAATCCCATAATGTCAAAAGGTTTAGTTAAATCCAAAAGTATCATGGTGTATCCATTCCCCTTGTCTAATGCAATAGTAACATTATTATAGAATGTGAGCAAGCTGCTCAAGCATAACCTTCCTTTACTAAATCCATGCTGTTCATTCTCTGTCAACCTATTTCTGAATGTGAGCCCTAACAACTTTTCCAAAACCCACCATCACTCCAGAGATACTGATTGATCAATAGTTGGATGCCTTTGCACAACCTTGTGCAAATGGGATTACCATACATTCTTTCCACTCCTGTAGAATCTTCCCTATTCTGAAACTCAAATTATATAGTCTGGTTAAAGGAATAGTGATTTCAGCTGAACACTCAGGTTGATAGTATTTTCCAATGTGATCACTTTTTTGTTGAACAGTTTCTTCTGTAACTATCACCAACACATCATCTTCATTCAGTAGAGTTATTTTTCCATACTCATTCTTTCTTTTACTTGTAGCATAACAATAGAATTCTTTAACTTGTAGAGCCAGTTTCTTTCCATACAACAGTTGTGAGTTTTCTGGTCTCCTTATAATTTTCATAACTGACATCATCCTTATGAATTTGGTATTCTTTCTACATCATCAACCTTGCATACTCCTCAGGCAGTTATTACCTTCTGCTTTGTAGTTCAGAATGTAATAACCTTTTCTGAATGGAACATTCATAACCTTACCCATTTCCCAAGTTAGTGCCATATAATCACTGTCACCAACTGGAGACAGAATAGTTACCTGTTTAACTCTGACACTATAATCAGATCTAACACTCATTGATCTCAAGTTTCTTCTGTCACATGCTGCTTGAGGAAATTGTCTCAATAAATTCATTTCCATTCTTCACAAATGATTTTACTAATGCTTAGTCAATGATTAGATAATTCAAGTCCCCCCATTATGATTTCTTTTTTGCACCATTCTTGATTATGTGATGCATTTCTTTGTCACTACCAACCAATATCAGGTTTGTAACAACAGCCCACTATGTATTTGATCTTGTTAGACTCTGCCTTACACCAGACGGCTTGAAATTCACTGCCACATGAAAAATTGTTACTAGTATTACAGTATTGGTCTCTCAATGCTTACTAGATTCAGTTCATCCAGTATCATTAGCAACATCCTCTCTTCTCTCCTATCCAATCTTATCTAGCCTTCTTAAAAATACTGTATCCTTTACTACACTCAATACCAGTTAGTATTTCTGTTTTTGATAGCCAGGTCTCACTAATGTTTACACTCTGAGGTCTCAGCATACTGGCAAAGGAAACAAACTCTACCCCTTTGTTTCTGATACTCCTAGCATTTGTGTACAGACATAAAAAGTTACCTGTATACTCTTTGATGCAGAGTGCATGATACAGTTGGACCAACTGCAGATCTCTGTTCTTATCTAGTGCCTTATTTATTCAGACATCCTTGCACGTGCATGATAGGTTCAAACCAGATGAACATCATTCTGTCTTCATGATCATTTCCATAATAATGCTAATTCTCTCATTTGCACAGTTACCTAACATTGTCACTCTTACACACATTCTCATCATTCCTCCCATTATAATTTAGTTTCCTTGACTCTCTGTGTTAGGTCTCATACCAGTTATTAGTTTTTCATGACTCCTGATACCAAATGCATTCAGGTGTAGGCCATCCCTCTTATACAAATCTAATCTTCTCTCAAACTCACTCCACACATCCAAAAGGCTTGCATACATTCTTTCTACACAGCCTATGCATTGAATCATTTGCCATCATAGGTAGGCCTTCTTCTTAATTCATTTTTATCATATCAAGGTAGTATACTTACTATTTCACTTTTTTAGTCTACACTCTTGCCTCTTCCACCAATCCTTTCATGTCCTCTCGCATACTGAACTTATCACCAGTTAAGTCGTTTTTATATACTGCTACAGTTACAATCTCATTTACTTTTACTTTCCTTTTTTGAATTATATGTGCTATATTTTTAAATTTAGTTGCTGGAAAACTTGATGTTATAACCCACTTATCAACATCATGTTTTTTGATAGAGTCGCCATGCCAAATAACATCCTTCTTTTTACAAAAACATTACTTACCTGATTCGGTGGTTTGTTGTTTCTTATTTTGCTGCTTAATTTCATTTTCTCCCCTTGTTTCATCTCTTGACTTTCTGTAATTCCTCTGATAATCTGCTTTAATTTCGCTATTTTGGGGATTATATACTACAACACACTAACCTTTTAAGTGAAAAACACAAGAACACAGATAAAACCACTTTTACATGAGCTCTAAAATATTCCCCTGGTTTCATACTTTTGTTCATATTGGTCATATTGTCATGCTTTTGCATCAGTTATTCAGATTAGCTAAACAGTCTTGAAGACTTGGACTGGATTTATTTAGGCACATAAAACTATGTGTATAAAATAAATAGTTGTAATATCTTCAGTATTAGATTTGATATCATTTACTTTCATAATGTGATTCATGTAGATGACAGTGGAGATAATGTGCATTGTTGTCACACACCTGATATTTAATACATCAAGCCATATTCTGTACGTCCTTCATCAACTTTATACTGTTGATTTACAACTTAAATAAAGGCTATATATATTGCTTCTGTATATTGTCTCATTTGTACAGTATAATTATGAGAATAAAAAAAAAAAGTAGGACTTTTTGTTCTCCACAAATTTTCTTATCCATTTTGCAAGTATGCTTACATAAATTTTGATTCTTTAGAGAAACTTGTGACATTAAGATTATAACATATAGACATGTTTTCACAAGAATATTATATTTTAATTTGCCAAATATTTCAGTCAGAAAATAACAGACTATCTTCAGTGGCTACATAGGAACAGTTTTTAACAAGGTGGAATACCAACAATTGATCATTCAAAAGTAGAACGAGCTGCATGATGTTATATCGCTAAACATTAAAGAGAGGAAAACATTTTTTATCAGAGTGATGATTAAATTAAAGATATTAATTCACAAATTCATATAATAATCTTAATTTATAAATAACATTAGACCAATGTAAGAATTAAAAGTCTTAATTTAAAAAAAAATAAAAAATTATATATTTATTAATGTGTTATCCTGATTAAACTTTCCCATATTTTTGATAAAGATATACAGTCATTTTGATTCAAGTTAGGGTGTTGAAGTAAGGCCACAGCACTTTCTTTAAATAGACGTTAAAATTTATAGCGACACCTATGTAGGAGACGAGTCTTGGACCAGAGGATGTTGTGGCTTGTCTCTATTCTGTGCTGAGCCAATCCAGACTTATCTGATTTGATGTGCTGAATGTATGATTGATGTTCTTGTAACATCTCATTACAACCTACTGATCTTATGGTGAGCTTCGATGTGGAATCCCTAAATACTAATGTACCTCTCAAAGAAACTTTACAATTACTTACTGACATCTTCACACAAGCCATTATAAAATTATTTGATTTCGTGATGCATTCTGGATATTTCTTATGTCAAAACAAATTCTACAACCGAGTGGAAGGAACAGCCATGGGAAGTCCACTTTCACTTGCTCTAACCAACTTTTATTTGGAACATCTAGAAGACGTCCTGTTCTCATCTATATTCCCTCAATCATCCTTTTAGATGAGATATATAGACAACATCTTTTCAGTATGGCCTCATAACAGAGATTCTTTACCTTCCTTTTTAGCCAGAATCAATTCCTTACATCCTCTTATTAAGTTTACCATGGAGATCGAAAAAGACAACAAGTTATCCTTTTTAGACGTCCTCCTCATCCGTTCACCTTCAGGCATCCTAACAACAGTTTACAGAAACCCACTTTCACTGGACGTTATATTTTCAAACAATCTGCTCATCATCCATATCAAAAAACAGGAATCATAAAATGTTTAATCTGACGAGCCAGAACTAATTGTTCAACTCCTCATGAATTACAGAAAGAACTTTCAACTATCAAACCACACAAAATTAAATGGCTTCTCCAAAAGAGTACACAATATCTGTTCGCTTTTTAGAAGCCAATCCAAAACAACAAAGATTCAATACGTAGAGTTTCAATTCCTTATATTTCTGGAATTTCAGTACCAATTTCAAGAATTCTGAAGAAATATGATTTAACAGTCACTTATATACCTATCAACAAAATATCCACCTATTTTACCTCTTCTGAAGATAAATGCTCAACTATGTCTCTGCCTGGTGTGTATCAAGTTCCTTGTAACTGCAATCTATCCTACTTTGGACAAACAGGACGTTCTATAGAAAAAATAATTCAAGAACATCAATCATACATTCAGCGCAACAAGTCCGATAAGTCTGGATTGGCTCAATATGGAATAGAGACAAGCCACAACATCCTCTGGTCCAAGACTCGCCTCCTACATAGGTGTTGCTATAAATTTGAACGTTTAATCAGGGTAACACATTAGTGTGTGTATATATATATATTTATTTTTTTTTTTTTTAAATTAAGACTTTTAATTCTTACATTAGTCAAATGTTATTTATAAATTAAGATTATTATATGAATTTGTGAATTAATATCTTTAATTTAATCATTACTCTGATAAAAAAAAATGTTTTCCTCTCTTTAATGCTTAGCGATATAACATCGTTCTACTTTTGAATGATCAATTGTTGGTATTCCACCTTGTTAAAAACTGTTCCTATGTAGCCACTGAAGATGGTCTGTTATTTTCAGACTGAAATATTTAGCAAATTAAAATATAATATTCTTGTGAAAACGTGTCTATATGTTATAATTAAATAAATTTTACCATGAAGACTCAGTGGAAAGATTCATCTGTAATTCTCAAGTTGTTTCATCTCCCTCTCATCTTCTTTTTAAAGACAGGTTATTAATAGGCTTTATGATAACAACTTCTGAATTATGTTTGAAAGCTTCTGTAAAAGTTTTATACTTTCATATTTAAGCATTTCTGGTTCAGTAACTTTTCTAGCTGTGACATTTCTTGTTTATTATTATTAATTTCCTGACATGGAAACTTACTTATCATGGGGGGCCAATACTATAAAACACATGTATGGAGACTCGTTAGTACGAGGTGTGTTAGTAGAGGATTTGACAAAATCGTACCAACCTGGTGTGACCATAAAGGATGTAACTGAGTCTATTAGAGAGCAAAAGGAAAGGGTGAAAGAAATGATTGTTGTGGCAGGTACGAATGATTTGAAAGGAGATAAAATGGAAATGACAGAAGACCTGAATGAATTGTTTGAGGTAGCAAAAGAAAAGAGTGAGAGAGTTAGAATGATTAGTCTTTTGCCACGGTATGACAGTGAAATGTTTAAAAGGAGGGCCATAATTGCGAATGACTTTATGCATGAGTTATGTATGACGAGTGGTGTGGAATTTGTGGATGTGTGGAGTGAGTTCGATGGACGAAAGGATCTGTATAAGATGGATGGCTTGCATTTGAATGGTTACGGTGTGAGAACACTTGACAAAGTGTTGCTGAATGTAGTGGATGTGCAAATTCAGGGAAACTAGATTTGTTAAGGGGGGAGTAGATATACAGTCCTTAGGGAGGCAGTTGAATGTAAGAATGAATATAATATGCCAGAGCAAATAAGGACAACAAATCAGAGTGAAATATAAGGCATCAAGGTAGGGTTGGGGCTAATGGGGGTCTTAAATTCATGTACACTAATGCTAGGAGTATTAGGAACAAGAAGGAAGAGTTTTTGGCCATGGTTGGCACTTCCAGACCACAGGTTATTGGTATTAGTGAAACATGGCTGACTGTAGATGATATAGCTAGTGGGATTGAATGTGATGGGTATAGTGTGTTCAGGAATGACAGGGAGGATAAAATGGGTGGAGGAGTATTATTGATGATAGCTGATGAGCTACAGCCAAGGAGAATAGAAGTTGAATTGCAGGATAGAGAAAAGAGCACATTTGAGGCCATTTGTTGTGAGATTGTGGCTAGCAGAACTAAATATACAATTGGGTGTTGCTATAGACCAGGTGATGGAAAAGATGGTGGTGACAGTATTCACAAGCAAACAGAAGAAATGAGTGGAAGGAGGGTGATTATCATGGGAGATTTCAACTATGGTCGCATTGATTGGAGTGAGGAGAGGACACACTGGAGGAAGGAATTGGATTTTATGCGGTTATTAAGGGATAACTATCTGTGACAGCATGTAATGGAAAATACTAGGGGTCAGAGAGTGCTTGACCTAGTAATTACATCTGAGGATTTGGCTGTAACAAATATGACCACATTGCCACCAATCGCTGAGAGTGATCATAGGGTCTTGACTTGGGAGGTGGCTAAAGGTGTAAAATTTTCAATTAAGACAGGGTACATGTGGAATTATCAGGCTAGAAAGTATAACAAGCTTAGGAGTTTGATTGGTTCAGTGCCATGGCATGTACAACTGCAAGGACTTGAAGTTGATAGTGCATGGGAGGTAGTTAAGAAGTGCTTGCATGAAGCAATGGCTGACTGTATACCTAGAGTCCGAATAATAAATCAAGTAGGGGTTAAATGGATGAATAACACCATTAAGCTTGAGCTGCAAAAAAAGAAACAACTATGGAGGGAATTTAAGGAGAAAGGTGACTGGTAGGCACATGAACGGTATAAGGCGCAGGCCAGGAGGGTGACGAGTGCGGTAAGAAAAGCAAATAAAGATTACGAAAGAACATTGGCCATGCAGGCTAAAGAGAATCCTAAACAGTTTTTTAGATATGTAGCAAGTAAAAGGAAAAATGTACATGGCAGAATGATTTTAAAGAATGCCGATGGTAGGGAGGTAACTGAATCAGTTGATATAGTTGAGTTACTGAGTGAGCACTTTGCAAGAGTATATCATCCATGTGGTGACATTGCAGAAATGAATAAACCAGTAGATTGTACAGGAATTGTGGTGAATGAAGTGGAGGTGAGTAGTCTATTACATAACCTCAATGTCAATACATCTGTGGCATTGGATGGTATACCAGCTCGTGTTGTACGAGAAGCAGCTAAAGAATTGTCAGTACCCTTGACCATTTTGTTTAATTTGAGTCTCGGGTCTGGGTTAGTTCCAAGGGGGTAGAAAGAGGGGGAAAATAGTTCCACTGCATAAATGTGGTTCCAAGACTGTTGTTGTAAATTACTGACCGATTAGTATATCAGGAATCATTGTCAAGGTCCTAGAGAAATTAGTCAAGAAAAGAATACAGGATTGGATAGATGAAAATGAGATATTGTATGGGGGACAACATGGTTTTGTAAAGGGTAGATCATGTCTCAGTAACTTGCTCACGTTTTATAACACAGTGATGGCTGAACTGGATAGGGGTAATGGGTTTACAGTGATACTATTGGACCTTGCCAAGGCCTTTGATAGGATACAACATGGAACCCTAATCAGTAAACTGGAGCAGATTGGGATAGATATAGGGTTGGTGAGATAGATAGGAGGGTGGTTGAAGGAGAGATACCAGAGACTGGTTTATTCAGGAGTGGAGTCTAAAAGACGGCTTGTGACTAGTGGAGTGCCGCCGGGCTCTGTTCTTGGACCACTGCTTTTCAATTTGTTCATCAATGATATAGGAAACGATTTGAGAGGAAGTGTTCACTTGTTTGCTGATGATGTAAAGTTGGGTAGAGCAATTGTTAGTGTACAGGATGATTTGGATAGTTTGGAGGACTGGGCTAGGAAAAATGGATGTCAATTTAATGTGGCAAAGTGTAAGGTTATGCATTTTGAGGTGAAAAGAATAGCAGCAGTATATCACATTGGTGGAACCACACTCCAGGAGATTGACGAGGCCAGGGATTTGGGAGTGTTGGTAGATAGGGAATTGAAGTTTAGGGAGCACATTGCAAAAGTGGCTAAATCAGCTCATCAAATCGCTTGGCTTCTGAAAAATACTTTAACAAGCAGAGACAAACAAGTTATTGTTCCTCTGTATCGAGCCTTGATAAGACCTCATCTGGACTGCTGTGCCCAGTTATGGGCACCAGGGTTTCTTTGTGATGGGGAGGAAGTGGAGAGGATCCAGAGACGAGTGACCAAGATGATAGCAGGTCTGTGGAATGAACCTTATGAGAATAGGTTGAAGATTTGTGGGTTGCAGAAATTGGACGATAGACGAAGGAGGGGGTGATATGATTGAGCCATTACTGAAGGGTTTCTATAAGATTGATCCAGAAGATAATTTTGAAAATATGACTGGTGGTGGGAGGACTAGGGGCCATGCATGGAAGCTGGGCAAGAGCATGGTTGACAAGGGTGTTAGTGCTAGGTTTTTTACTTGGAGAGTGGTGAATGAGTGGAATAAGCTTCCAGAGTCTGTTGTGGGTGCTACGACCGTGAATGAGTTCAAGGCAAGGTATGATAGACACTGTGTGAATGTCGAATAGTTGTTCTTGACATGATGTTAGGGCCTCCCTCGATGAGTCTGTCGACTCCTTGGAGTTGCCCGGAACAATAATAATAATAACATAAGCTATCATACCACTCTTCAAACTCATCCACTGTTTGCACTTTTACCATCCTTTCAGGCAATGCATTCCATAACTTCTACTTCTCTTCATGCAAAAAAAACTTATTTCTTGCCCTCTTACTCACTACTTTTTTTTGCATGTACCAGGGATGGACCCTTTCCCCTCCCCTCTCTAGCAGTGGTGCACCCAGTGGGGGGGTGAGGCCCTTTTCCCCAAAGAAAAAGGAAAAAAAACATTAGAAAATTTTCCAAAAATCTTTTCCTAAAAATTCATTTTTTAAAATTTATGTTGTGTCGTGTCTTCTATTTCTATACTACTTATGAATTAGCGATCATTGCAGATGTTCAGTCATAGGTCATATGCGATGTGTAGTGTGTATTCTCAAATTGTCTACTCAACTCAGGTTCCCCTCTCCCAAGATTAGATCCTGAGTGCACTATTGCTCTCCAGTATCACTTGTCTTATATTTTGGTCTTCTACAGATCTTTGTAGGGCTTTTCCTGTCAAGCTTGATATTATTTGCTTTTATAATATGATCCATAGAGATGATGAATAATGCTAGATTTCTATATTCAAAAGCTTTATACAATGGAACACCACTCTTATATCTTGTGGTTAATTTTTGTAGATAAGCTTATAAGTTGGTTAGACATAGCTTCTAATTTTTTAGGAAATGACAATGCAAACTAGATTTAATTCTAAAAATTTTAATTAATAACTACCTATATTTTTGCAATGTTACATTTCCATCTTCAGGGATCACAAAATAATGATATGTGAATGCAGGCACTCACACTGAGCAAATGAGGCTGAAGAAAGGCAACAGAAGTTGGTCCTAGAGTCCTAAACGGTGCCCCCTTGTGGGCTAAATTGGATTGTCTTGCTGACGATCTTAGAATGTTTGCTTCCCAAATGTGGTGCCATCTAATGTACTCAAATTTTGTGGTTAATGATTTTCTCTGAATTGGAGTCAGTTCAGTTTTCACAATCTTTGCAATGCAGCTTCTAAACTTCAGATTTCTGTCCACAAATTCCTTGCTTCTTCTACTTCTTCCAGTATGACTCATCCAAGTCAGTATGAAATATCTCATCTGTAGATTCCAAATTTCTAAACCTTTCATTTAGTTGCATTAAATTGATATCCCCTTTCATTCCCCCCCCCCTTCCCAGCTTAATTATTGTATTGTAAAAGGCAACCAGATTACTAAATAAGAGTGTCCCTTAACACATCCATGGCCTGCATAAATATTATTGCCCTTATCTGCCCAGTTGTATATATGAGTTCTTATCAATTTCTCCAAAATCTTAACAACCACAGGAGAAATACAAACTGGCCCATAGTTTAATGCTGCCACTCTAAAAATACTCTTATATAATGGTGCTATCTTATCATGCTTCCACTCTCCAGTAACTTGCCCCATTACAAGACTTTCACTAAACAGCCAAGTTAATGACATAGTCAATTCCACCGTACACTTCCTTAAAATACTGTACATGATGAAATTCCATCTAGTCCCTATGCCTTACTGACATTGAGCATATTCATTATCTGGATATATCCTCTTCATTCACCTTGAATGCTTCACTCCTCCTTATCTCTCAAAGAATAAGCCTGCTTTACCAGGATTGAACACTAATAAAGTAATCATAAAAGTAGCTTAAATATGTATCTGCCTTGGTGACTCAAGTCTTATCTCCATCCAGCAGGGTAATCTGTCACAATAATTTTTCTTCCTACTAGCCATATAGCAAAAAAAATTCCTTGGGTTGTCCTCCATGGATTGCAGTGCAAGTTCCTCTCATATTCTAATTTTTCTGTACTTACTATACCAATCATCTTCCCAGCTTGTGCCTTATATTCCTAATGCAACTATTCTGAACCTCTCTCTCTCTTTATATTTCTTTAATTTTTCTACTTATCCATTTGACTTCAAATCACTTTATCTTTTGCACTCAAAGTGTACACATCTGTCATTGCTGTCAGCAGATTTTTCTTAAGTATCTCCCAAGCACTACTGACCTCTCTTCCTTTAAATTCTTTCATCTATTGTACTTTTCCAAGCTGGATTCTAAGTATATAATAGATGCCTGCCTTATAATTCCACATAATTCTTTCTGCATCAATACTTCCTGGGATTGCTCTCCAGTCATCCCTGCAATAGACCATAAGACCACATTGAATTAAGAAGATGGAACCATTTAAAAAACAAAACTTCTCATAACAAAAATAGACAGAATTTCATATCCTCCTGGTTTGTTTAGCATATGATGATACAATGACTATGTGGCTTCTTTTACATGGAAGTACGGCTTCATCTCAATCTACCTCCCATTTTTAACCTTGATTCATCAGGCATATCACTGATGAATCAGGCTAATGGCTGGGTCATAAGTAATCTTTATGTAATCTTAAAATCTTAATAATCAATAACCTGACTGTAATCTGTGTGTATTCATGGGATCGGTTTGCCTGTTTTGCTGTTTCTGGGTGAAAAAAACCCTACCTCCATTTCAGACCAGCTAATTCACCTTTTGTCGAAAGAGACCAGATAAAAGTGCCTCATGTTATGGATGAGAATCGAACCTAGGTATTTCTGACCAAAGAGCTTCATCTATACTGACTGAGCTATGGGGCTCATCTCCCCCTGATGAACATTGCATAATGTGGGTGGTCCACACCACCCAGCCAAAAATTTCATATCTCCTAGAATGCTTCTTTCTAAATACAGAAATCTTTTGACTGAACAATGAAATTTCCATAGTACAATATAATAAAGCATTTGGATGTCATATCGCTGGTTTTCAAATCTATGTTTCTTTCTAACCTTCTGTAAATAGTATTTTAATTCATTAATTATAAAAATCAAAATTCTCTTCCCATTACTGGCAGGTGGTGGGTACTGCAAAAAAATTAACTTGTTCAGTTGTAAGTAATGGAATGCCCAATACATTACATAATCTGTTCCAAATATGCATGCTCTACTGTTTTCAATTGGTAACAGATATAACAGATTAGATCTCTGATGTTAAAGTACCTTCATTGGATGGTATTGATTGGAAAGTGACTCCAAGCAAGATCCCTCCCTATTAGGGTATCTTTGTAACTTCAATAAGTTATGAAAAAAGTGCTATTTTCAGTACCCAACTGCAGAAGTTTGTTATAAAGAAATCTCTTTCACTGAGCTTCTGCAGTTGGGTAGATAATGTTGTAAATAATGTAGATAATGCAGTTGGGTAAATCATGAAAGAAATAATGTCATTGTCAGAGTGTTGTAGCAATCTTACAATTGAGCACATTGTAGTATTCTGGAACAGTCTCAGCCTTTGGACTTTTATAATCATTTACTCTAAACAGGGGAAGATGAAAACCCATGTAGTAGAGGAGAAGGTCTGCACATGTATGATTGGTCTGCAATATTTTATGGATTTTTGAAGCTGTGTTGCTTAAATAGCAGAATTTTAAGACTGGAAGCCCAAATCTTTCATGTTTCTTTGATAGTTGAAAAAATACCTTTTTAACTTCTTAGTATTGTTTGCAGCAAAATAATTGCACAGGCTTACTATATAATTGCTTTTCTTCAGCTGCTGTGATGTTTGTAATATTTGTTATGTACAACTGAGGTTTTGAGTACTATGGCTTTAGAAGAAAAGGAAAGTGGCTCTATTTTCCAGTCTTCTGAGGTTTCAGTGTCTTGTATATAAGTTCTTGAACTGGTAATATTGGGTAAGTGGATAAGGGAATTCCTAGTATAATGAGGAGTTCTCTCTTAGGTGTTTATCCAAAAGGAATGCCTCCAAGATCCCACTTTCCAAAAACTTTTAATTTTGTCTTGTAGTGGATTGGTAGTTAATCCACTGATCTTGCTGATTTTTTTTCCAAAACACCAGATGATATGTATATGGAATCATTTTCCTTCAAAGTGCCCACTACATCATCAGCATATATGCTAATACTTATTTTCCTTCATAGTTAAAGGAAATGTTATTTCTTGTAGAGCACGTGTATTGTTGACTTCCTCTAAGAGAAGTTCAAGAACCAATGCAAAGAACAATGGACTAAGAGAGAAATCTTGCTTGACTCCTTTTTGAATTTTGAGATCTTACAGGAACCTCAAACTAGAAGGTGAGTAGTTGAATTGGCATAGGCTCCTTTGATAATGGATAGCAGCTTTTTACAACAAAAATTTGCTGGAGGATGTGGTACAGAAAGTGATATGAGACATTATCAAATCCTTGAGTAAGGTCTACTGATAGCACTGCCATCGAAGAAAGTTTTCATATTAATGAAGCAAATTAGATCATATAACATAAACGGATTCAGTTCTACTATTCAGTCTGGAACCCCATACACCTGTGTGCTTTTAATTATGTTTCTCGTTCCCACATTGAGTCACTTATTGATAATCCAGAAAAATATCTTGTAGTCGGTATTAGATAGAGAATTACGTCTCCAGCTCTGATTAAGGTGTGATCTCTATTAGGTTTTGGAATGAGGATGGTATGGCTTGCTACAAATTCACTTGGTATATGTCCTGATGAGAGGAAAGAATTAAACAGTATAACTAGAATGGGAAGAATAAAATCCCAGGCCTTGCAGTAAAGTTCTATCACTAGACCATTAGGTCCAGGGATCTTCTTGTCTTTCAGATGTCTGTCAATCCCATCTTGGATATGAACAGGAAAGCCATTAATGTTCCAAGAGTTATAATTTCCCACAGTACTTTCCACTTCTATCTCTATGTTAATGTTTCTAACGATGTTGCTACATTTTATGCCATCGTGTTGGTTTCCTACGAACCAGCTTCTTTCTTTATACAGGTCCTTCAACTTTTTTCTTTTGAGGAAAGCCTGTTCCTTTCCCCATTCAATCATGTTCTGTTTTACTGCTTGTTTGAATTTTAACCACATATCCCGGTTCCATGTAACACTATTCCAATTTAAAGAGGGTCTGGAATTTGGTTGAAAAGATAACGGAAAATTTGGTAGAGGTCTCCTTGGTCCAGAACTGATCTCTACTTAGTTCCATGCAGCAGAATTTAAGTAGAACTAGATTATGATCTGACATTATTATTATTATTATTATTAAACAAGACCTCATGGAGTCAAAGACTCATCTAGGAGGTCCTTTTATCTCACACACACATCTCATCATACCGGGTCTTAAACACATTCAAACTCCTTGCAGACACCACACTCTCAGGCAAGGCATTCCAATCATTCACAACTCTGCACGAAAAAAACCTGCCTCTCACTCCCCTACTCACACCCTCTTTATACAGTTTCCAGGGATGACCTCTGGTTCTCCCCTGATCTCCCACTATTCGCTGTAGAACTTCTCCACCATTGATCCTATAGCAACCCCTTACCAACTTGTAGGTCTCTATCATATCTCCCCTCTTCCTTCTCTCCACTAGTCTCTGCAAATTACATCTTTTCAATCTTTCCTCATACTCGACATTCCAGAGGTCAGAAACTACCTTAGTCAGTCGCCTTTGGACCCTTTCCAACATCTCTTCATCCTTCTGAAAACCAGGTGACCAAATCTGGGCACAATAGTCCATGTGTGGCCTAATCAAAGCCTTATACAATGGAACAAGAATCTCCCTACTTCTACACGTCAGTGTCCTCCTCATCATTCCCAGAAGTCTTTGTGTTGTTTTCACAATTTTGGCGATGTGACCCCTAAATTTTAGATCCTTATCCACTATCACTCCCAGATCTCTTATTTCCTCTACTTCCAACAATATATTTTCACCAAGCATAAATTCTGCATCCCATCTTTGTTTTCCAAATTTTAAAACCTTACATTTTGCAACATTGAACTCACATCCCCATTTGCTTGCCCAATCACTCAATTTATTCAAGTCTTCTTGCAAGGCCACAACATCTTCACTACTCTTTATGGTTCGTCCCAACTTTGCATCATCTGCAAACAACTGAATATCTCCATCCAAATCTTCGCCGATATCATTAATATACAAGTTAAATAGTAATGGCCCTAAAACAGATCCCTGAGGCACTCCACTAGTGACTTTCCTTTTTCTGGATATTGCACCCCCATACACAACTTGTTGATACCTATCAGATAGCCAGTCTCCAATCCAATGCACTAATCTAATATCCAACCCCATCTGCTACAGTTTGACTGTCAACTTATCATGAGGCACTCTATCAAAAGCTTTTGCGAAATCCAAGTATATTACTGTGTATCCTTCTCCTCTGTCCAAGGAAGCAGTCACTTTATTGTAATAAGTAAGTAGATTACTAAAACACGACCTCCCTTTAGCAAATCCATGCTGTCCATCAAAGATTATACCATTGTTGTCAACCCAACTCTGGATCCTAGTTCTCACAAGCTTCTACAACAACTTAACCACAACACCTGACACACAGATAGGCCTATAGTTTGATGCTTGAGTTCGATCACCTCCTTTATGAAGTGGCACAATCTTGCCCTCCTTCCACTCTTTAGGGACTTGACCAAGTGCAAGACTTGTATTAAAAAAATATGTCAAGTCAGGTGTCAACTCTCTGGCACATTCCTTCAGAATACGCGGTGATATATTATCAAGTCGCACTCCCTTATTTACGTCTAGTTTACTCAACTCCCCAAACACCTCTTGCTCACTTACAGTCAGTCTCTCCTCCCCATCATCAACTGCTCTTAATCTCTCCATGAAGTCACATTCACAAGATTGAAAGATCTTTATGAACTGCTCATTAAGTATCTCCACCACACATTCTGCAACAGCTGTCTTTATACCATTTCCTCCAATCAATGTCATCCTTCCATAATCATTCTTTCTTTTGCTGGCTACATATCGAAAGAACTCCCTAGGATTCTTTTTAGCTTCATTAGCTAACTGCTGTTCATACCTCTCTTTAGCTATCCTACATGTTGATGTCAAGATGTTTTATCTGAATTATCCTGTTTATGAGGCAAGAAGAGATATAAATTCTATCAAGATTGGTACCGATATCTTCATTCATGTATGTGTAAGCCTGGAGATTAGGATTGCAAATCCTCCATATGGCTACTAGTTGAGCATTGTTGAGACATGTTTTTAACTGTGCATATCTCACTTTTCCATCCCTGGGGTGCCCTCTTATTTTGTCTAATTTTGGGTTTTCGATACAATTCCAGTCTCCAGCTGCTATGATGTAGTGGGCACTGTATAAATACGGCTCCATTTTCTGAAAGAAATTTCATCTAACTGTTCCATTGGCAGTGGCGTAGCTAGTGGGGTGGTGCAGAGGGGCGGTCCACCCCGGGTGGCACTTAGACCCTTTTTTTGAAATTTTGCAGTTAATTCTAAAATACAGTCTCGAGAACTCATTTCCAAATATTGTAATACTACTGAGAATTTTCCTCATAATTGCTGTCAGTGTTGCTAGTTGTGAGAGGAGTTTTTCTAAATAAAATAGATTAAGAATTACCTACATTACTATGAAATAGACTTCGCCATTGTAATCGATGATTTTGCTAACAGAAAAGCAAGAAAAATAACATTTTAGAATGTTGAAATTAAAGTTTTACTTCAAAAATAAACATATTGTTTTAATTTATTTCCTTATACGTCGTTTTGACTTTTTGTAGTATTTGTGGTGTATATTGAGAGGGGCGGCAAACTCAGGGACCGCCCTGGGTGGCAACAGCTCTAGCTACGCCACTGTCCATTGGATGGAGCATAAACATTTATAAACCTTATTACACATTACAGTATTACAGTACAGTATTAAATATTACAGTATTTCCAGATATTGTCAGGATTCTCTCTCCGACATCCCTTTGGATATTACAGAATGACCCAAGGAAGAGGAGGGGGGACAAGATTAAGAACTCCTACTCCATCCCTGTTAAATCTTCCAAAGCTCCAATAAGAAAGAAGTGCATGTCTATCTGTTAAAGTTTTTATATCCACAGAAGTATGTTTATTGGAGAAACAAAAACCTGATATTATGGCATAGCATAAGTTTCCATATAGTTCCTTTTTTAATTTGCATGTGGAATCCTTGCACATTTAATGAGGAAATGTAGAAAGGAAATGCTATGATTAGTGAAGTGTCACTAGTAAGTTTTTAACTTCTAGAATTTGAATGAACCTGATAAGGTCTTCAATCTGTGGAGCAATTGTGTAGCCTACTTCTTATAAACTGTTTTTCAATGTTTTACAGTTGTTTTCCATTATTTCAATTTCCAGCATATTGTTCTTGATTTGGAAGCTAGTTGTTTTCTTTTCACGTAGATGATAATTGTATTGAGAAAACTTTGAATCAGTAAATTTTATTATTTTTTTTTAAATTGTATCTCTTGCTTTCCCTTTATTATATGAGATCGTTCTTCATAGCCCATAAACACTTCTGAGCCTGAAGAGTCTTTATTTGTCACAATCCTCAACCTTCTCCATCTTTATATTTTTTATTACCTCTTTTTCTTTTAGATGTATTGTAGTTCCTTTTTTTAACACATCTTTTAATTATTTTTTGTTTATCCTCATTTTTTTTATGAATTCATATTTCTTTTTTTGATGATCTTGTCTGCATATTAAGTTCTTTCAGTTGTCTTATTTGCTTTTCTGTTTTCTTTTCCAGTTTCTCCTTATAGAGCAGTTTCATGTGTTTGCATTTTGTCTTGTATCTGTTCAGTTGTTATACTAGGTTCATTATTGGTAATTTCAATTACCAATGTTGTTCCATCCATATTTGAATGGGAAAGTGGCTCCTGCAGTTCTGGAATTTTGAGGATAATTTCTGGCTGATTTGGTTATATACTCTTTTGGGATTATAGCAAGTGTAGTTTGTTTAAAAGTGCCTTCTTTACTAGACTGAATTGGAAGATCCGCGAACTCTTCTGTATGCCTCTCTGATATATATACGGAGTTCAAAATCGCTCCATTGGTGCTCCCATTCTTTCAGTGAAGGTTTTGAAAGGACAGGTGTTAATGCAATGTTCAGAACTTTTGCATTTTTAACATGGTTTGAGACATTGATTAGCAATGTGTCTGATCTCCATGTAGTTGAAACATTTAGATTTGGTGCAGTTGCTGCCCAAGTGATTGTATGAACCACAACACAGGCACTGGGTTGTACTGATGTTGACAAAAGTTGGTACTGGCATTCTCATATCCATTGTGGTGACATCACTAGAAAACCAGTTTGGATGTTCACCTAATAAATCCTTTCATATGTTACTAATTTTACCCCATTTAGAGAATGTCTGTATAAGAATTTCATTGCTGTTCTCTGTATATTCCATTGGAAATCTTTCGATTTTTACTGATTTAACCTGGCTTCCCACCATTACAGGAATAACTGTGCTGCCTTCGAAAATAAAACCTTGTAATAGTTTATCATTTTTTTTATTGTTTTTTGTTGAAATTAAGTATTTCCCTCTGCTGTATGGGGTGAATCATTCATATTCAACCATGTCTCACTTCTTCCAACACTTTTTGGGTGAACAAACTCAATCAATGCAATCATTTCATTTGGCTTGTTTCTTCTTATTCTTCTTCTTATTATTATTCAGGCCTCCATGGAGTCCAAAGACTCATCGTGGGAGGTCCTTCCTAAGAACATAAAGTCTGTCAAGACTCATCGAGGGGAGGTCCCCCTAAGAAACACAAAGTCTATCATACCACTCTTTAAACTCATTGACCATTCTCGCCCTCACCACTCCATCAGGCAATGCATTCCATGGTTCAACCACCCTCCACACAAAGAAACCACTCCTTACCCTCTTGCTCACAGTTTCCTTTCGTAACTTCCAGGGATGGCCTCTTGTCATCACTCCTTCCCGCTGTTCAACCAAGTGAAAGAACTCCCCAGTGTCAACCCTGTAACCACCTCTCAACAGTTTAAAAGTCTCAATCATATCACCTCTCCTTCTTCTATCCACCAAACTCTGCAGTCCACATTCCCTCAGCCGATCCTCATAACTATCCTTGTACAGTCCTGAAACCATCTTTGTCTCTGTCTTTGTATCCTTTCCACAGTTAATTTATCCCCTTCAAATCCTGGGGACCAAATCTGACAACAATAGTCCAAGTGTGGTCTGATCAGAGACTTATACAACAGAATGATAACCCTTTTATCTCTCCAGGTCAGTGTCCTTCTCATAATTGCAGCAATCCTCTGTGTTACCTTCACCACCTTTGCAATATGTCCCCTAAACTTCAGGTTTCTATCAATTATCAACCCCTATACTTCTAGCATTTGTATACAAACATAACAGTTCATTCCAGGATGTATGATAAGTATAAGAAGTTATTAGATGTGACTTCTCCATACTTTCCTCAAGCAGTTTCTTTTTTTTCTTATTCGTCCCAGAACCTTCTTCAAATCCAGCTGTTTTCCCTAAATCCCAGATCATCCTCTTCCCTTTTTGTGTGCACATGCATTCACATTCTCTTGGAGAATTAGCCTTTCTCACATGTTCTCATGTCTACCCTGAGTTCTCTCATTCTCTACATGCATGTTACCCTTTTCTTCATTCATATACACCACTTCAATCTCTGCTTCCTTACTCTCATACTCTTTCACATCGCTTCTTACTTGATCAGATTCATTCTCTGCACTCATTACTCTGCCTTTCAGCAGTAGTCTCTCCAAATGACTCATACCAAAACTATTCAAATGAAGTCCATCACTCTTATACAGTTCAGTTCATCTTTCAAACTTCCACACATAAACAAACTGCACTTCTTTCTCCTCACACATTTCTGCTAACACATCATTCACAATCTTCACTCTCTGCCTCATTTTGTCACTGTCATACCTGGGCAACACACTGACTACCTTTCCTATCACACTATTATCTTTTTTTCCTTCTCCTAATATGCAATATTATATGTTCCTTGTTCCCAGTCAAGTCATCTGTACCTCGTACCAATTCTTTGGCTTGCTTACTCCTCATTACCAATGCATCAATCACTCTAAATCAGCATAAATAAACAGATTATTTTCTGTGACTGTTACTTTTAAATGCACATTTAATATTGAAAAAGAACTCTATTGATATTCAAGAATGCACAGCATCTAATCTGAGAAGGTATCATTACTTAAATAGAACAGAAACTGTGATTATTGAAAATAGCTACTTGAAACAAAGAAGTGAGACAAATACTCTGAAGAAGGACAAGATGTAGGTGGGGTGATGTAGTTAGGAGAGCATCAGCAATCATAATTAAATCAACCCAACCACTGTAGGATTTCTATAGATCAAAAAGTAAGAGCTGATCAAATCAGATGCAGTTGACTCTCACTGTAGTAAAGTTGTAAGGACTACACAAATAGTTTGTTATAGTGAGTAGTTTGCTGCAATGAATTTCTTGTTAACATAGCATTCTATCTATAGGTCTTTGGTTTGGGACTTTTCAATAGTTTGATATTGTGAGAGTTTTCTGCAAGAGTATTTAGTGAGTTTCCTGCACCAGTTGTACATGACAAAAAAATGTCTACCAATTTGGAAGTGATCTAGCTGGAAATTATGAAATATAATTATTGAACTAATAATGTCTGGTACATTCTTTCTGTGGCTCTACAGCCTCAGTAAAGAATTCATCTCCTGGATTTGTTGCCTCCATACCTGTCAGTCCAGGACATTACTTCTCCCATTTGGACATACATCAGATGAGAATATATATCAAATTATAATTCATATCATGGAAAGAAACTAATTTATTCTTTTCCTTTACAGACTAATTCACAATGTTAATTTCTATCTCTTTATGAAATGTTTTCCAGACTTCTATATAAAGTACATATCCCATTTTGGCCTATATTAACAAACATATCTGTTTGTTAATACAAACAGATATGTTTGTATTAACAAACATATCTGTATTCTTAATATATATCTACCTTGACTCTTTTCAGCTATCCATGTGTCTTACAAGAATAATAATTTTACTGTAAATTCCATTACCTGCAAGTCAAGAAGTCTAAAATTTGATTCTCCTGCAATTGGCTACACGTAAGTCTGTACCATTTACATCTCAGAATATAATGAAATGAAGTGAGCAACGTTAATCAGAATGTAAATTTTCAGAAAGTAGAATTTAATATGTATAAAGTTAGTATGGAAATTATCTTATATTCTTAGAACAAAATCATAGTTAGGAAGGTAGTAATGAAATCTGAATGAAGTTTAATTATCAGAGTATCCTGTATATCACTTATGTTGCCTTTAAATTATGTCTGTGTTCAAGATCAATATTATTATTATTATTATTATTTGATACCTCCAAGGAGTCCAAAAACTCATCGAGGGAGGGCATCTACCTTACAAGACTGTCTCCACCAGCTCAATCCACCAACTGACCGCAACTACATCAACCCCATCTACTACTGACCCTGACCACCATCACTAGTATTTCCACAGACAATCACAAACATCCATTACAACAGCAGGATTTGAACCTGCAGCCTTTTGGCTGAAGAGCAGATATGCTAACCACTTCGCCAACCAGGCCGGCAAATTATTATCCAAGACAAATTATTATCCATTATTATCCTTTTATCATACACACAGCTCACCATACCGTGCTTTAAACACACTCACATTCTCTGCAGACACCACACTCTCATGCAAGGCATTCCAATCATTTACAACTCTGCTTCAAAAAACCTGCTTTTCACTCTCCTACTCACACCCTCTTTATACAGTTTCCAGGGATGACCCCTGGTTCTCCCCTGATCTATCAGTGTTTTCTGCAGAAGCTCACCAACATTGATCCTATTACAACCCCTTACTAATTTGTAGGTGTCTATCATATCTCCACTCTTCCTTCTATCCACCAGACTCTGTAAATTTCATCTTCTCGATCTCTCATCATATTCGACATTCCAGAGGTCAGAAACGACCTTAGTCAGTCAATTCTGGATCTTTTCCAACATCTCTTCATCCTGCTGAAAACCATGACCAAATTTGAGCACAGTCGTCCATGTGTAGCCTAATCAAAGCCTTATACATGGGAACAAGAATCTCCTTACTTCTGCAAGTCAGTGTCCTCCTCATCATTCCCAGAAGCCTTTGTGTTGTGTTCACAATTTTGGCAATGTGTCCCATAAATTTCAGGTCCTTATTCACTATCACCCCAAGATCTCTTATTTTCTCAACCTCTGACAATATATCTTCACTAAGCATAAATTCTGCATCCCATCTTTGTTTCTCAAATTTTAAAACCTTATATTTTGCAAAATTGAACTCACATCACCTTTCCGGTGCCCAATCACTCAATTTATTCAAGTCTTCTTGTAAGGCCTCTTCTCTACACTTCATAGTTTGTCCTAACTTTCCATCATCTGCAAACAACTGAATATCTCCATCCAAATCTTTGCCAATATCATTAATATACAAGTTAAACACTAATGGCCCTAATACAGACCACTAAGATACACTACTAGTGACTTTCCTTTTCCTGGATATCGCTCCTCCATACACAAGTGGTTGATACCTATCATATACCTAGTCTACAATCCTATGCACTAATCTATTATCCAACCTCATCTGCTTTAGTTTGACTATCAACTTATCATGCGGTAATCTATCAAAAGCCTTTGTGAAATCTAAGTATACTACTGTGTATCCCTCTCCTCTGTCCAAGGAAGCCGTCATCTTATTGTAATAAGTAAGTAAATTACTAAAACATGAGCTCCTTTAGCAAATCCATACTGTTCATAAAAGATAATACCATTGTTGTCAAACCAATTCTGGATCCTAGTTCTCACCAGCTTCTCCAACAACTTAAACACAACACCAGACTCACAGATAGACCTATTATTTGATGCCTGTGTATCTCTCACCTCTCTTATGAAGCCGCACAATCTTGCCCTCATTCCACTCCTTTGGAATTCGATCCAGTGCAAAACTGAAATTAAAAAAATATGTCAAGGCAGATGTTAACTTCCTGTCACATTCCTTCAGAACTTCATTCCTTAAGGTGATATATTATCAAGTCCACCAGCCTTATCAACATCAAGTTTGCCCAATTCCCCTTACACCTCTTGCTCACTTACAATCAGTCTCTCCTCCTCATCATCAACTGCTCTCAGTCTCTCCATGATGTCACATTCACAAAAATGAAAGTCCCTTATGAGTTGCCCATTAAGTATCTGCACTATAATCTTCTGCAGTAGTTGTCCTTATACCATTTTCTCCAATCAGTGCCATCTTTCCATAATCTTTTTTTTTTTTTTTTTTTTTTTTTTTTTTTTTTTTTGCTGGCTGCATATCAAAAGTACTCCCTAGGATCCTTTTTGGCTTCATTAGCTAACTGCTGCTGATACTTCACTTTTGCTTCTCTTACCAACCAAGTCACCCTCCTTTCCTGTTCTTTGTAAATCTTATGCTGTTTGCATACCCTTACTAACCACATTCTTACACAGCTTCCACAGGTGACTCCTAGTTCCCTGACTATTTGTCATATATTGAAAAAGTTCCTTTGCATCAATGTATAAAACCTCTTTAATATCTTAAAAATTTCTATCATGGTGCCTCTTTTCTATCTATCAACTGAACTTTGTAATCCGTTCACCTTCAACCTATTCTCATAGTAAGCATTCCACCAACCTGTCACCAGCTTAGTCACTCATCTCTGAATCTTCTCTACCACCTACTGATCCCCAGAAACCCAGGTGACCAAATCTGTGCACGGTAGTCAAGATGCAGCCGAATCATAGCCTTATAAAGAGAGATAATAACTTCTTTACCTTTACATCTCAGCAGGTTTTTCAGCATGCAAGTAATCCTTTGAGCTATATTATCAACTTTTGCAATATATCCTCTTGAATTCAACTCTCATTGTCTACCATTATCCCCAACTCCCTAGGCTCATCAATTTTCTGCAATCCAGTACCATCAGTATAATATACTGCATGTAACCTTTTCAACCTAAAATGCATATCTTCATTTTGAAACATTAAATTGATAATCATTATCCTTTACCCACAATACCAATGCCAATTTATTTAAATTATCCTGCAGGATATCTACATCATCTTTATCAACTATTGTTCTCCTCGGTTTTCCATCATCAGCAAACAAACTGAATACCCCCCCCCCCCCTTAAATCTTTCCTTGTATGATTGATATACAAATTAAAGAGGAGTGATTAGTACAGAACTCAGAAGTACTCCACTAGTCACCCTCATTCGCCTTGATTCTGCTCTGGTGTCTGTCTGTCAGCTATATCCCCTATCCATGGTACTGGCTTCATATCCATTTCCATTTGCTCCATCTTTTGTAATAGTTTTCCATGTGGTATGCTGTAAAATGCCTTTGCAAAGTCCAGTGGTATCATGGTGTACCCATTTCCTTTATCCACTTTCTCTGTCACTTTATGATAAAATATGAATAAATTACTAAGACAGGACCTATTATTATTATTACGGGTATCTCCATGGAGTCAGTAGACTCATCGCGGGAGACCCAAACTAGCAAAACAATATCTGTCATATCTCTTCTTGAATTCATTTACAGACGAAGAGCTCACAACTAAGTCAGGCAATGAATTCCACTCATTCACCACCCTCCAGGCAAAAAACCTTGTTCTCACACCCTTGTTAACCACACTCCTCTTTAATTTCCAGGGATGACCTCTTGTTCTTCCATCACTATCACACAGCTGAAACATTTCCCCTGCATCAATCCTATAAAAACCTTTTAGTAATTTGAATGTTTCTATCATATCCCCTCTTCTTCGCCTATCAACCAATCTCTGCAATCCACAAGCTCTCAATCTTTCAATGTAGGGAGCATTTTTTATATCACTCACCAACTTTTTTATATCACTCACCAACCTATCCATCCACTGTTGGAATTTTTTATCTTTAACCAACTTTTCCAGTACATTAACAATCAATGCTGATATATTAATTGATCTGTATTTTGCTACTCTTGGAACCACTTTTATGTAATGGCACTATCGTACTCTCTTATCACTCCCTTGGAAACTTGCCAGAGCTGAGCCTTAGACTGAACAACTTCATTAGAGACAATGCCAATTCTTGTTCCCATTCATGTAATACACGAGCTGGCATGTCATCCAGTCTCACTGCTATATTCGCTTTGATATTTTTCAGTATGCTGAACACCTCCTGTTCATCAACCTCAATTTTGATATGCATTTCTGTCATATCAGCAACTACAAAATTTCCATCTGGATGAGACACCTTTGTAAAATGATCACTGAGCAATTCAACTATTTCTTTTGTTTCTGTCACCTTCCTGTCATCAACATTATTTAAAGTCATCCTGCCATATTCATTTTTCCAGTTATTTATTACATAATAAAAAACTCTTTTGGATTTACTTTGCCTTGCTTAACTAATTTTCTCTCATAATCTGATTTGGCATTTCTTTCCATATGACTTGCACTTTGTGCAGCTCATGAGTATTCTGATCACCTCTTTCTTTCTATTTACTCCACAGTATTTTCTTTTTTTTTCGCAGCTCTAGCTTTATATCTTGACTCATTCACTTAAATCCCACTTGGTTTGTCTTCCTGAACTTAGGTATCTAGTCTGATACTGCTTTTCTCAAACAATCTCTGACCACTTTCCATGCATTACTGACATTCTTTCCTTGTGGCTTCTCAAACTATGGCACTGGTCCAAGATGCCTCCTGAGTCTGTTATAATTACCAGCTTAATATTTTTATTATTATTATTATATGGACACCTCCATGGAGACCAAAGACATTGCGAGATCAAAATTATCCACATAATCTATCACAACTCTCCTTGAACCCATTACAGATGAAGTGCTAACAACTGACTCTGGCAACCCATTCCATTCATTTACTACTCTCCAAGTGAGAAATCTAGTCCACAGGCCCTACACTTTGATTCAACTTCCAAAGATGACCTCTTGTCGCTGCAGCATTTTCACTGCATCCATTCCAATGCATAACTTAAATGTTTCTATCATATCACCTCTTTTTCATCTTTCAACCAACTTTTGCAGGCCACACACACCCTCAATCTATCCATAAGGAACATTCTGCAGACCATTCATCATTTTGGTCAATTGCCTCTGAATCCTCTCCACCACTTACTATTCCCCAAGAAATCCATGAGACCAGACCTGAACACAGTAAACCATATGTGGATGTAGCATGGCCTTATAAAGAGAAATAACTTCCTTATCTCTACTTGTTAGTATATTCTTCAATATCCAAGTAATCTTATGGGCTACCTTAGCAACATTTGCTCTAAATTTCAACTCTCTGACTACTACCACCCCTAAAGCACTAGTTTCACTATTTCCTGGAGTACAGTTTTATCAATTTGGTAAAATGTAATCAACTTGTAATCAATTTATCCCAAAATGCATAACTTCACATTTCTCCACATTAAACTGAAACCCATTATATTTTGCCCATACAGACAGCCTATTTAAATGATCCACAAGCTCTCCAAATCACCATGATTTACTATTACTCTACCTAATTTTTCATCGTCAGCAAATAACTGAATATACCCTTTCAGGTTATTTGCTATATTGTTCTATGTACAAAGTGAACAGTAGTGGTCCTATCACTGAACCTTGCAGCACACCACTAGTCACCTGCTTTCACGTGAGCTTTGTATATAGTCCTCCCTCCATATACCACTTTTTGATATCTGTCCAGCAGCTACCCTCTTATCTTTATACCCAGTGACATATCCAGCCCCCATTTGTTTTAATTTGTGTAACAGAGTACCATGTAGTATTCTCAAATGCCTTTGCAAATTCCAGCACAATCATTCTGCAGCTGAGAGTTAAAGCCATTTCCTTTATCCAAGTTAGCTGATGCTCTATTATAAAAAGTTAGTAAATTACTAAGGCAGGACTGACCCTTCACAAATCCATGCTACCCCTCATAGAGCATCATGTTCTTATCCACCCATTTCTGAATTTCTTTTTGAAAAATTTTTCCAGTACTTTTATCACCACTCCTGAAATACTGATTGGTCTATAATTTACTAATTCAGTCTTAGCACCTCCCTTATGCAAGGAAATTAATATTCCCCAGAGCTGAGAGTTAAAGTGCCTAGTCAGAGTATTGCATTTCCCTTACACATTACCACAATGCATGAACTGATATTCCATTATGCAATATTCTAAGCACCTCCAATTCATTCACATCTATTCTCATGTAAGTCTGCCATATATGTCACAGCATTAATCTCGCTTGTATGAAGTTAATGTATGAGGAATGACCCTTGCAAAGTGGTCACTCAGTAACTCAACTGCTTCTGTCACCTCATGACCATCAGCACTCATTAAGGTTATTCTTTCATAATCGTTCTTCCTCTTACTTGCCACACGAAAGAACTCCTTGTAATATCCCAATGAGTTCTGTGGCCTGCTTGGCTAGTTTCTTCTCGTTACTTGATTTTGCTTACCATCCTGGTTACCATTTCTTGCCTGATCCTTGTACTGTTCATAAGTTTGCTGGTCAACTTTCTCCTTATATATCCATCACAGGATTTTCTTTTTCTCCACTTCATGCTTAATAAAATTACTCATCCATCTACCTCCTACCTGATTAATCCTCCTTAACTTAGCACGCAATTTAATATTTCTTCCTCTAGATGACTCTTAACTATTACTGATGCACTCCTAATATCCTTCCCTTGCAATGTTTTATAATCACCTGCCTTGTAGGCCCACATATATCCCTTCTAGACAGAATATTTCATGTTTTACAATTTCCCAAGTCAAGACTGCATGATTGCTTCCTCAATCGAAGGTAATGTAGTTACCTGAGTTATGGATAATTTTTCTGATCCTATGACAAGATTCAATACTCTATTACACAGTCTCCTCAATCACATGTTGCCTCAAGTAATTATCTCTCAGTAGGTGATTCTCTTCCTTCTAATTTATATATCCATAGTTGAAGTGTCCTCCCCCCCCCATAATAATCACTTGACCTGCACTCATACTCCTTTGCTGATGCATGTCTTCCAGATCATCTCCAGAATCCCCCAATCTATAGCAACAACCAACCACATATTTT
Organism: Typopeltis vanoorti; assembly: GCF_054136105.1. Classification (NCBI taxonomy): domain Eukaryota; kingdom Metazoa; phylum Arthropoda; class Arachnida; order Uropygi; family Thelyphonidae; genus Typopeltis; species Typopeltis vanoorti. The sequence continues at coordinate 7,721,208 of NC_143556.1, read as the reverse complement.
GTCTTATTGGCCTTGATCTCATACTAGACTGCCCCGAATGAACAACTCCCCCCCCCCTCCTGCCTGTCTCCTATACTTTTTGATGTCAATTCATCTGTCATTGAGGTTATACTGCAAATAGTCATGTAATTTAGCACTTCTGTGAAATTAGCAATTTTTATCTGTTTTGTTGTTTTTTCATTAAAAAATTAGAGTAGTATAGTGTATTTGTGTAGATTTTCATGTTTTTAGAGTATTAATATATTTATAAGCTTTTATTGTGATATTGTTGGTATGGCACCAGCTTGATGAAAACAATGGCGGCAAAGACCATGTTGTCCAGTGCTTTGAATTTGTGGGATATTATTCAGTGCAGTGTATGCGTTGAGAAAATGAAAGAATACATGAAAGGAAAATTGAAACTGGAGAGAGAGTATATTAAGTGCTTTAAAAGTGAATGCCTGTTAGGTGATGAGAACACAACACAACAAATACTGATGATAAGATGGAAAATGATGTTAATAATGTTGAATGTGTGGCTGTGGAAATAGAGGAGAATGAAATGGATATCAATAAAGAAATAGAGCTCTTAAATGTTATTCTTCATAAGACAAAGCGCAAAATTGAAAAATGACAGAAGCAGCAAGAGTTAAGCAGGGCTGAAAAAAAGAAAGAAGCAGATTATTTGAAAGAATAAGAAAGACTGACTGAACGAACAAGTAAACCAAAAAAAGTTAAAGAGAAAATTATGTATGGAGACTCAATAATCAGGGGAGTACTTAACAAAAGTATGACAAAATCATGTGAAAGTATGACAAAATCGTTTCCTTTGACCTACCTCTTTGCATTCAGATGCAAACAGGTAATGACTCAAAGGAAATGATTGTCTCGGTTGGCCAATGATTTGAGAGGCGAGAAAGTATTCTATGAGGATGGATATAAAGGAGTTGTTAGAAGAGGCAAAACTGAAGAGCAAAATGGTGAAGATTTTAAGTCTCTTACCACGCTATGATAGAGGTGAACTGAAGAGGAGTTTGTGGAAGAGGAATGATGTAGAATTTGTGGATCTGTGGTCTCTGTTTGACAGAAAGAAGAATTTGTACAATGCAGATGGACTGCATCTGAATGTTTTGGTGTTAAGTGTCTGGAGAGAGCTTTGTTCACCAAGCATGCTGACATGCAAATTCTGGGAAACTTAAGCAATTAGGGTGGAAGCAAGTGACTGTGAAAATGACATGAGGAATTTAGTCTCTCAAGCAAAAATGTTGAATAGGGTAGTCAATTCAGAAAGTAAATTTGGGTGGGGGAATAAAGAGATGTTGCCATTCTATATACTAATGCCAGAAGTATCAGGAACAAGAGGGAGGAATTTTTGGCATTGGTTAGTGCAACCTCACCAAAAGTAATAGGCATTAGTGAGACTTGGCTAATAGCAGATGATGTAGTTACAGGAATTGAATGTAAAGGGTTTAGTATTTTCAGGGAAGATAGAGAAGTTTGGATCGGGTGAGGTGTACTGCTGATAATAGCAGATGAATTGACCAAAACGAATATGAGTCTGGTGGAAGGGTGGCTGTTCATTTGAAGCTATCTGATGTGAGATTAAGACCGGTAAAACAAAATATAAAGTTGGCTGTTTCTATAGGCCAACGAGTTCCACAGATCTGGAAGACACGCCAAATTATCACAATGAGTACAGGTCGAGTGATTATTATGCAGGACTTCAACTATGGAGATATAGACTAGAAGTAAGAAACATCAATGTCGGAAAGGAAATAGAATTTATACACCAGCTGAGAGATAATTACTTAAGGCAGCATGTAATGGAGGGGACTAGGCATGGGGAAGTATTGGACTTGATCATAGGAGCAGAAGAGCTATTGATAACCAAGGTGACAAGATTGCCTCCAACTGGTGAAATTCACCATGTGGTCTTGACTTGGGAGATTATAAAACATGAGGAATATTCTATCAAGAAGAGGTATTTGTGGAATTTGTGGAACATAGTACAGGATTATGCTTAGGAAGAAGCTTTTATTATTATTATTATTGTTCCGGGAAACTCCAAGGAGTCGACAGACTCATCGAGGGAGGCCCTAACATCATGTCTGGAACAACTATTCAGCATTCACACACTTTCTATCATATCTTGCCTTGAACTCATTCACGGTCGTAGCACCCACAACAGACTCTGGAAGCTTATTCCACTCATTCACCACTCTCCAAGCAAAAAAACTCGCTCTAACACTCTTGTCAACCACGCTCTTGCCCAGCTTCCATGCATGGCCCCTAGTCCTCCCACCACCAGTCATAGTTTCAAAAATATCTTCTGGATCGGATCTTATAAAAACCCTTCAGTAATTTGAATGTCTCAATCATATAACCCCTCCTTCGCCTATCGTCCAATTTCTGCAACCCACAAATCCTCAACCTATTCTCATAAGGTTCATTCCACAGACCTGCTATCATCTTGGTCACTCGTCTCTGGACCCTCTCCACTTCCTCCCCATCACGAAGAAACCCTGGTGCCCATAACTGGGCACAGAAGTCCAGATGGGGTTTTATCAAGGCTCGATACAGAGGAACAACAACTTGTTTGTCTCTGTATGTTAACGTATTTTTCATAAGCCAAGTGATTTGGTGAGCTGTTTTAGTCACTTTTGCAATGTGCCCCCTAAACTTCAACTCCCTATCCACCAGCACTCCCAAATCCCTGGCCTCATCAATCTCCTGGAGTACGGTTCCACCAATGTGATATACTGCTGCCGTTCTTTTCACCCCAAAGTGCATAACCTTACACTTTGCCACATTAAACTGACATCCATTTTTCCTAGCCCAGTCCTCCAAACTATCCAAATCATCCTGTAAAATTTTGACATCCTGTGCACTCACAATTGCTCTACCCAACTTTGCATCATCAGCAAACAAGTGAACACTTCCTCTCAAATCCTTTCCAATATCATTGATGAACAAATTGAAAAGCAGTGGTCCAAGAACAGAGCCCTGCAGCACTCCACTAATCACAAGACGTCTTTTTGACTCCACTCCTGAATAAACCACTCTCTGGTATCTCTCCTTCAACCACCCTCCTATCCATCTTACCAACCCTATATCTATCCCCATCTGCTCCAGTTACTGATTAGGGTTCCATGTGGTATCCTGTCAAAGGCCTTGGCAAGGTCCAGTAGTATCACTGTAAACCCATTACCCCTATCCATTTCAGCCGTCACTGTGTTATAAAACACAGTGACGGCTGAAATGGATAGGGGCAAGTTACTGAGGCATGATCTACCCTTCACAAAACCATGTTGTCCCCCATACAATATCCCATTTTCATCTATCCAATCCTGTATTCTTTTCTTGACTAATTTCTCTAAGACCTTGACAATGATTCCTGATATGCTAATCGGTCGGTAATTTACAACAGCAGTCTTGGAACCACCTTTATGCAGTGGAACTATTTTTTCCTCCTTCCACCCACTTGGGACTAACCCAGACCCGAGACTCAAATTAAACAAAATGGTCAAGGGTACTGATAATTCTTTAGCTGCTTCTCGTAATACACGAACTGGTATACCATCCAATCCCACAGATGTATTGACATTGAGATTATGCAATAGCCTACTCACCTCCACTTCATTCACCACAATTCCTATATGATCTACTGGTTTATTCGTTTCTGCAATGTCACCACCTGGATGATATATTCTTGCAAAGTGCTTACTCAGTAACTCGGCTATCTCAACTGATTCAATTACCTCCTTACCATCGTCATTCTTTAAAATCATTCTGCCATGTACATTTTTCCTTTTACTTGCTACATATCTAAAAAACTGTTTAGGATTCTCTTTAGATTGCATGGACAATGTTCTTTCGTAATCCTTTTTTGCTTTTCTTACCACACTCGTCACCCTTCTGGCCTGCGCTTTATACCGTTCATGTGCCTGCCGGTCACCTTTCTCCTTAAATTCTCTCCATAGTTGTTTCTTTTTTTGCAGCTCAAGCTTAACGGTGTTATTCATCCATTTAACCTCTACTTGATTTATTATTCGGACTCTAGGTATACAGTCAGCCATTGCTTCATGCAAGCATTTCTTAACTACCTCCCATGCACTATCAGCTTAATCCTGTACTATGGCATAAAACACTTCAGGGTAAGGATGCTAGTTGTGCATCGGATATAGTTAAGAGGCATCTTTTGGAAGCAGTATTAAATTGTATAACTAGGGTAAGAAGGGTTAATCGGGCAGGAGTTAGATGGATGAGTTATATCATTAAGCATGAGCTGCAGAAGAAGAAAATGCTGTAGAGAGTATATAAGTTGAAAGTTTATTTTTCACTTGGTTAGACTATAATAAATTTAGTTTAATCCTTTATCCAAGTGTGAGAAAACAAAGTTTGCACCTGAAAGTATCTTCAGGACTGGGGTAAGGTGGTACAATACCAGGCAACTCGTTGCAAAGGTGGAGCAAGGTAACATCACCCCTATCTCAGTATCTCCCATAATGCAAAACACATTTCCTTGCAGAAATGTATAATCTTATGCATTAAGGGAAGGGGGTCACTACCCAGACTAGTTTCGACCTTTATTGAGGTCCCTTCAGTGGGAGCCAGGCCCAAGTGGAGATACCAGGCAGAAGTATTAGCAAGGTCATCTCTACCCATAGGAGTTGCCAAACAGTGTACCACCTTTTTATTAAATAACTCTGGATTTATTGAAAGATGTTGAAAGTTTATTTTTCACTTGGTTAGACTATAATAAATTTAGTTTAATCCTTTATCCAAGTGTGAGCAAACAAAGTTTGCACCTGAAAGTATCTTCAGGACTGGGGTAAGGTGGTACAAATTACCCGGTGTTGTACCACCTTACCCCAGTCCTGAAGATACTTTCAGGCGCAAACTTTGTTTGCTCACACTTGGATAAAGGATTAAACTAAATTTATTATTAGGGTATATAAGGGAGGTCATGTTTTAGTAATCTACTTACTTATTACAGTAAGGTGACTGCTTCCTTGGACAGAGGAGAGTAATACATAATATACTTAGATTTTGCAAAGGTTTTTTAGAGATTACCACATGATTAGTTGATAATCAAACTAGAGCAGATGGGGTTGGATATTAGATTAGGGCATCAGATCAGAGACTGGTGTCATAGGTATCAGCAAGTTGTGTATGGGGGAGCAATATCCCAGAATAGTAAAGTCATTAGTGGTGTACCTCAGGTGTCTGTTTTAGGGCCATTACTGTTTAACTTGTATGTTAATGATATTGGCGAAGATTTGGATGGAGATATTTAGTTGTTTGCAGATGATGCAAATTTGGGACAAACTATAAAGAGTAGAGAGGATGTTGTGGCCTTACAAGAAGACTTGAATAAATTGAGTGATTGGGAATGGGGATGCAAGTTCAATGTTGCAAAATGTAAGGTTTTAAATTTTGGGAAACTAAGATGGGATGTAGAATTTATGCTTGGTGGGGATATATTGTTGGAGTTGGAGAAAATAAGCGATCTTGGGGTGATATTGGATAAGGATCTGAAATTTAGGAGACACATCAAAATTGTGAAGACAACACCAAGACTTCTGGGAATGATGCGAGGACACTCTACATTATTGTATATATATAATTGCATATAAAAGTATGTGTAAACTGACTTGTAGATGTAGGGAGATTCTTGTTCCATTGTATAAGGCTTTAATTAGGCCACACATGGACTACTGTGCCCAGATTTGGTCATCTGGTTTTCAAAATGATGAAGAGGTGTTGGAAAGAGGATCCAGAGACAATTGACTAAGGTAGTTTCTGACCTCTGGAATGTCGAATATGACAAAAGATTGAGAAGATGCAATTTACAGAGTCTAGTGGATAGGAGGAAGAGAGGAGATATGATATAGACCTACAAGTTAGTAAGGAGTTATTAGTGGATCAATGTTGGAGAGCTTCTACAGAAAACAATGAGAGATCATAAAGGAGAACCAGAGGTCATCCCTGGAAACTGTATAAAGAGGTTGTGAGCAGGGGAGTAAGAAACAGGTTTTTTACATGAAGAGTTGGGAATGATTGGAATGCCTTGCCTGAGAGTGTGGTGTCTGCAGAGAATTTGAGTGTGTTTAAGGTGCAGTATGATGTGCTATGTATGATAAAAGGAGATCCTAGATGAGTGTTTGACTCCATGGGGTCTCGAGTTAAGAATAATAATAAAAAGAATAATAATAATAAAGAGAAAGCTGACCAGCATGGCAGGGAAGGCAAATTCAGATTATGATAAGAATTTAGTGAGCAGACCAAAGGAAATCCCAAAGAGTTATTTCATTGTGTGGCAAGTAAGAGGAAGAGTAACGAGTTCAGGACTGTATGGAGGGTGTGGTAGGATATCTGTGTTGTTCTTTTGCAATGTCCACTACACAAAAAGCAATATATGGCCTTGCATTATCGTGGTGCAATAAGAAGCCATTCTTCAGCAATGGACGCTTCCTTTTGACGTGCTTGATGATTATCGCTGCTGTGTTGATCATTGTCTCTGTGATGAACATTGAAGGTCTTCCCTCATGTTCAAGATCTTCCACATTTTGCCTTCCTTCCTTAAAAGTTTTATGCCAGCAAAAAACACTTGTCCTCGACATTGCTTCATCATGGAAAGCTTCACGTATCATGTTAAAAGTGTCTGATGCCGATTTTTGCAAATGCACAGAAAATTTAATTGCATAACGCTGTTCCAAGGACACTTCCATTTCAAAGACTGGTCACGCCTCGTAGGTACTCCGAAACGAACTTGCGTTTAGTCACGTGACACCCTGGCACTTCAGCCCATATATGTCATCTATCAATCTCTTTTGTTAATACAGACAGCAACATTTCTTTATTCTACAGAAATTAATATTGTGATGAGTGGTTTTGCCACAGTAAAATTAGTCTTATTACTTATTGAACAGCCCACGTATATGAGGGTAGGAGTCTGAAATTGCTGATAAAACACCTAGCACAAAAATTATATTAAAGCAACTGACGTAACCACAAGAAATAATGTGTGTGTGTGTGTGTGTGTGTGTGTGTGTGTGTGTGTGTGTGTGTGTGTGTGTGTGTGTGTGTGTGTGTGTGTGTGTGTGTGTGTTAAAGATACCAAGCTATTTGAAACCTGGTTTTACTCCATTTCCCAAGTAAGCAAACAGACAAACAAGTCAAGTTTGTGCCTGCAAGTGTTTCAAGTCTAGCTGACCCTGCATGAAGTGCAAGGCCAAGTAACTCACGGTAAAAGTAGAATAAGCTCTGATCACTTAGTAAAAGTAGAATAAGCTCAGATCTACCTATGGTAAGAAGGTTTAATCGGGCAGGAGTTAGATGGATGAGTTATATCATTAAGCATGAGCTGCAGAAGAAGAAAATGCTGTAGAGAGTATATAAGTTGAAAGTTTTTCACTTGGTTAGACTATAATAAATTTAGTTTAATCCTTTATCCAAGTGTCACTAATCTTAATATTTATCACTAATCTTAATATTTACCCATAATGCAAAGCACATCTCCTGGAGGAGATGTGTGATGCTTTGTATTAAAGGCAAGGGGCCACTACCCAGACCGGTTTCGACTTTTTTTGAAGTCTCATCAGTGGGAGCCAGGCTAGAAATACCAAGATTTTAATAATACAGAGCTTATAAGTATTTTACCAGAACAAGTTACCATAAGGTGTTTTGACCTTATTAAATAAAAATCTCAGGAGGAGATATAAATGTAGAAAGTATTTTACCTTGGGTGCAACACTTGCAGGCGCAAACTTGACTTATTTGTCTGTTTGCTTACTTGGGAAATGGAGTAAAACCGGGTTTCAAATAGCTTGGTATCTTTAACATTTATTATACCCAAGGTAAAATACTTTAATATAAGTATTTAATATAATTAATTTAATAAAAGTATGATAGATACTGTGTGAATGTCAAATAGTTGAGATGGACATAATGTTTCGGGCCTCCCTTGATGAGTCTAAGTACTCCTTGGAGTCACCCGTAATAATAATAACTTCAAATTCACTCAGATTCACTCTTCAAATATATATAGTACAGTTTGTTTAAATGAAATCACTGAAAGGAAAATTGATGAAGAACAAGCTGGTTTCAAGATTAATAAAGTTGTGATTAGATTTTTTTAATTTTTATTTTCCCAGCAAAGGTTAGTCGATTGGTAGAGCCATTGCTACTAATGGCTTACACAAAAAGTTATTATTATTATTAAGGGTATCTCCATGGAGTCAGTAGACTCATCGCGGGAAACCCAAACTAGCAAAACAATATCTATCATATCTCTTCTTGAATTCATTTACAGATGAAGAACTCACATCTTAGTCTGGCAATGAATTCCACTCATTCACCACCTTCCAGGCGAAAATCCTCATTCTCACACACCCTTGTTAACCACACTTTTCTTTAATTTCCAGAGATGATCTCTTGTTCTTCCATCACTATCACACAGCTGAAACATTTCCCCTGCATCGAGCTTATAAAAACCTTTTAGTAATTTCAATGTCTCTATCATATCCCCCTCTTCTCTGCCTATCAACCAACCTCTGCAATCCACAAGCTCTTTATCTATCAATATAGGGAGCATTTTTTACATCACTCACCAACTTAGTCACTCTCCTCGTAATCCTCTCCACAACCTCCTCATCTCCAAGGAATCCAAGCAACCTGACCTGAGCACAGTAATCCAAATGTGAAGTATCAATGCTTTATAAAGGGGAATAATAACCTCTTTATCTCTGGATGTTAGTGTGTTCCTCAATAACCACATAATCCTACGTGTAATCTTGGACACCTTAGCAATGTGTCCCCCTGAACTTCATCCCCCTATCCACCAACACCCCTAATTCCCTAGCCTCATCAATCTCTCGGAGTACCGTTCCATCAATGTAGTACACAGCTGGTAATCTTTTAATCCCAAAATGCATAACCTTACACTTTTCCACATTGAACTGACATCCATTACCCTTCGCCCATTTTGCCAGCTTATTTAAATCATCCTGCAAACTCTCAACATCAGCTTGATTTTTTATTGTGCTACCCAACTTGCAAGTTAAGCAAGTTTGAGTGCAGTTAGTAGTTGGAAGGGGACAATCGTTTGATGCTGTTGGCATGCTCTCCCTCAGTGGGTCTTTGGACTCCCTGGAGGGGTCAAATAATAATAATAATAATGACAATAATAATATTTTAAGACAAATGGTTGAGAAATCATGGGAATATAACAAGGATTTCTATGTAAGTATTGCTAATCTTGAAAAGGCATATGATAAGGGGTACCAAACAAAACTCCTCAAAACATCAAAACTGTGGAGTATTAACGGAATCTTTCTAACTTCAGCTTTTAATTATTTGACAGTATTAATTGTGTTGCTTTGTTTAGTCATGTAAATATTATAGCTGGCAGTAAAGAAGATTCTGGGTTGGCTGAGTGGTTAGCGTATCCGCTCTCCAGACAAAAGGCTGCAGGTTCGAATCCTGCCTTGGCATGGATGTTTGTGATTGTCTGTGAAAATACTAGTAGTGGCGGTGAAGAGTAGATAATGAGGTTGAGTAGTGGAGACGGAGAGTTGTAGAGTAGGTGCCCTCCCTCAATGAGTCTGGACTCCCTGGAGGTGTCAAATATAATAATAATAATTTATGAGTTAAAAAAAATTAACAATAAATAAAATAAATAAATCAAAAAAATGCTATAAAAATGGCTATGCATTTGTACCTGCACTCCTAAATGCTAGAGTTTGAAATAAACTAGTCCCAGATGTTAAAGGTTATTAATTATTGCACTGGCAATGTTTTCAACTCCTTGATAATAAATAATACTTTTTTTAAGAACAAAAAAGATTTAGATATCTTTAAAAAAAAAAAAAAAAAAAAAATATATATATATATATATATAGACTGCTCAAAACAATTAGGAGATATTTTAGTTTCTGTTGGATAATTATAAATTTCTGCAAATAATTGTTTTGAGATATTGTTTAAATAATCGAAGTTTATTACAAATTTAACAAATTACACATTTTAGAGTGAAATAATTTTAACAACAATAGCCCAAAACGCTTTTGTTAATTTTTTTAAATTAGGAGTATGGTATCCATTAACTGCCAAAACAGCGGTACATCTTGATTGCATGGACCGGATAACAAGATCAAACAGTTCTTTTGATCTTTTTATATTATTTCTTGTTCCACTTTCATGGTATATCAAGTACGTCGGTTATCTGCTTGCAGACTGAACCTGGATTCATCACTAAAACGTACGCGAGCCTAAACCTCATTTGACCAATTGCGGTGTTCCTGCGCCCAAAATTCTTTTGGCTTTTTGTGATTTGCAATAAAAAGTGGAATGCAAACCATTGGTCTTCAAGCATATACACCTATGGCATTAAGACGATTTCATACTGTCTGTGTTGATACCAGCCTCCCTGTTGCTGCACCGATTTCGCTTTGAAGTTGTGTTGCATTAAGTGTTCGATTTCTTCTGGCAAGTAATGACAAATACTGATCGTCTCTTGGAGTTGTGATGATAGGTGACCTTCACCTTGTCTTAACATTTCCCTTTTCCAGAAAGTGATTCTAAAGTCATGAAATTACACTTTGAGATACATGACAACTTGCTGTTTGTCCAGCTAATCGACTAATGGCTCTCCAAGCCATGGATTCCGGGATATCATGTTGCTCTGCCATTTTTAACAAAATGCTAGGTGGTAGGTGTTTACAATTTTACAAGTTTACAATTGAAGTGATAATTATGCACTGTGGAAATGAGCACAACAAGCCACGCTTTTATACCTCTCACATGCTAATACGGCTAAGACACGTTTCAACAAGTCTTAAGATGATTTTTTTTTATGCAGATGCGTGTTCTACACTGTTGTATATTAAGGATATTTTAAAATAAATGTGTTACATGTGTAAATTATTTTTATAACTTTATAATTAACAAGAAAACCAAAATATCTCCTAATTGTTTTGAGCAGTGCATATTAATGTGCTTGGAATGCTATGGTATCCAAATTTATAATTGCCTATACATCTAGTATAAATAAAAAATGTATACGAGTTAAAACCCTGATTATTTGTGCCAAATTATTCTAGCAAATCTACTCATAGTTAATTGCATACAAATGACTATATCATTAGTTATCGGAACTGGCTTCATCTTTTCAGATTATCATTTTCTAAAATTATTATAATTAATAATAAATTAGTATTTATTTAGTCTGTGAAATAGAAATATTTGTTTATTTTTTATTTAATTATTTCTTTATTTGTTATTATTTTTAATGATATTTATTTCTACAATATTTTTTTACAATAATTAGTTATTTTATTGAAAACTGAAGCCTTTTGGCTGTTTATTTATCCTATCCTATTCCTTCAGCCATACGGCTGGTGGGAATAGCTATATACTACCATACTAGGGAGATGATTCTGAGCAAGGTGGTTTCCATTGCCTTCCTTGACATAGTATATATTTTGAGGGATGAAAAATCCGAGTTACTGGGAGAAAAAGCCCTCCACCTCCATATGAAACCAGTTAACTCACCTTTAGTCAAAAGAAACCAGATACATGTCACTGATGGGAATTGAACCCAGGTCTTTCCAGTCAAAGGGCTTCATCTATACTGACTGAGCTACAGAGGCCGTTTATTTAGTAATTATTTTTATGCATTGACCAAGAGTTCGCTTACGAAAAATACATTTCTCTGACATTTCAAGTTCCTTAGTACTGAGCAATAGTTTTTGCTCTCTTTTGGTCTCTGAAGAGAGCCAACTAGTTCGATACAGCTGTCAGGCCAATGAAACCTTATCAAAATGGACTGATAAAAGGTGAATATATAGATGCTTGGGTGGCACCTTTGTCTTTTAAGTAGTCCACATTAAGACAACTCACGAATGCCAGGGAGTGTATTCCCATAAGCTCTCTGGTCAACTTACTTTATGAAAGTTTCATAGTTTCTATATTTGGATTTGAAATAATACTGAATCTAATATCCACTTTTTGCTTATATAATTTTTCATCGCCGAACTGAATCCTTTTGGCTCTTTATTTTAGTAATTAGAAATATTAAGTTAATGGAGGGAAAAAAAGAAAGAAAGAAGTAAAAGCAAGAAATAGAACAAGTATAAAAAAGCATATTTATCACAAGAAGAAACTATTGGAATATTGTATCAGTTGTAATTAACAGTATACCTAAAATAATGGTAGAAAGTTTACCTTGCACTGAAGATGCTGTTATCAGGGCAACCAAAGATTGCACGATAATCCAGGACTTGAACCTGAGATGGTCTAAAATAAAGTAGAGAGTACCACACTTCGGAGAAGTCCAGTCAGTCAGCAGCAATGAAATCCTCTATCTACAGCTTCACTTTGGTAGGCCTGTTAGTAGTTATGGATATGCTCCCCTCCCTTTGAGGGGAGCATATGACATAAGAGGCATTTGACAATCATATAAGTGGAAACTATCTAGGAATGAATTAATATTGGCAGACATCTAGCTTGAGGTTTCACCCACCCATACCTATGAGGGGAAAGGCCAAAGCGCTGTGGTACTAAGCACCACTAGGTAGTAGATGACTTTCATTGCCTAGAAATGAAACCCATTTTTCTTACTGGTAGTTTGAAGTGCCCATAAATCATGTTCAGATTCCAGAGCAAACAATAAACTTTACTTCCTCCCTCCTATTTCTTCTAGCATGTAACATAGTGATGCTTCTTAAATTATACATATTTGGTCATAAAATACTTAAAAATGAGACTTTTTGTGGTTATGAGACCATTGGTATGTTATTAATATAATCCTGCCTACTAGTTTCACTAGCGACTGTCTAGCTTTGTCAAGGCTGAATGGTATACACAAAAAATATGAGAGAATACAGAAACGTTGCTAACTGTTAGGCAGTTAAGTTTTGAGAAGCTTCAGTCAGTATTATTGATATGTGTTGTATGTACACGTGTAACATGGATTTTTCGCATATTGTAGTTCCGTTAAACTGAGTGAGTTGATTAAGTTTTTCCATATATCTTTCAGTATGGCACCCTGATTTCTGTTGAGGTTGTTACCCATTCTCAATACCACTGTCGCTTCCTTGAAAATTCTGTAACCATAATCATCATCCAAATATGGCATAGAGCTATTTTCCATGGTTGGAAGTTGCAAAATGATGTGCGCAGCCTGAGGAGACTGTCCTGTTGTGATTGACATCCCCAGCATGTTCCTTCTGTCTGATTTCCAGGCTTTTTGAAGTTTGCCCAATATATGAAAGGCCGCACGTACATGGAATTCTATAAACACCTGGATATTTGAAAAATGATACACTGTCTTTAGGAGATCTTAATACTTGTCTGATGGTAGTGGTAGGCTTAAATACCACTCTGATGTTATGAGATTTTAACATTCTTGCTAATCTTGAAGAGACCGAATCTACATAAGGGATGACTACTGTTGAAGCATACTGGGTGACTGTTCCTTGTTGTTGGAGGTTGGCTTTATACAGGAACTTGTTGATGATGTTTGTAAGAAAACCATTCTGCGATAGTGTTATAATTCTGTCTATACCTCTTCTTTGTCTGAAATAAACGTTTTGGCTCTGTTCCGTAACATGTGAATGATGCTATGTTTTCATGCACGCATTGTCACGCATAGTTTCAAACTTAACTGCCTAACAGTTAGCAACGTTTCTGTATTCTCTCATATTTTTTGTGTGTACCGTTCAGCCTTGACAAAGCTAGACAGTTGCTAGCGAAACTAGTAGGCAGGATTATATTAATAAAGTACTGATGTTCTCATAACCACAAAAAGTCTCATTTTTATTATTATTATTATTGTTATTATTATTAAAACAAGACCTCATGGAGTCAAAGACTCATCTAGGAGGTCCTTTTATCTTACACACATATCTCATCATACCGTGTCTTAAACACATTCAAACTACTTGCAGACACCACGCTCTCAGGCAGGGCATTCCAATCACTCACAACTCTGCACGAAAAAAACCTGCCTCTCACTCCCTTACTCACACCCTCCTTATACAGTTTCCAGGGATGACCTCTGGTTCTCCCCTGATCTCCCACTATTCTCTGTAGAACTTCTCCACCATTGATCCTATAACAACCCCTTACCAACTTGTAGGTCTCTATCATATCTCCCCTCTTCCATTATAGTGATGATGCTTTCAGAATTTCACCAGACATCTTAGAAAAACCCAATGTTTGTGCTTTTCAAGGATATATTGAGGACCGATGACTTACCTGTGAACAGAGTGATGCTCAACTTAGCATTTGCCATGTTAAGATATGTATACACATATCTTCTGATGGAGTGCCAGCACTGCTGTCAAAGGAGAAATGCAGTTTTTACAAATCTGGTGGATCCATATACCCTGAAGCAGATCTAGTCAGATTCAGACAAAATGCATGAAGTTTTTAACTTTTTTACAAAGAAATTATTTATATAAATGCATTTCATCATAATCATAAATGTAAATTATTCATATATGTGGCCAGGGCTTGAAAAATGCAACTATTTGTGATAAGCAAAAATGTTTAGTAAATATTTTTTTTTAAGTAAAAAAAAAAAGGAGTTTCAGTTTAGTTATCAGTTCTATTTGCATAATGCCAATTCATTTTATGTTGTAAGTTAAAGATGCAAAGAAATTATATTCTTGGTTTCAGCCTTTATCCAAGCGTAAGCAAACAAAGTTTGCATGTGAAGTTACTTCACATCTGAGCTACTTTTATATAGAGATGGCTAATAACTTTACATTACTAGCCTTGGTATCCCATAATGCAAGGCACATATCTTTACAGACATGCATAATGCTATGCATTATGGGAAGGGCCACTACCTTCATGGGTTTTGACCTTTACTGAGGTCTCATCAGAAGGGAAGTCAAGTAGCCCAATCTCGAAGTTACTTCATATGCAAACTTTATTTGCTTATACTTCGATGAAAGATGAAACCAAGAATAAAATTTCTTGGTATCTTTAACCTATAGTATAACCAAGTGAAAAAATTTCAGCATTTTATGTTGTAAATAATTTTTTACATATTTGCATAACTTATAACATTTGTTCAGGAATGCTAGTCATTACAAATGTCTGTATTCTTGATTATCAGTAAGTTTGTTGTAATGAAATCTGTCTAATGACAGGTTATGATAATGCACACATCATTTTAATCTTTAGAGTATGAGTTCTCAGTTGTACTTTGGGGTACCAGTTAATCTCAGCATGGGAACTTAGCAGAGATAACTCAACTGATAGCATTAATTAGCTTATTTCATACTCCCTGTGATGGAATATGGAAAATTTGACTACTAATAGTGGATACTTGGAAAGATGGGAAAGAAGAATATATATGTCCAATATATTTCAGAGTCACTCAGAATTCAAAAATATAGTTATATGTATAGGCCAAAGATTTTTATTTTATTGAGAGTTTTATAATAATGTATTTTCAATGTTTATTTATAATGGCAGAGATGAAATTGTTTTTTGTTTTCCAAAAAAAATTATTCAAGACATAGGTTTTATTTCTGGGAAAATTCCCATGTTATAGTTCGCCCACCGATTAGAAATCCCTCGACACTTCTGCACATGTCAGAAAAAGGAGAATTCATTCCGATAATAGGGTAATCATTCCATATTGTGGTATGATTTGTTTATTATTACAGGTCAGAAAATTAACTTCTCTTTTATGATTATTGTAGTTAACTATGTTGCTTGTATAACAGTTGGAAAATTTTACCTATAAAGCATGTGATTTTGCGTGTTGGCGACCAATTCATATGCCCTTCATCTTTCTCCCCTTCAGCATGAATCGACTATTCTTGGCAAGACACCAACCAGGGACTTACAAAGCATGGGCAAACTATATTCCTCTTAAAAAATTATTAATTTTATGGCTATTTAGCCTATTTTTGTTTAGGAGTGCCCCTTTTTATAATGTCATTGGCTTTTTGCTCAGTTCTAGGGCATTACCGAAGTTTTACATAGATAAATATATGAAGACTATAAGAGGGAAATTTCGGACATACCTTTAGGATGTTGCTGACTGTCTTCTTACTCAGCAGCATCCTAGCTTGTGGCCACAACATTCAATTAATGATTCAAGATATAAATGTTAAAAGTGAAAACGTAGCAAAAAAAATAATTTCATTATTAAAAATTTTACAATAATAATAAATGGTCTTGTGTTACTTATAAAGAGGATGCATTTTTTATTCAGACTGATATATAATTAGTTAATATATTTGCTGTAAGAGGAAAAAATGATGAACTTATAAAAAATAGAGATGCAATAATCAAAAGAATTCAGTAATTTTATACTGAACTCTATGAAGACAAAGACCGGGACATCCAAGAATCGTCTATGGATAACTCAAGTGAGGAAGAACATGATGACCATGAGATCTTACAAGGTTAAGTGGAAATGGCACTGCAGGAAATGAAGAATGGAAAGGCCCCAAGAGAAGATGGAATTATGGTAGACTTCTTAAAATTAGGAGAAAGCGCTGTCATCAAGCAGCTGACTAAACTCTTTAATAAATGCCTAAAACAGAGAAAAATTCCAAAAAATTAGAACAATTCACTTCTAATATTAATTTTTAAAAAGGGCAATAAGGAAGAAATTAAAAACTACAGACCTATACCTACTCCCCACCATATATAAAGTTTTCACAAAAATTATAAATAATAGAATAAAATCTAAACTAGAGGGAATGCACTGCAAGGACCTCACTCATTAAAACCGCTTGTAAGAACTCAAACTTCCTTGAAATGATCGTTACTGGTGATGAAACGTGGTGTTTAGACTATGAACCAGAAACAAAGTGCTGAGTGGAGACCCCCAGAAAAGGGGCATCCGAAAAAAAGTCACTTGCAAAATTCAAAAGGAAAGATGATGCCAATTTGTTTCTACGATTCCAAGGGCATTATCCACAAAGAATTCTTTCTGCCTGGCCAAACGGTCAATAGTGAGTTTTATCTCGAAGTTTTGAAGCGATTGATAGCGAGAATTCGTCGCATACTTCATGAATATCGTGATGGAGCAGCTGGTCACTTTTGCACAATGATGCACCATCTCATCGTTCGAACATTGTGAAACAGTTTTTGAGCAAAAACCAAGTTTGTGTGTGTTGGATCACTCACCTTATTCACCTGATTTAGCACCCTGTGACTTCTTTCTCTTCCCCCGACTTCATTTGCCGATGAAAGGAAAGCAATACGATGCCATTGAAAGCGTTCAGGCAGCAGTAACCACGACCCTCAATAGTATCCCAAAAACCGATATAAAAATCTCATTTAACGAATTATTTGTCCATGCCAAACGCTGTATCGAAGCTGAGCAAGAGTATATTGATTGAAATAAATGATTTGAATAATTATAATTGGCCTGTGTTTTATTTTCTATCCAAAGTTCGGTTTCTTTTTGGACAGAGGGTGTAGAACTCTAGATTCTCGTGTGCCCTCCTTTACATGCTGCCTGAGATAGTTATCTCTCAAGAACTCAAGAAATTAATTTTTCTTATTCCCCAATGCTATTTCTTCATTCCAATCTATTCTGCCATAATTAAAATCACCTATAATAATTACCCTTCCTTTGTTCACTAATCCAAGTTGTTTATATATTTTATCACCATCCTTCACATTCCCAGGCCTATAGCAACATCAAACTAAATATGTTTTTCTCTCAACCTTCACATTACACCAGACTCCTTCATAACCATTGCCACTATTTCTCCCTTTCAGGTCTACCTTATGTTGACTTAATTCCACTGCTATCATCTGCAGCACTCTCCCTCCCTTCTTGTCCTTTCTGTCCTCACGAAAAAATACCATATCCTTCCATTTCCATTCCCATTATAATATCATCTTCATTAAACCATGTTTTACTTATTCTGATGATTTTGGGGTGAATCAACTCAATCACTGAAACCATTTCATCCCCCCCCCCATATTTCTGATGCTTTTGGCATTTGTAAGCAAACACAGCAGTTCATTTTTAGGTGTGTAGCCAGTCCTGTCCAAGCATGTGTTGGTTGTGTTTTCCCCCACCAAACCTACCCAGTCACCTTTATCACCAATTACCACATATATCTCCTTATTCTCAACTTCCCCATCCCCATTGCAATATACTCCATCTTCATTCACACAATCACCCACTTTCAACATCCACTTTCCTTATGCCACATCTCCCTGTCCACTTGAGCCCCCCCCCCCCTACATTTCCCCTGTTCCCTTTGTATTCCCATCTCTGTTCATCTCTTGCACTACTACTGTTTCCACTGCCAAGCACTTCTGTCTCTTCAGTACCACTCTCCTGATTTTTTCCTTCATCTCTTTCTTGTGATCTCTTGCACTCGTCACACACTGTTCTTGCACACACTGTATACATCCAGCAAAAAAAAAAAAAAAAAACTTTCTCCAGTACACTCACTGATATTATGAGATTGGTGAAAAAGGAAACCTGATAGCCTTTGGCTATATGATGATATAAAAGAGCTGAAGCCTTTTCTCTATCTCATACTATCAATCTGTCTTTTCTTTCTTCATGATACTATCAGGCTCGCTTGCACCCTATACTAACACCATTTGGTCTCTGGTGAGCACTCCTTTACTTTTTCACCTCAATATAGGTCAAAACCGGTCTTATTAGTGACCTTTCAAATCATGCATAGCATTATACATGTCCATAAATATATGTGCTTTGCATTATAAGATACTAAAGCAAATGAGTTGAAATCATTAGCCTCTATATACAAGTTGCCCAATTTGTAAAGTTATTTCATAAGCAAACTTTGTTTGCTTATACTTGGATAAAGGATTAAATCATGAATATAATTTCTTGGTATCTGTAATTTATACTAGTCCTCATGCCCCTACTAACTGCATTTTTCTCAACTTCCAGGGATGACCTCCTTCTAGAAAAGTGCTGAATCTTTTCCACTGCATCCATCCTATAAAGCCCTTCAAGTAACTTAAATGTTTCTATCATATTCTCTCTTTTTTGTCCATCAATCAACAGAAGTTGATTGATGGACAAAACCGCAATCTATCCTCATAGGGAACATTCCACAGACCACTTAACATTTTGGTTTCCGCCTTTGAATCCACTCCACTGCTTACTCATCCCCAATAAACCCAGGAGACTAGACCTGAGCACACTAATCCAGATGTGGATTACAGTAATCTTATGGGATAATTTAACCCCTGCCTTCATCTGTTTCCTGGAATACAGTTCCTTCATTGGGGAACACATGTTGTAATCTATTATCCCCAAATGCATAGCTTTACATTTCTCCACATTAAATTGATGTCCATTATCTTTTACCCATATTGGCAGCCTATTTAAATCATCCTGCAAGCTCTCCATGCTATTACTTTACCTAATTTTGCATCATCATAAGCAAACAACTGAATATTTCCTTTCAGGTTATTTCCTATATCATTTATATACAAATTAAAAGTAGTGGTCCTAGAACTGAACTTTGCAACATACCACAAGTCACCAGCTTTTGCCTGGATTCTGCTTCTCCATTTACTACTGTGGAATATGAAGGAGCAGTTGTCTTGTTGTCTTTTACATTTTTTTACTAGGGATTGCAATGCTATTATGGTAATTTATTGCACTTTTCATAGTTTAGTTAGATAACAGTGACATACATGAGAGAGGAGATAGACTTTCACACATATTTCCTATACATGACAACAACCACTTTTCTCATAGTAACATTCCTCTAGAGTGCCTTCCATATGACACTACTCAGACTCTTTCCCCACTCAGGCATAATCTTCCAGCTTATGTATCAGCAAGATTATGCATCAGTTGATTGGGAAGTCTCTCTGCTTGTTAACATCAGGTTTATGTCCTCTACTATGTTTGACCTGTGGAACTGTTTTGCTGCTGTACTCTGAAAATGAAAGAAATTTTGTTCTCTGAGTATGTTTGTCATGATTTCAAAAAATATTACTCACACTCCATGGAAAAATTGGAGTTGCTTGGGGTATTGTTTTATCAGTGATAAAATTTATCCTTCTTCATGGGTCTAGATAGCATTTCCTCCAACTAGGAAGATATCTTTTTTTCCATTGGGAATGTATGTTGATTTCTTCAGAATCATGTTTGTTGAAACAGCCACACCTTTAGAGAAAGTGAAATTAATAGGAAAAGGCCGTATATTGTGCATCATCTGCCTATTATTAGTTGGATAGTTTTTTGTCATGTAATGTAGCTAAGATGTTATAAGAAATTAAAACATCAGATATAGGATTTGAATTTATTATTCACACTTTTTTTGTTTTAATATTTTCTGCCTTTGCATTTCAAGTTTTGTTCATTATCCTGTGTTCTTTTGACTTTAACTAAAAGCAGAATAAAGGACACCATAGTTATATATACAGGTTGTACCATAATTCTTAGTGCAGTTTTGATCTTTAACTGCTTCAAAAAGTATGACAGTTACAGAGTTGCAATAAATATCATTTGAAAGTATAACTATTAGAATTTTTGATGCATGAATATTATTATTTCATTACATTTTTCTTATTTTTTTTTAGACTGGTGTGATTGAAGATGGCAAATGTTGAAGAAAAAGTCAATTGCATCCTGTGACTTGCTGAACTCATGTCCATAACAGCAGTAAGAAGAAAATTCTCTGCCCATTATAACAAGGAGGCTTCCCAGAGAAACATCATTAATAACTGGATGAAAAAATTCAAAGAAACTGGACCAATTCATGACAAACCCAGATCAAGGAGGCATTCATCAAGGGAAGTGAATGTGGTCGAAATCGAAAGGGCATCTGATTAGAGTGCCAAGAAATCAGTGGGACATGCTGCTGCTGAATTAAATGTAACAAAAACCAAAGTGCACAGAATTCTAACCAGACAGTTTTATAAAATGCTTACAAAATTACGACTGCTACAAAAAAGAGTATTATCATGCCTGGTTGAATTTCTGTAAACGGATGAAGACACAAATGGAAAATGACACAGATGTTATTGACATGTTAACGTCTTCAGATGAAGCAGTAAGTTGGAAAGTTAACTGTTACAATTGTTGCATTTGGGGTACAGAGAAGCCTCAGGAAATGTGGCAGCACGAAAGAGACTCACCAAAATTTAATGTGTGGTGCGTTTAGGAGGTGTTGCATTATTGGGCCATTCTTTATCAATGAGCCCACTGTCAGGGGGTGAATCTTATTTAGCAATGCTTCAGAATTTTTTTATTTGTTAATTAAAGAGATTAAATCTTATGAATAAAACCATTTTCCAACAGGATGGAGCACCCTGTCACTATGCAGCGCAGGTACAAAAGTTTCTGAATGACACTTTCGCAGACAGGCAGATCGGTAGAGGAGGTGCTCTTGCATGACCACCTCAGTCACCTGACCTGACTCCGTTAGACTTTTTTTTATGGGGTCACATCAAAACAGTAATGTATGCTTCAAAACCTGCTTCTCTTGATGACCTTAAAACTAAATTTACAAATGCAATCGATTCAGTCATTGCTCAGCAACTATTAAACGTTTTTCGGAACTTCGAAAATTGTCTAGTTACATGCATCACACAAGATAGCAATCATGTTGAGCACTAATAAGAAGCAAATCACTGTAGATAAAACTTAATTACATACTCTTTAAGCTATTATATACTATAAATCTGTAACTTTTATAATGTTGAACCTATTAAAGTTTAAAACTGCACTAAGAATTATGGGAAACCCTGTATGTATAAATACACACACACTGCTTAAAAAGAAGTCAACAGACACCCCATGGGCAAGGTGCACTATGCCATGTAACAAGTCATCTGTTTGTAGCCAGTATAAATTAAAGGAATATGATGTTCCCAAACCAGTGCAACTGTGTGTCTGGAAAAAAATGGATTGCGAGAAGGGAACTGACAGAGTTTGAGAGACACATTGTGATAGGATGCCCATTGCAGGCCTATCTGTTTGGCAAATCGGAAATAAATTGGGCCATCCCAGATCAACAATCATTGATACCATACTCAGATGGAAATGCAGAGAGTCAACTGCAAGTCCTACTACAGTGTGGTAGGACTTGTGGTAGGCATTAAGAAAAAATTATGCATTTTATGTCAGACTTCATGAACTGTTTCAGTATTATAATATTAATAAGTTTTGCAATAAACTTTCCATTCATATATTGAATGGAAATTTCCTGTCATACTGTTTTTAAAGAATTCAACAAGATTCTTTCTCACTGCAGTCTAAACATGGACTCATTTTACTTATTGTTTGGAAATCTTTTATCCAGTTTTGCAGCATTATTTTAACTATACCAACAACTTACTTTGAGCCATTCTAAATAGTGAGCTGAGTATCTCATAAGCATGTTATTTATAGAAACTACTTTTAGCTCAGTATTGCTACTTATGTTATTATTTTCAGTGAGTTTATATATTTTTACATTTATCTTCATCATTTCATGAGAGGATGTAATTGTTAGAGGGATCTCACATTTTCCTCCAGTTGGTGAAAGTGATCATGAAATAATTACACCTGTGTTGTGACTAGTTGTATGCAGACTTTTGCGAGGAGAGGATGCATGTGGAATTATAAGGCTAGTGATTATGACAAGCTTAGGAAACAACTTGGAGCTATAACATGGAACGAGGAGATGAGCAGTAAGGAAATAAATGCTGCATGGGAACTTACAAGCATCAATGTATGAATGTATCCCAAAGGCCAAAAGGCTGAATAAGGTAGGTGTAAAATGGATGAATGTGTAGCTTTAGCATGAAATCTGGAAAAAGAAAGTACTTTGCAGGAAGTATAAGATGAATAATGACAATCAGTCACATGAAGAACAAGCCAGGAGAGTGACTCAGTTAGTAAGGAAAATAAAAGTAGAGTATGAGCAGAAATTATCAAATCGGGCTAAGATAAACCCTAGAGAGTTTTTTTTAGATATATGGCAAGTAAAAGGAAGAATCATCATGGAAAAATTAAGCCAAGGGATGAATGTGGTAGAATGGTAACTGATACAGAAGTCGTTTTTCAGGTATTCAGTGATCAGTTTATAAGGGTGTTTCATCCTAATCAGGGTGGAATCATGAGGAACTTAAGTGTAGAGGACATAGGAGACGATGGCTTAATTGTGAATGAGCAGGATGTATTTGAGGAAATAAATAACATTGATGTTAATAAGGCAATAGGATGCATTGGCATGTCTGTTTAATAAGAGTTTTGCAAGAGCATAGGTTCCAAGGGAGTGGAAGGAGGGTAAAATTATTCCACTGCATAAAGGTGGTGATAAGGCTGTAGCTTCAAATTATAGGCCAGTCTGTATATCTGGAGTTGTGGTGAAGGTCCTGGAGAGATTGGTGAGAAGTAGGATACAGAAATGGGTTGATAACATCAGTATTCTCTTTGGTTATCAGCATGGGTTTGTTAAGAGGAGATCATGTTTCACTACCTTATGTACTATAACAAGGTGACAAATACCTTGGACAAGGGAGATGCATATACAGTGGTGTACCTTGGATTTTGCAAAGGCTTTTGATAGACTGCCACATGACAAGCTCTTAAATAAATTAAAACAAATGGGATTGGATAACAGACTTCTGTGTTGGATCGATGACTGGCTGTCAGATAGGTATCAGAGAGTTGTATATGGGGGTGCAGTATCCTAAAAGGGAAAGGTCACCAGCAGTGTGCTGCAGGGGTCAGTTTTGAGGCCATTGATGTTCAATTTGTATGTTAATGATATTGGGTTGGGTGGAACTAATGATATCCATCTTTTGCGAATGATGCAAAACTGGGGAGATCGATGCACCATCAGGCTGATGTTAATGCCTTACAAGAGGACTTGAATAGATAGCATGAATGGGCAGGTGAGTGGAACTATCAGTTCAGTGTTGCCAAATGTAAGGTTTTGAGATTTGTAAGCAACGGTGGGATGCAAAGTATACACTTGTTGGGGGGGACTTTAACGGAAGTAAAGGAGATTAGAAATCTATGAGTGATGGTGGACAAGGATCTGATTGCACACATTGTGCAAGTTGTGAAGACATCACATCGAATAATGGCAATAATGCGGAGAACACTGACATGCAGAAATAGAAAGATTATGATTCCATTGTATGAGGCCTTAATCAGGCCTCATATGGATTATTGTGCACAGATTTGTTCGCTGGGTTTTCATGGTGATGAGGATATGTTGGAAAAGGTATAGAGAAGATTCACAAAGAT